>NW_008356950.1:63623-76032 GCF_000622305.1 Nannospalax galili
TTAATACCTACCAGGAAATGCAAACTTAATTTAGAAATCCATTTTACCAAAAAATGGCAACACAAAATTTTAATTACTTCCCATCTATTTAGATATAGAAGTATTATTAATATTCTTCCCTTAAGGAAAACTTCATGCTCAGATGACTTCAGTGTTGAATTGCATTCAGCACTCACAATAGAACTAAGCCAGCCATGGTGGTACACACCTGTAATCCCACACTTGAGTGGTGGAGGCATGAGAATTAGGAGTTAAGGTCATCCTTGTCTAAAGAGTGAGTTTGAGGCCAACCTACATTACATACAACCCTGGTGCAAAAGTAAACAAATAAAATAAAATGGAAATGCATTTTAACTGTCTTAGTCCATTTGAGCTACCATAATACCATAGATTGGATAATTCACAAATAATAGAAATTTCTTTCTCACAGTTCTAGCAAATGGAAAGACCAAAATTACACAAGAAAAAGCATTCCACAAAATTTCATACCCTGTCATAGGAGAAATTTGCAAGAATTAGAAATTGAATCTCTTCAGTCAGAAGACGACCTTTAACAAACCTGCAAATACTGAAACGAAAATACCTAACACTTCAACTTAATCCATGAAACAAGGTGCTCATTCTCAATACTTAGACCCACAATTTTATTGGCGACTACAAGAGGTGCAATTGGGGCAAGAAAAAGTTACTTTAAGAAAATAAAGATATAAAAGCAAATAGTAAACTATTTATTTAGAGATGACATTACTTTGTACATGCAATTAAACTGTAATAAAACCAAATACATTAATATATATATTTGAAAAGTAAGAACAAGGAATAACATGGGAACTGTTAAATATGTGCAAATATACTCATACAATAAATGTTAAATATACTACATAACAAGCTGCTAAAATGAGTAAAAAATTTTAATGAAGTAATAGTGCACAGAGGCAATCTAAAATTGGTTTATCTATGCTAGAAAAAAATTATGAAAAGAAATTCTTTAAACTATCATTTATGTTAGCATCCATGAACACAAAATAACTGGAGAGATGTTTAAGGTAATATATACCATGTCTAAAAACTTAAAGCAACAAACATTTTGAGAAAAATTAAGGAAAACAGATCATGTATAATCATGGGGAAAAAAATCTCTTAGGAGAGGCTGCCACAAGCAGTTTTTCTTCACTGGAAGGGAGGCATGGAGTTGGACGCTGACCCTCTCTTCCTCTACTTCCTTTTGCCCCTTCCTTCCTTCCTTCCTTCCTTCCTTCCTTCCTTCTTCCTTCCTTCCTTCTTCCTTCCTTCCTTCTTCCTTCCTTCCTTCTTCCTTCCTTCCTTCTTCCTTCCTTCCTTTTTTCTTCCACTTATTTGGGCTTTAAAATTGGTTAGCTGGTGGCTAAGGATATGGCACAGTGATAGAGTGTCTGTCTTGCATGCACAAGGCCCTGGCCCAGATCCTAGTGTGTGTGCGCGCACACACACACACACACACACACACACACTCACAAGGCCCTGGCCCAGATCCTAGTGTGTGCGCGCACACACACACACACACACACACACAGACACACACACACACGATCTTTATTTTAAAAGTATCCATAGCATAATTGTTTTCCCCAGGTAATTTACAATTGTTAAAATAACCAAAATTTCCTTGAACCTGGCAAGAAAATATATACAAGATTTTTTTCACTGTTGATCCTGAAGGCAAAATAAATATTTCCCTTTTAGACTTTGATTTGTTTTGTGTGTTCAAAAATCTCCTTTATAGGGACTAGAAATGGGACTCAGGTGTTAAGAGAACTTGCTGCTCTTGGAGAAGACCCAAATTAGGTACCCAGCATCCACATCTGAAAGCTTACAACTACCTGTAACTCCAGCTCCTGAGGCTCTAACACCCTCTTCTGATCTCTGTGGGCACCCACATACAAGCAGTAGACACACAGAGAGAGGCACACATACATATTAATAAAAGTAAATCTTTCAAAATTTGAATAATAATTCTTTTGTCTTTTTAAAAATCTCCATTGCAAAATCCAAATGAAAATATTCTGTCCAAAAAAAAAAAAAAAAAAGGAAATTCAACAGGCTATCAGTTTTAACGATAATTGCAAAGCTCAAATTCTTTGCAACAAAGTGAAAAATGCAGCTACTGTATAAAATAATAAATCAAGAACAAAGCGAACTGTAATAAAAATTTAATATATATTTGCACAGACCTAATTAGCATTTAATGTCTTTAAAACTTTTAATGATGTCTTTATTGTGTCATGCGGGAAGGTGCCTTTTGAACCACAAGTCAAGTTAAGGGAATGAACTCTGTGCTTTATAGAAACTATTTTTCTAAACTAATTTAATAAGGATATTAGAAAATGGATAACTGGTGAGAGGTTTTCATTAAGTCCGAATAGGTTCGGCAAACTAATAGAAGCCATAAGCTCAGTACAGTGCATCAGCCAATTTCCAAACAGCAATTCACTGGATTCTGAACTACAAATGTGTATGTGTGTGTTTGTGTGTGTGTGCATGAGTGTGTGTTTATGTATGTATGTGTGTATGCAGTTGTTTCAAATGTTGCTATTTGTGAGCCAAAACATAGAGGTAGTATTCCTGTACTAAATGGTGGAATGAATAATCAAGAATAGCTATTTCAATTTAATATTCACAGGCATTTTATGTGTTAATGTATTGTTTTCTCAGATGTAGTCTTCACCTAATTGGGGCTTGATACTGTGCCATGAATCTAATACATCAAAATAGCCTGTGAGTTTGAATTTGTATCAATAAAGTAGTCACTTTTGTCCTCATGGGTTAGGTCACAAATAAAGTGTCCCTAAGTACCATTTGTTTCTTCCACTGCAAAAGCAGAGAATTAAGCGGTTATGAGAAATTAAGGATTTCAGTGGTCTAAGGTTGCACACTTAAAAAAATGTATACCCTTCCATATTTATGAGAAATGCATTTTGAAAGGCTGATCTAAATCTTGAAAATTTGTATAACTCCAGGACTGTACCGTTCTTGGTGGTAAAATTAATGGATCCAACAATATAAAAAGGTAATTAAAATCATCAGAGGATGAGAGCAAAAGACAGCTTTCTGCAAACAGCTCTCTTCAGTCTTCTCTTACGAAGCCTACTAAAGTAAAATGACTTCTATTAAATAACAAAGTGAAACTCAAAGATAGTTCAAAATACAAAATATTTCTTTCAATAACAATGTCACCCTCTCTCAACTAATATATCACACATTTGGGTGGTTACATAATTGCTTTTCAATTTGTGCTTATTATCTTAGTTGCTTGTATTCTCAAATACATGACTTAACTAAAAAATTGTACACAAATCTCAAAATACATGACTCATTCATTGCCACACCCTAGAGACCTCAACAAATCTAGTTAATAATCATAATATTATGAGACGATTGCGATGGGACATATGTTTTCTTTACAAAATTGAAGACACTAGGTTGCATTTTCACTCATACTCTTCTTGTGTCAAACCCCGCACCTGTCTGACAAACATTCATGATTTCTCTCTACAAAGTAGGAGTCCCTGTTGAGAATCAGCTGTTCATCCAAAGTCTACACTTCCAGGACTTGGCCATCTTAGACCTAGATGCTGATACAATGTGAGTCAAAGTAATGCATGGTGCCTCAGTCTGAAAAACAATTGTTCTGATTTAATCACATTCTTTCCTCACCTGCCAATTGATATAGAGGACTTGGAGGCTCAAAGTATGGATGAAACATTCAGTGGAAGACGTTGGAGGCCAGGGATCACTTGACACCAGAGTGCTTGCCCACCAAAGCACCTGCACAAGACTGTAACTTTAGAAAAAAAACTATGTGCATTTATATGTAAAAATCTGGCAACCTTTCATGTATGTGTTTGAGTTTATAATTTTTCTCTACGTGTTTAACTAGTGCAGACACTAAGAATTTTAAGTAGCCTTCAGGTTTATAATGCACTCATGTTCAGACATTGTGTATTTTTCAAGAGATTTTTGAGCTAATATATTTCTCTCTGGCTTTTCATACCACCTAAGCTTTATTTAGCTCTTCCCTCTCTCTGTCTAACTTTCCTCCTCTCTCCTCAAAGTACCCATTTTCCCCTTGAAAACTCCTGTCTTCTATCATCCCCACTCTCTTGAGTTTCTTCTTCCCCTTTACCCCCATGGTTCCTTGTATGTCTTTCCTTTCTCCTTTCCCTGTTGAACACTCCAATTTTCCCCATTTCCCTCTTGGTAACATATGTCTCCTATTAGCTCCCTTTCTCAGACTCTATTTCCCTTTTCCTCCATGGTTCTTTTCCATTTTCCCAGTTCCTTCTGTTACATCAGGATATATATGCACAAATAAGAGACTGGTGCTAAGATTCACATGAGGGTGGTCATACCTGACTTGTTTTCCTGAGTCTGTGTTACTTCACTTAGTTTAACAGTTTCTAATTCCATCCATTTACCTGCAAATTTCACAATTTTGTCTTTCCTTTCCACTGAGTAGAACTCCATTGTGTAAATGTACCATATTTTCATTATCCATTCATCAGCTGAGGGACACTTGGGTTCCTTCCATGTTATTGTGAAAAAAGCAGCAACAAACATGGATGTAGAAGTATCTCAATAGTAGGTTGAATCCTTTGAGTACATGCCAAGGAGCGGTATAACCAGGTCATATAGTAGATTCATTTTTATTTTTTTAAGCGCTCACCACACTACTTTCCACAATTGTTGCATGAGTTTGCAATCTCACCACCAGTAAATGAGCATTTTACTTTCTCTACCACAGCGTCAAACAGGGAAAACCTCTATTTGAGTTGTTGGTCATGATAGTCCAAGAGACTCCTAAAATAACATAGGCTAGTGCCTCCACACCCTTGATTACCTTCCAGAATGTGAAGGTAAGATCCTATTGCTGAGGACAGAACATACTTTAGAAACAGGACTTGGAGCAATGGAGCTGGAGCTAACCTGCAAGACTCCTCCCTGAAGGCCAGCTCCCATAGTTCTAGAGGATACTATGCAAACTGGTAAGGGAGAAAAATCAATCAATGGTCCAACCCAGCCCTGAAGCCTAATAACCACAAGGACTGGCACAGTAAACTATCTTTATTGATGCAATAGTCACACTTTTATATAGGGGTAATCAACAGTTATCTAATTGAACTTAAAGTGCCTTCAATGACAGAGAACTCATGGGTGGCACTGTAAACATAGCCAAATGCACATGGATGGAGAGGTCACATGTGCTAGAGAAACTCTATCTCTGTCATATCTCTAGATAAATGAAATTTCTTACTGTATGCTAAATATGGATCCTTATATTTACAGACAAGTATACCATACACTATTCATCAAAGAAGCTTCTTTTTGTAATAGATGGAGACTATTACAGAGTTCCACAACTAGTCACACACAGAGAATATATGTCTGAGAGAGTCCCAGCCCTAAATGACACATCTACAGTGGAACCTCTACACCTAAGGCTAATGGAAAATAGTAGAACAGGAGGTAGAGAGAATACTAACACATCCCTCAATGCTCACCAGTAAAGCTTCCTCATACAACAGAGTGTGATACACACAGAAGGCCACAACTGGCCAAGCTGTAGAGAATAAGAGACTGCAGAGTACATGTCCTTGAATAGACTCCTATGTTAAACCTTACTTACCCATGTCTCAGGGACCATTGAGGAACAGGGGACAGAAAGATTATAAGAGCCAGGGTTTGTGCATGAACATAAGGAAACCAAGGCTTTCAGGTCTGGAACTTTCTCATGAACTTGTAACAATGGTGACAGCATGCACAAGACCCATGCTGACTCAATCAGAAAAAAAAAAACAAACAGCACAGAGCTTTGGAAATTGGCAAAAGGTGCTAACCTTAGCCAAGGAACTATTAGCAACTGATTACTTCAAAGTGAGGGAGAAATGATATTCTTTAAGGGAGTGACTAGACTCCAGTGGATGAACTTACATTGAGTGTAACTTTGCATCTGGGTACAAATGCTTGACCAGATAGGCCTTAACATATATGAAAAAATGCATGAAATTTGGTGGTGGGGGGCAGGCTATTAGGAGGTGCGGATGGGAAATGGATCTAAATTTGATTAAGATTTATTATATGAAATGCACAAAAACACAATAAAAATATATAAAATAAAAGAATTTGAAGTAGAGTACTTCATTTAAGAAATGTCTTGCTTCTGTACATAGCAATGAATGCTTATAATTCCAGCACTTGGGAGCTGGAGGCAATAAGATCAGAAGTTCAAGTTCATCTTCTCCTACATGTTACCTAGCCTAAGCTACAAGAAACTGTCTCAGAAAAATTAAGAAAGACAGAAATACCTCGTATGTGTGGTGTTGGCTTAGTGATCAGGCAGTAGACAATGAGGAAACTGATATCAGAAATGGAAAAGATGAATTATGCAACAGTAACAGCAAACTGTCAACATCATGCACTGGAAGTCACATGCAGACACTGTCAACACGGGTGCATTGGGAGCTACACTCATGTCATTCTAGGGAAAGAAGTTGGGAAGTGTCAGTGTTCATAGCACACATTGAATATTATTTTCTCCCACATTTGGTATTGATGTGAATTTTAATTCTTTACGTAGACTAAGCACTACTGATTATTTTATTGTTGTTTGTTTGAACAGTCTATGCTTGGATTTATTAGCATATTTATCCTTACTATCTCAATTTCCATGTTATTTTACCTCTTCAAAAGGAACTCCTTAAGTATTTCTGCTAGATCTGCTAGTAGTCACTTCTTTTTTGTTTGAGAATGTCATTAATTATTTTGTCTACATTTTTAGGATATTATTTTGATGAATATAGAATTGAGGTAGACATTTCTTTCTACTGGTATTTTTTAAATGTCTTTCTATTGATTTCTGGCTTCCATCATTTCCACTGAGTGATTAACTGTCAGACTTGGAAGATGAAATGTCTATTTCAATTTTTCTTTTAAGGCTTCCTATGTTTCTTTGGTTTTCAAAGCTTCACTATGATATGCCTGAGTATGATTTCTTTATATTTATTCTGATAGATATTTTCTATTAGCATTTTTGTCTGGGTTGTCCTGCTAAACTTTTGAGTTTATATAATTTTTGTTGATTATATTAACTCATTCTCCTCATTTTCTCCTCATTCTAGAACTTCATATCAGAATCATATATTCCATGTCAATTTTGTTTCTTTCTCTTATGGTGATACAGACTGGATATTTTGTGTTGAATTCTTGTCTTCTAATTATTTCTAAAGTTTTTCATTTCAGTCATAAATGCAATAGTTTTTTATTTCCACTTTTATAACATTTTCTAACTTTCCTTTTTTTCTCCATAATTTTCCCTATTTTTTTTCAACAAATATGCTCAATTAAAGAATTTTGGTAATGCTTCCATCTGCTAACTATAATAACTGGATCACCTGTTGATCTGTTTCTATTGCCTATTTTCCCTCTCTTTGTTTCTGATCATGGGAGTTTATCTCATAATATGCCAAGTAATAGTTATAAAAGAGAGTAAATTGAGTGTAAAAAACTGTGGGTATGCTTGAGAATTAACATATCAGAGCACTGAAAGGTGGCACACTCAAATCCATTGCTTGCAGTGAAGTTTGGGAAGGATGAATGACCTAGGTGAATGAGATTTTCTAGAACTAAGAATGAAAAGGCCAAATAGTCTGTTAAGATCAGGGTGGAGCCAAGCTTGTACTTTCCCAATTGAAGTTGGAAAAACAATTTTGCATCAAACTATGGGTGGGGTTGGACCTGAGAATACAGTTCCAGAGGAAAGGGTTCCAGGGACAGCTCCATCAGCACAGTTCCAGGATATAGATGGTTCCAAGAGATAGGTATGGGACCGAGTGTCCTCCAAGTTCAGGCCCACTTTTAAAAAATAAATCACCTTTCGTCCCAGCACTTGAGAGGCAAAGGCAGGTGGATTTTTGTGTGTTCAAGGCCAGTCTGGTCTACATAGTGAGTTCAGCTCAGCTGGGACTACAGGGAGACCCTGTCTCAAAAAGACAAAAAAAATTTAAATAAAATAAAAATAAAAAATAAATAAATTTGAGTCGAGCTTTTTGGTGAGGTAATTATAATGTTGTGGAAGCTGAAGTAATGTAACATATGACTGAGCCAGTTAAACCCTGTCATGGAAGTGGAAGAGATTCATGGGGCCCTGCCCCTCCTTGAAGATTTATATGTATTTAATAATAGATGGAGGAAGGAGAGCCCTTTTCTTTAGTGCTGTGGTCACTGGTAAGGTACCCACATTCGTATAAAGAAACTTTCACTACAGAAGCTTTCACTTGCATTCCTGTAAAAAACCCTATTGAAACTCATGAAGTCAGAAAACAAAGTAGAATGGAGGATCTTGTTGGCAAGAGGAAGATCTTGTTGCAAGGAGTAGGAGAGACAAAAGTGTAACAGTGGATGAATATGATCAAAATACATTATGTACATGTGTGAAAATGTCACAAAGAAATCTAATATCATGTATATTTAGTATATGCTAATAAAAACATTTCTGAAAAGAAGAAGCAATGCAGGAGACAGGAGGAGAACGGGGATATTTACAACAAACATCTAATCTGCAACTGGACATTCAACCAGACAAAGTGAGGTCCTGTGTATACTTTGAAATTACAGCAAACAGTATTTCCTAGTGCCAGGATGTGGGATAAGAGAGAAAAAGGGGAGCCAAGACTCAAACTCAAGAACTGGGCCAGAGCATGTGAAGAATGTTCACTGTTGATTGACATGGCACTGACCTTTACACCATTTTGGAAGGACGAGGCAGGTGTAAAGGAGTTCTGCAAATTGGAAGCTCATGTTAAGATTCACTAATTTGGACATAGGTAGGTACTCAAGTTTGACATTCGGGGGAACGATCTTGGTGGAGAGTGAAATCTCTGTGTGGTATTAACTGATCTTAATCAATATACAGCATGAAAAACCCCATAAGGGCTATCACCATATTCAGAGTTGAACATGTTTGTTGAGAGACCCTTCTTTCCCCTTAACTTTTAACATTATTTGCTGCTATGTTATCCATGAAGTGTTATCTGCCTAAATTCTTATAAGGAAAATATTAGTTTTGTCAAAGAATGAGCTCATCAGCCTTCAAACTGAAGGGATTTTGAAATGTTCAACACTCATTTTCCATCTGTCAATAGGATATGTTATCTCACTCAGATTTGTATCTGGGAAGATGATGGGATTAGAGCACTATGGTACACCCACTATCTGTTCTTCTATTCACTTTAGTCAGCTCCAAGTCTGTCTGGTTTTGCTGTTGCATCACTTCCCACGCCTACTTCTTTTTACACATCACTCCATGTCAGTAGATAGACAACATATGATGACATAACTTTCCGTTTTTAGACAGAAAATAGGTTTCTCAAATAGCGATTCAAGTAAAAGACTTAAAAACTAAACAAATGATACCAGTCACAATTGAGAATCAAACATCTAAAGAACATTTATATGTGAAGTTGAGTGCTTTTGACAATGATGTTAAATAGGTTGGTGACACTTGATTTGTTTTTTTAATTTTTGAACAGAATTGGCACTTAAAGAAAGGGAATGAAATTGTAAGATAGTTCAGGTAATATTTCAGAATACCAGTCTTTTCAATTCAAGATTTAATAACAAAAGACAAGGCAAAAACTTATCATTAGTTTAGGAATTTCTATTTTAGAAAAGTTGTGTAGACATGTGTATACCATCTTTAAAATACATACTCTTTATGCATCTTTTTAAATTTGTATTTATTTTTGCTTTATGTGTATGAGTGTTTTACTTGCATGTGTGTAAGTATACCACACTTGTGCAATGCCTGCAGGGTCCAAAAGAAGGCATTGGATCTCCTGGAAGTGGAGTTACAGACAGTTGTTAGCCACCATGTCAGCTCTGGGAACCAAACCCCGGTCCTCTGCAGGAGCAGCCAGTGCTCTTAACCACTGAGCCATCTCTCCAGCCCCCAAAATATGTCACTTTTGAATGATGCTTTCTTCTGGGGTTTTGTTGTTGTTATTGTTGCTGCTTTGATTTGTTTTATCTTATTTTGCTTTGTTTTTTTGAGACAGGGTCTCACTATGCAGCCCTGGCTGGCCTGGAACTCACTATGTAGACCACGTTGGGCTCAAACTCATGAAGACCTGCCTGCCTCTGCCTCAGACTGCTGGGATTAAAGGACTGGGCCACCATTCCCTGATAGATTATTTCAAGATCAGGGTAGTTCAGAAGAGACAAAGAAAAGCTACCCACCTTTTCCACATTTGCCAGACGACACATGCAAATATACAAAAGTGAGTCTCCTTCCTTCTTTGTAAGGAGAGACCAGGGTTAATCACCCAAGATTGACTTTAAACATTTCTGCTATGATCGGAATGTGTATGTACCCCTAACATTCATAGGTTGAAATCTAATCTTCAATATGATCGCATCTAGGGGATTTTGGAAGATGATTAGTGTTGGGGAACTCTGCTGTTAAGGTTGGCTCCTTTCTCAGAAGGAGCTTCCTGCCTGACTTACCTGGAAAGTGCCACCAAGCACAGATGCTTGGCCTCATTTAAAACATGACCTTTGGCATAGTTACCTGGAGTGAAAACTACGCCCAGGTTTTTTCTATATGATAATTAGGCATTGCCCAATAGTCGGATTATAGGATCCTACTGCCACATGTAAATAAAGCATACTATGAGCACCTATCAGCTGAAGCATTGGCTACCGACTCCACACTATATTTTCCCTAATTCCCACTGAATAAACGGAGCTGTTTCACTGAGTCTGGAGCTGTTTGTATCACTGAACCTGCCTCCCTGGAAGGGCTTTCTTCCGTCAGTGCTCACTGGCCGACCTGACCCCGTTTGTTGCTTCTGCTCCCTTTGTCCTCATGGACCAGTGGCCAACGACCCACGAGGGGAGGGAGAGACCCCACAGATTAGGTCTTGTGGGGAAGACCTCATAATGGGATTAGTGCATCTAACAGTGAATAAAGAGATCAGAAGTTTGTTTCTGGTTTTGTTTTGTTCTTTCTATCAGGCAAGGTTGCATCATCATGGATCAAAAAATGGAGCCTCACTATACACTAGTGCTGCAGTGTCATACTATTGAATTTTGTAGCCTCCAGGAATGTGAGCAATAAATTTGTGTTGTTTTTAATAGCCTTGTATCTGTTATAGCAGCCGACACAGACCAAGATGCCTTAGGACACTTCTCAGCCCAGACTGCATAGAGGCACCTAAATAAACCTCAGGAGTGAGCTTGTCTCTACCACTACTTTCTTAATTTTCCCCTTCACATTCTTGCTGCCCCTAGAAATTAAATGGCCTTTTCCTTTGTATTATCTCCTCTCTAAAAGTGATTGACTTCTACTGAAGATGCCACATAAGAGGAAAGCCCAAGCTAACTTTTTTCTTTACATGTGACATATTTATTGCATGTACATCATGTTTGTGTACCACGTACATTGAAAGAGGAGGTGCGGCAGGATTTTAATTTCTACTTCCATGTTTTTCATCTCTACCAAATTTTTACAATGAACATTTTTTAAAGAATGTTTTTTTTAGTCAGATGCTCTTTGGATGTTCCTCTAGCTTTGAAAATGCATCCATTCATCTTCTGATATCACCCATTTCCACTGTCCTATTTGCAAGACAAATCATCATCCTGCACTGAGCAATGGCAGAAGAGATTTGGCTAACACTGTCCGTTCCTCTCACTTGGAGCTGGTGTACTTTGTGATGGCCTTGGTGCCCTTAGACAGGCATGCTTGACCAGCCCCCCACACAACAGCAGGCTCACCTGGATTTCCCTGAACTTGGCGGTCAAGCACTTGTTGTAATGCGCCAGGCGTGACACTTTGTCCGCAATGCCCTGGAACATGCCACTGACAAAAGAGTTCAGCCCTCTTCCCACCTGAGGCAGATGTCGCAGAAGGCTCACGCATCTTGAGATCTCTCAACGCTGCGGGAAGCACAATTCCAAGCTAACTCCTAACAGTCATTCCTTCCAGAGCTTCCTCCCATGTACGTACATGTCATACGACAAACATGTTCGTAAAAACAGCTCTTTAGAGGAGTCCTCTAGAAACTTAGAAAAATGTGAGGAAAATAACATTTTCCTCCCTTTTCTCTCCCCACTGCCGGCCTCTTTCAGGTTTTTGACCAAATACCACCTGCCAAATAAGACTCACTCACTTCCAAAGTCCCCTCATACGAAACTATTTTCCACAGTGTTTATTGCCAAATATACTATTAAATTTACTTAGTTCTTATGTTTGTTTCCATCATACCTTATCAGCTAAAAAAGGTAAGCTCTAAGAGAGGGCAAGAATCTTGTTTGCTTTTCGGGGGATAGTATTGTGAACTGATGTTTCCAGGCAAAAAAACTCTACCTTAAACAT
>NW_008356950.1:77223-85834 GCF_000622305.1 Nannospalax galili
TGATTGTTTAAAACTTCCTTATTGCCAGGCCGGATGGCGCACACCTTTAATCCCAGCACTTGGGAGGCAGGCGGATCTCTGTGAGTTCAAGGCCAGCCTGGTCTATATAGCGAGTTACAGGCCACCTGGGGCTACAGGGAGACCCTGTATCAAAAAGACCAAAAACAAAAACCCACTTCATTATTGTAGAGAGTTAGAATGCTACAGATCCAAAGTCAAAAAAAATTTTTTAGGGGATCTTTAGTCCCTTTTAGCAGCCCTTCATTGCCAACTTTGGTGTGAGATCTAACATCTTTTTAACTATCAGGCAAAACCTTTGAAATGTATCAACTGACCCCTAGCTTCCCAACCCAAAGCTAAGAATGTTATTATATTGTGGCCCATTATCAGTCTAGGGGTTATACTTGGGTTCATTTTCTCTACCAATTAAAGAATTAAAAGGGAAGAAAAAATCTCAGACATAGAGACTTTATTCATAAAAATTGAAGAATCACACATTCATACACACAGTGACATAGGAAAAAAATAAAGATTTCTATAAGTGGAGACGTGACCTGGAAACCAAAAACCCAACACCCTCCCTGGGAGGGCCTGGGTATTAAAGGTTTTAGTGGTTTCCCCTGCACTAATTTTAGATTGGTCAAATAAACAGAAAAGAGAAGGCTGATGAATCGTAGCTCCAAGCTGAGACATGTCCAGGGCTATGTGACTCTGAGCAGGTCCGTTGAAGGGGCCTTATTGGAGTTATAAAATAAGGCTTTCCTGCTGGACCAAGAAGCAGGAAGTATGTCATCTTTCTACCTCTCAGTGACTCTGTTTGCTTATCCCCTTACAATCAGACTATCATCTAAAACTTATAGCAAAGTTCACCAACTTCACTGTAACCTGCCTGATATACCTACCAATGCATTAAAAAACAAATACCTTGATTATGATTCTTCTGTAGATAAAATTTTGTATAGCATTTCCATGTTGGAACATGTTATTTAGGAGGACCAGAATCCATGTTTCCACACCATGGTCAGTCATATGTGATAATACACCTTTTTGACCATAGCTAGCCCATGTTGAAGTCTAGGTTGACTCTAACCTCTGAAACTAAAAGACAGTTGGCCCAGGATGTGGGAATATGTCAGCAAGGTCCTTAGTTGCCTTGAGAACAAGTTGGCATGTAACTGCAGATTTATGGCTTCTGTAAGTTATAGCTTGCTTTTGCAAAATAGTAATTGCTGTCTAATAGATTAGAAATTGTTAAGGGGGCTTTCCACCTGTAAGCTTGGGAACATAAACTTTTCACCCCTGGATGTGGTTTTTCTGTATAAAACCTTGCCCTAAAAATGGCTCAGGGCTGCACTTGGGACTTGAATGCCCAGTGTAGTCTCCAGCCTGGCCTGGCTAATAAAGACTTTCCTCTTTGGCAATTTTCTGTCTGAGTGGTCTTCTCTGGTGAATCACATCATAACAATATTTGTCTCAGAATAAATTATTTCTTACTCCCTGACTTAGTTTCTTTTACTGCTGTGATAAAATACTCTGACAAAAGCAGCGTAAGGGAGAAAGGGTCTCTTCTGCTTCACAGTCCTTCATAGCAGGGAAGTCACAGCCGCAGGAGCGTGAGGCAGATGCTCACATTACACTGGCAGTCAAGAGGCAGAAAGTGACACATGCTAGTGCTCAGCTGGCTTTCTCCATTTACACAGTCTAGCATGCCTGCCTGGAAAATGGTCCAGTCCACAAAGAAGATGGGTTTTCCCAAATCTATTACCTAAACAAAATAATCTCTCACAGGCATTCTCTGAGACTCACCTTAATCTAGATAGTCCCTCAGAGGTGTGCCTGGAGGTGTGTTCCCAAGTGATTCTGGACTCCTTCAAGTAGTCAATTAACTCTAACCATCACATTCCTTTGAGATAAGAGCTAGGCTTTCTTGGGGTGGGGGGTTGTTTTTGTTGTAGGTAGTTTGTTGAGAAAGGATCTCACTCTGTAGCCCAGGTTGGTACCACACTGTGTAGATCAGGCTGACCTTGAACTCTCCCTGCCTCTATTTCTCAAGTGCTAGGATTTAAGGTGTGTACCACCACATCTAGCCCCTTGTGAGCAGGGTTTTATGTTAAAACTTATGTGTTCCAAATGTTTAGAAATATGCCTGCTATTTACTAAATGTTTGGTAAATGTTTTATGTATGAATTAAAGTTTAACCTTAACATGAAAAAAGTAACAAAATTATTTTCTGAAGAACAGTAGAATAAAAACTGTATTCATCATCCTTTTTTTTTTTTTTTTAAAGGTCAAAAGTCTTGTTTGAACCCTGTCTTAAATCTCTCTCCACCTTCTCCACCTATAAGGGTTCAAGGAGGGTGGAAGGCTTAAATGGGACAAAGGGTTTCCAGTGAGTAAATTCCCGTGCTGGGGGATGCGGGGGGTATTGCCTGACTGCAGTCTATTCCTCTTCAAAGTCAATCAGGATCTCATCCTCCTGAGACCAGTATCATCATTTTATTTTAAGAAAAATATGTTTCTTTTCTACATGTCAATTCATATGAGCTTTGTGAGAGGTGGGGGATTATAGAGAATATCTTGGAAAAGGAGGGATCTTTAAAAGAAAAGGAATAGGGAGGCCTGGGTGAAAAGGCGGAAGTAAAAATAAGACTAGGGGCTTGAGTAGCAGGAGAGGCAGAAGGAAACAAAAGATTAGAGCAAAGACTGGTACAGGTGGCAGAAACTGAAGTCCTCCATTGATGAATTCATATCCCAATTCCTTCCATCAAAATAATCAACTTAATAAATGTATTGTTTGGGACATTTTTCTATACTTTCCCAATTACAGTAAAGATATTTTCCACCTCAGCTGTTACATTCCTTCACTCCATTTCTGTAAGATGTGGGGAAATACTGCTTTTGTCAGCCCTGACTGTTGCGTGCTGAGTGGGAGCAAACCTGGGGGCTTCAGAGTGGAACATCTTGAAATAAGGAACTAAGTGTAGCTATAGAGAAGATTTGAAAATGTGCCAGAACACCTCCCCTTGGTAGGGAGATCAAAGTGGGCTTTGATTTCCTGCAGCTTGTTGACTGAAGCCTGAAGAGGACTTCTCTTCAATGGTAAAGATGAGGGAAGGGTCCAAAAGGCCAGGGAAGAGAGAGGCAGCAAAGGGCAGTTTCATGTGAACCTCTATTTTTTTACATCACACAATATGTGTGGATCTTTCTTTGGATTCCAAGCTCATTTCTTCACCTATTTATGATATGTACAAGTCTATCTACTTCACCTGAATTGTTCCATTTGAAATCACAATAGTAACAAAAAACTATAAGATAAGGATTTTTTTGGCAAAGAAATAGGAAGAGGCAACATTTGGAAGTTAAATAGTATTTTACTTACCGGCATAACAGGATGTTGTAGCGCATGTATTACTGCATTGTACATGTTTAGCATTTGGTTTTATTTGAATAGGGTCACAGTCCTCTTATTTATAAAGCAAAATAAACCCAGTAAAATATTTTTTCTCTAAATTTCTTTATGGCTACTTTTGTAGTATACGACACATTTGGTTTTTGTTTATTAGTTAATTGGTTGGTTATTGGTTTTGTTTTCTGTGTTTGTTTGTTTGTTTGTTTGTTTGTGACAAGATCTCACTGTGTAGCCCTGGCTGGCCTAGAACTTGCTTTGTAGACCTGTACACCAGGCTGGCCTGAAACTCACAGAGCTCTGTCTGCCTCTGCTATTAAAAGCATGTGTCATCATTCCCAGCCCCATAATACATTTTTAAAGCACTGACCAGATTAATTTTAAGTCACTGAAATTTTTTGTAGTTTTAGAAAGTCGGTTTTGGTGCTGACAAGAAATATTATAAACACGCACTTTATTATTAAAAATTACATTTTTTTTACTTTTTAGATAAAATAATAAAATACTGATATATCAACTTCCACAGTTGAATTTATACTTTGTGGAGGAAAAATACATTTTCAGGGTGTTAATTAGAAAAAGGACTGATAAAGCATGCATAATTGTAAAACTATGGCCTTAAATCACACTCCAATATGTGTATAGGGAAAAACAAGTACTTGACCATCTGTACTGAGGCAGGAGTTAGCTTTCCACAGGCAGAAAGGTAAAACTGGCCCACAGTAAAACTACAGACTGGACACCTACATGTCAGAGCAAAGAAAGCATAGTCTACTTAATTGCCAACAAGACACGAACCAAGAGTTCAGCAACACATAGAAGGCCAGCGACTGGCAACACCAGCTAAAGTTGGCAGCAGCCAACAGATGAGCCAAGGTCAGCAGATACCAATGCAGAAGTCGGGGTGGACAAATGGGAAATTCAACATGTGACCACCACCACCAATTGGGCAAGTACTTCATGAACAGCAGGTGTTCATCTCTCTGGTTGGGAGGACCTGCTTAGAGTGCATTGGTGCCCCATTGGTTCAGCTTACAGTATGCCCAGAAAATTAACCAATCTTGATAAAAGTCACCTAAATCTTTGTCCACTTTCAGTCTCAAGTCCTATAGAAAGCTCAAAGACAAGCAACTCCCACTCTCAGGAATGTCTTTCATTTTTTCTCACTTTTCCTTAATTTTCTTTAATAAAATCTGCTTTTGCTTTTTTGTTCCTGTGTATAGCTGTGTCTTTAGCCATCATCAAGAGACAGCAAACTTTTTTTCTATGTGTATGTATGTATTACCTGCATGTATATAAGTGCACCCACATCATGCAATGCCCGTGGAAGACAGAAAAAGCCATTGGATCCTTGGAATTGGAAGTAGTAGACAATTGTTAGCTGATGTGTGAGTGCTGGTATTCCCACCCTGGTCTTCTGCAAGACTAGCCAGTGTTCTTAACTACTGAGCCATCTCTCCAGCCCAAGAAACAACAATCTTTAGAGCCACTGTATCAGGTCGACTTTTGGTGGCCTTAATCATTCCATACCTGACTCATTGAATCACGCACATCTGGGCTGAGGAAGGCTGTCACTCTCAAAGATCTTTATCACCATGAGGTAAATTATCTTCTATTCCTAGTATTAAAATATTATCTGATGCCATGGTATCAACAGCTCTTCTGCTCAGGAAGCCACACTGGAGATCTTCAGTCAGAAGGATATCTTGTTCAAAGTCAGAAAAGTCATGGTAGATGGAAAAAGTGAATGAAGGGTCTGTTCACACCCTCACCAAGACAGCATACCTTTCAACCATGGAGGGTTAATACTGAAAAGAAGGCCTTTGGGTACATTAAATGTAGAAAGGATAGCTTTTTAAAAAAATTTTTTAATAACTACATGATTAGAAGAAGCATTTCACTATAGATTTAACATATTCAGTAACACACTCCAAAGCAAGAGTACATCTCTTTCATAAGTGGGTGCAAGTGTTGCAGGTTCTCCTCAGGCCAGCTGTGAAGACCCTAACCTGGATCGGGTTCCCTGCCGATTGGGGGGGGGGTAAGAGGCACGGGGTCATGACACACAGACCCCGGGAGTCAGGTAGAAGCAAGCACTAGGCAAGGTGCTGCAGACTCGTTTAATGCAGGAGGAGGCACACCTTATATTTCCCTTTTCTCCGCCCCTAAGTCCCTTTAGTCAGCGTATCATATTCTGATTGGTCTGCACCACGCAGTCTGTCATCAGTCACTGGGCTCATGAGCAGGGTACAGCGGCGTGGGCTCCTTTTGGCGGGCTATCTGCGGACCAAGAAGTGAAGTGAGTTCTTGCTGAATCCCAGGGCTCTGGGTCCCTGCTATCTTTGGAGGCTTCCTGCTACATTTCCACCCTTTTTCTTTAAAAATGACTATGTCCAGCGAGAGCCTGTAGGCAGCTCCGCCTAGAGATGACCCCAGGATCATGGACTGTGCCTGTCTTAGGTTGTCCTATTTGGGCATGAACCTTACCTGTCATTGGAGCATGGACATATACGTCCATGTCCTGGCTTAGGTTGATTCAGCACAACAGGATCATACCCGTCATTGGCTACCAGCCCTCCAAGGGGTATCATTCCAGGGGATCAGTCAAGGTGGGGAATTATCTGTAGGAGGCCTCAGCTGGCCCATTATCAGTTCTTAGGGCCCATGGCACTCCCATTACCAACATTGCTGATTTGACTGCCTTTAATGGTGTGTGAGGCCTTTTCACCAGTTTGAGCGATGGCAAAAAGAAAGGAGGAGTAGGTGTCAACAATGATATGGACATACTTAAGATTACCAAAGGAGTTATAATGGGTGACATCCATTTGCCAGAGGGCATTGGGTAGGAGACCATGTGGGTTAACTCCATATTTATTGAGGGGGGCCTAAGGGAGCAAGGGGTGCACATATAATGCAAGATCTGCTCAGATGTTTGCATTGAGAGATGGGTAGATCGGGTAGAAGGCGGTGCAGACTGCAAGGAGAAAGGTGAAATTGTCGGTGTAAGGCTCTGGCTAGTTCTAGTAGAGGAATCTCTACATTTAAGGTACTCTGTTCAGGAAACCAAGGACAAACCTGTTCAATAAAATCTATAAAGTTAGTTAATTCTTGTGAGCTCACGTTAGCACCTCTTACCTTGAGCATACTTTCAAGCATATATACAAAAAACAGACCTTAATATTTAATAGCAGAATACAACCTTAATATTTCTAATAAAGGATTTTAAATTCCATGAACTGGTGTATGATTTCTTCTCCTTGAAACTTTCAAGAAGTATGCAAAAGCACACTTCAAGGTCTGTCAATATAATGACCTGTAAGTAAAAGAGTTACCCATATACCAAACAGGTTCCCAAGATCACAATCAACAAATTGAACTTAGATACAGAACACTTCCCTATTTCAAAAAACAGGTATGTCATGGTAACACAAACAGACCTTAGAACTCAGAACAAACATCCAAGGTTTCAAACAAACTCCATGGATACTTAGACTTAACTAAAATTAAAAGACGTTAAACAAAAGAAGCTTTGTTGCCAAGGCAGCATAAACGAAGTTAGAAAAATAGACCTAGAACAGGTCGGACAAACTTAACAACTGAAATTGAGCAAACAAACTAAAAGAAATTTTTTAATCAACCTGTAAGGAAAATATACATCATGTACATAATTTAGTACTTAATTATAATAATTTTTAATTTGAGCAATTGGTACCAGTCTGTTTAATCAAAATTTTAAATTTAGAAGTGGATTTAGAAGTGTGAACAATATAGTTGACGTCTTTAAAATTGATGGATCTAAATTTTTACAACTTACAAGACACACAAACACACAAAAAACAAGAAAATTAAATCTTAAATGAAATCAAGCCAAAAAACTAAAGAAAAATTTTAACTGATATCAGTAGATCTAAGTAATTTAAAAATATTAACATCTCATTTTTAACAACTCATCATCTATATAATAACTAGTAGCAAATTTTAAAAGTGTGCGCAATTTTTTTGATGTCACTAGAATATTTGATTCATTTTTTAAGAAGGCCTTTTATATTAATATTAATGGATCCAAAAGATGTAGAAAGATATTAACAACCACCGGTCTACCACACCGGGGCATCGAAAAAGAAACAGACATTACCATTATTCATTCTCTGGCCCTGCATACCAGAGAATGCCCATTGACCTGACATATCGGGACACTGAAACAGAAATACATCACCAGCTCTTATCCAAGATAACAACATTATCCAATATAACAACCCACGGCCTCGCAAGGCAATTCATGCAAAGGTAGCCTTTGGCAATCCATAGCTCACCAGGGCACCTTCAAAGAGGTAACTGTAAATTTAATAATTGGTACCAATAGACCTAATTGATAATTTTAAAGGACCATGTACAGGTGATGTTTATAATGGAATGTCAACATGATCGGCGGGAATTCACATCCCAAAACCACGTGGTGCGGATGGACCCTGGAACCAGTTTTCAGTAACAGCCCTCCATTACTGTTCCATTCTCCCTGATCGACCTCCTCTCACCAAATCGACCCGGTTGGTTAACAACCTTGTTACCAGCCTAAGTTATCAACCCAGAAAACTGATGATAGAGGTGAATTTTTTTGGTAGATCAATCCTACATGCCAAAGTATCCAACATGTAGGGCGTTTGTTCTCACATCCTTTCACAGGGTCAGGGGGTCAACCTGAACCCAGAAAATTTTTTAGAACACTTTTGAGAATAACTAGCTTAAGTCTGAAGAGAAAGGACCAATTTCGAGGGGGCCTAAGGGAGCAAGGGGTGCACATGTAATGCAGGATCTGCTCAGATGTTTGCATTGAGAAATGGGTAGGTTGGGTAGAAGGCGGTGAAGACTGCAAGGAGAAACGTGAAATTGTTGGTGTAAGGCTCTGGCTTGTTCTAGTAGAGGAATCTCTACAGACATAAGTTTATCTACTTTGTCATTTCCCTTTGCCAAGATCCCAGGGAGCTTGGTGTGTGATCTTATGTGGGAGATGTGCCACAGCCATTGTCAGGTATCTAAGATAATCTGGAGAGCTCTCATCATTCTAGTGATGGGATCCTTAAGGGAAGACATCTGAGGGCCTGAACCGCATACTGGCTGTCGGAGACTATATTGAGCGGCTCAGTCTGGCAGACTTGGAAGATTTTTAACAAGGCCAGGAGCTCCCCCAACTGGACAGAGCCGGGA
>NW_008356950.1:87102-91562 GCF_000622305.1 Nannospalax galili
CTCTTCGGCAGTCCAGACTCCACCCTCCACTCTACTGGCTCGGTGACATGGGTAAGGATGTCTGTGAAGGACTCCCCTGACTGTTGAATCAAATTATGGAAAAAGACTTGTGGGTCACAGGGGGAGCAACATTTAAGGGCCTTAAAGGCCAAGTCAGAAACTTGTTGAAAATAGGCATGGAGGCAAATAGTAAACTTGGAAATGGGGTCAGTATATTGTCCACATCCTGTGAGCATGTCCAATGTAATATTGAGGCCATATTGGAGATTTAGGCATGCCTGGCTTTCAGCCTGATCATCATAGACTGCACGCCAGTTTAGAAAGACTGAGGGTTCTACGACTGCCTTTAGTAATCTATACCAATCATAGTGGGTTTGTAACTGTAAGGACCACTGGTGAAGAACCTGTTTGAAATATGGGGAGTCAGGGCCTGATTGCTCAGCTGCCTTGCAGATAAGAACAAGGTCAGCAAGTGGGGTGGGCAGCCATGGACACTGTGCCGCATCGGGCCAACGTTAACTGGAAATGCGGACAAAGACAGGTGAGGCTTTAAGGAGGGTGGCCTAGGAGGGAGGGGTATGGTAGCAGGGGAAGAGGTGGGATGGTTACTGGGGGGGGAGAGAGTAACTCCTTCCACGGGTAATGGGGCGGGGGAATTTTTGGGCATGGTAGCTCTAGGAGAGTATCCTGAGATATAGGCAAAGGAGCTCCTTCCTTATTGGAAGTGGGCACAGAGGTGGTGTCCACCTCCGGGTCTGGGGGGTCCAGGGGATCTGGGGTCGAGGTAATAGCCAGATCTATACTAGATTGCTCCTGGCAGTCTTTGTTGTGGGCTGAGATGACTTCCTCAGGAGAGGAGGATTTAAGGCTAGCAATGATGGCTAGGAGGATCGGTACGAACGATGTCGGGGGAGTCATCCCTGGCCCGACCTCCCTTTTTTGGGCCAGGAAGAGGACCCACATCCACGTGTCAGGGTCCCACATGTTTTCAGGGGAGACCCACTGAGCTAAATTAGTGGCTTCATCCCAAAAGTGTTCGATATCTTTTGGTTTTACTTTTAACTCTGGTTTTAAGGAGCACCTTGAGTGCTGCCGTTTGTGGTTCCCTGCATTGTGGTGGTAAATTGCCCATTGCAGGAGGGTCTCACAAAGGGGAATTTGCCACAAAAGTAGAAGACAAGGGTGATTATCAAGAGGGCACAAAGGAAACAAAGAAGCACTGTGAGCCACTAGGATGTAAACCTAGTGTAACTCCAACATGTAAAGGTGTACCGGATCCAAATGTCTTGTGCTCAGTGAGGGACTTCTGGAGGCCATGACACCTCCAGCTGTATGCTCACATGGTGTCCCTGGGACAGGCAACAGGGTGACCTGAAGCCTGGGCTCTGAGTTCGGGGTGGATCAGCCCTTATGTGAACTCAGTGGAACGAGCTGAGAGGGGGGAGGTGCTGACTGGGCTTCAGGACTACATGGCAGAGTGTGCCTCCCTGATCTAACAAACTAGTCCAACAATAAAGAAAGCAGACAGGGTGGAGGGGACAGAGGAGGGGGCTACTTGCTTACCCTCGAGCAGCCGAAGAAACAGACAAGACCAGGGGCCTACTTACCGAATGAACCGAGGTTCTGGGTATCGCCAACCCCGTGGGCAGGAGTCCCTGTTCAAGTGCCAGGTGTTGCGCGTTCTCCTCAGGCCAGCTGTGAAGACCCTAACCTGGATTGGGTCCCCTGCCGATTGGGGGGGTCGGGTAGAAGCAAGCACTAGGCGAGGTGCTGCAGACTCATTTAATGCAGGAGGAGGCCCACCTTATATTTCCCTTTTCTCCGCCCCCAAGTCCCTTTAGTCAGCATATCCTATTCTGATTGGTCTGCACCACGCAGTCTGTCAGCAGTCACTGGGCTCGCAAGTAGGGTACGGAGGCGTGGGCTCCTTTTGGCGGGCTATTTGCGGACCAAGAAGTGAAGTGAATTCTTGCTGAATCCCAGGGCTCTGGGTCCGCGCCGTCTTTGGAGGCCTCCTGCTACATTCAAGTTTCTAGGTTCACAGTTGAGTTAATATAGTTATATGATATCAAACTCAGTATAAGCCCTGTAAGACATAAAATTGAAGGAATAGCTTTTTATGTTGACATGCCATATGAGTGCTGGGAATATTTCAAGATATTCAGACACAGTACATTCCTGATTTGTTGTAAGAAGGGTGTATAACCACAATCCAGTGGTGAAGCCCTGCAAAACAGCAATTCAATCTGAAGAGTGACTCTGCACCCTCTCTTTGGTTAGTAGACACTCACTTTCTTCTCTGTGCAAAGTGAAGTCCACCTTCAAACTTAATATACAACAGGATTTCGATTTCCACCTATCAAAGAATGAATTGTCAGAAAGAATTCTTTCTGGCCCCAAAGGGATGGGAATCCTACATCCCACACAACCAGATTATGTTCTCTTTCAAAATGAGCAATCCTGGCTGGAGATGTAGCTTGTCTAGCACGTGCAAAGACCTGGGTTCAGTCTCAACACCACATACATTGTCCACGGTCCAACATACTGTAACCTCAGCACATTACTTGGGTGGTAAAAGCAGGAGGATAAGGATTTAAAGGTCATCCTCAATTACAAAGTGAGTTCCAGGCTAGCCTGGGCTATTGTGTCTCAAAAAATTTTAAAGTGGGGATTCTTTCAGACCCTATATCTCCCTGAACCCCATCTCAAAGTTAAATACAATATTGTTTTAAGACATTCTGGGTTCCAGATCCCCCACTTCTACAGGAAAAGGTCAATTAGCCTACATAACAGGTAACTTTACATATGTTCTAGCCTTTATGGCATTCTATAAATTGTAGGATGGTCTCAGGCATGGTGAAAGAGAACTTAGACCCACACACTTCACTCCTGACCAAACTGTAAATAAATGTTTTCTTTTATTAATTTCTGTTCCCAATTCCTTTCAAACTTTGGGCCATGGACCCTGTAACAGTTAGTTACTAATTGCTATTTATTTATTAATATATTAGTCTGTTTCTCCAGGCTCACAGAAATTGATTATTATGAATGCAAAACAATCATCCTGAAAATTTCTGAGATGTCCAAAACTTAAATAAGCTAGAGGATTGAAGTGAGAAGAGAAAGGGAAGTTAATGAGTTAACAGCTGAAACCAACCAAAAGCCTGTTGAAATCAGGACTTATATCCCTTCACAGCAGGTGACCAGGGATATGTACCATGATTATGTGTAAACTTTCTAGACTGATAATGCCCATGTTGTAGGGGAGGTCAGTGGGGAGCATAGGTCCCTTGGTCCAGAGTCTTGTACTCGTTATTAGAAGAATTTGTAGATAGACCCAGAAAGCCAGGAAGCACAGTTGTATTGAGAAGAGGAAGTACTGAGAAAGGGAAAGCATATACATTGGGGAGCAGCGCAGGAGTCCTTGAGAAGGAGGCCTGGGCTAGAGGTCAGAGACACTGTTTAGTGGGGATCAATTGACTAGTCCCACCCTTTATGACAGTTGAGTTACCTATCAAGTGAATGTGTGTTTGTAGTTTGACGCTGTGGAACATGTGTGATAGGGCCATTTTCCCCTTAAACTTGCCTTTACCAGTTGAGGGATACTGGTGGAGGGTCATAAGCCAATTATCTGGTGGGAGTTTGGGGGAACTTTGAATGCCCGGGGGCTTTGTAGTTGGCAATAGTTTTAATGATCTGAGAGAACTTTCAGGAGGGCTGAATCCCTTTTCTTTCTGAATATACTGGCAATGGGCAGTTTGTCTCATTGAAGGACTGGTTAGACTGGGGATTGGTCATGAAGTAATCAAGAACCACAGCTATATCTTGGTAGTTCCTTCTACAGTTAAAATGTCTCTTGAAGCTGAAGTTAAATTCTTCCTGCTCTATCAAAAACTAAAATGCTAAGGGATTCTCTCAATTGATACACACATGCACTAACAAAGGTTCAGCATCTTTAAAGGACCTTGGCTTCAATGTAATATCATTAACACTGAGGTTTTGATCTCCCTTTTGTGGGCTTTTCAAAATAATCATGGGAACAACTACTCTAAAAGGGAAGCCTGGACCTGGTCCTGCCCTGGGCTTCACTATCTTCCACTGCATCTGCAGTTTAACGTTGACCCTGCAGCTTGGCCCTATAGTACCGTACCAGAAGCTACACTGATTCATTATCTGATTTCCCACAGAGACTCGTTTTGCATCCTTAACAGCATCTGCCTCTCAGGCCTCTCTGAAACCCCTAAACTCTGCTGTGGCCTCTTTGACCCTTTTTAGCCTTCTGAAGCCTACAGATATACAGATAGATGATAGGTGGTAGGTAGGTAGGTAGGTAGATAGGTAGGTAGATGATGATAGATAGACAGATGATGATAATAGATGATAGAAAATAGATAGATGATAGAAGATAATAGATAGATAGATAGATAGATAGATAGATAGATAGATAGATGATTGATAGA
>NW_008356950.1:91716-119387 GCF_000622305.1 Nannospalax galili
ATGATAGATAGATAGATGATAGATAGATAGATAGATAGATAGATAGATAGATAGATAGATAGATAATAGAGGTAGACAGATTTACTATGTGATATATAATATATGACTTGAGAAATACTATTACTAATTAAAGTTTGGAATAAAAGATCCCCTGTTTGCCTTCCCCTGACTGTTAAAGAAAGCAGGACTCCTTGGCAAAATGCTCCCCATGAAACCACTGAACCTTGTGGAAGAGGCCTTTCTGAAGATGCCACACAGCTGTATGTAAAACTTCATGTAAATAAGGAAGGGGTAATAAGGAGCTGGAAATTGCTTTGATCCCTGACTTCTTGCCTAGCAGTCCTTTCACCACCTAATTCAGAAGCACCAAGCACTGGGGCCAAACTCTGCTTTGCTCTGTCCTGCTGCTCTTCAGGCCAGTGCTTTCCTCCCCCAAGTTCGTTTTCAAGCTCTCGTTCTAATTCTGCTACATTCTCTTGAACCCTGGACAATTTTTTCCAGAAACTGGTCTTTTCTTTTTCTAATATCTGTAAAGATTTAAAAAATAAAAATTGTAAAGGCTGGCTTATGGCAATAAATGCTTTTATTCAGACTTCTCTTTGTCTCCAGAATTTTGTTTTAAAATGATTGGCTTAAGTATTGACTAGATTTCTTTGTTTTTCATTTGTACATAGATATGTTCCTATTGATAGAAATGTGTGCTACCAAAATTCAGCTGAGTTTCCTGAACTGTTTAAGCTAGTTGTACTTCATACTACAATTATGTAATTAAATTAAATGTTATGCAAATTGATGAAATGTGATTGATGATATATTTGCTGTGTAAACTAAGTTAAATGCTTAAAGGTTTCTAGAAATGGGAGTCTCTAACATATTTTCAATGTTGTGTGATAAGCAAAAGAACTTTTAAAAAAATTGACAAGGGTCTTGAAAGTAAAATCTAGAAGCTCCATGCAATCAGTTTTTCAAGTGCGTGAATTTAAAGAAACTAAAACTTGAAATCATAAAGCATATCATAGATGTAGTTATACGATAATGTATAGTACTTTTCTGCACAGACATCAAAGTAATGATCTCAGATCATCATCTAAGGATGGGAAAATAAGTGCAATTCATTTGTTTTAATGTAAAATGAGATGATAATATATGGTTTGACAAACATACTTCCCTTTAGCCAAAACTTTAGACTGGGTACTTGAGCATCTCTTCCTTTCCTTGTAGAATTTTTAAACAGGAATCCCATTAAGTCAGTTAAGCCAAAAATTTCCCATCATTGACATTTACCACCTTCACCATCTTATTACCTTTGCCTCCTACTATCCTTAGCAATTATCCTATCAAGTTACTATAGTTGAGCAGAAAAGTCTTCAGTCCTGATATTTCCTCTTAGGAGTTTTCCATCCAAATGGGTCATGAGAAGATAGAAACTAGCCGGGTAGGTTTAGGATTTGAAAGTCAACTCTTTCGCGTTTCCTAAAAGCCAGAAATGTCTTTGACTAAAGTAGAAAGCACAGTGGAACTCACAGGCATAGGAAAGGCCTTTCTGCTCTTGTACCACAGTCATTAAGCTCAACAATGGACAAATCAGGCTCATGAAATTGAAAAGCTTTTGTATATCCAGGAACACCATCATTCAAGTGAAGAGGCAACCTGCAGAATGGGAAAAAAATCTTTACCAGCAGATCTCTGACAGAGAGTCCGTATTTAGAATATACCAAGAAATAAAAAAACTCAGCAGCAAAAAAAAAAGAAACAACACAATTAAAAAGTGGGGTAAAGAGCTGAACAGGGAGTTCTCTAAAGATGAAACACAAATGGCTGAGACATACTTTTTAAAATGCTTGACATTTTTAGTCGTCAGGGAAATGTAGAGTAAAACCAATTTGAGATTTCATCTTTTCCCACTCAGAATGGCAAAAATTAAAAAAAAATTAATAAAAAAAATGCTGGCAAGGGTGTGGGCAAAGGAGAGCTCTTATCCACTGCTGGTGGCAGTACAAACTGGTGCAGCCATTATGGAAACCAGTGTGGAGATTCCTCTAAAAGCTTAAAATTGATCTCCTTATGACCCATCCATGCCACTCTTTGGCGTATACCTAAAAGACTTTATACCTTAATACAGAAATACCTTTTCATTCATGTTCACTGTTGCCATTTCCACAATACTCAGAAATTAGAAACAACCTAGATGTCTTCAACTGATGAGTGGATAATGAAGATGTGCTGTATATACACTATCGAATATTATTCAGCTCTTAATAAATGAAATTATGAAATTTGCAGCTAAATGAATGGAACTGGAAACAATCTTCCTGAGTGAGGTAACCAAAATCCAGAAAGACAAACATTGCATGCTCTCTCTCGGAGTTGGATGCTAGCTTTGAAATCTTAGATATGCATGTTTCAGTTTGAAAATCTGAGAGCTCAAGAAATTAATAAAGAGTCGTGGCTCGGGGGGTGGGGAGTCTTTCTGGGAAAGGTGGTAGAATACAGTAATATGAAGGAGGAAGGGAAAGATTAGAGTAGGAAGGGTTAAATGGGGGTGGGAATGGGAGGGCAGAGGAGGGAGTACTGGGAGAAGTAACACTGAAGGCCTTTAGAAAAAGTCAAATGTAAACCCACTACTGTAGAAGTTTCTTTTAAATTTTTTAAAATTTTTTTATTTTATTTTATGTGCATGAGTGTTTTGCTTGCATTTATGTAATTGCACTCATGTTGTATAATTCCCATGGAAGCTACAAGAAGCCATCTGATCCCCTGAAAATGGAGTTACAGACAGCTGTTAGTCATCATATGGGTACTAGGAATCGAACCTGACAGAGTCCACTGTTGGAGCAGCCAGTGCTCTTAACCATTGAGCCATCTCTCCTCTAACAGGGAGACATTGCCATTCTAGACCTCATAGGCTAAGGAAAAAAACCTCAATACCAGGAATGGACCCCTCTCTAGAAGCTATTGACCAAGGGACCTAATAGATCCTCAAACAAGACTGACCATTTTCCCTGCGCTTGGTTACCCACCTGAATTTGATGATAAAACCCTATTCCTGATGGCACTACATATGTGAACAAAGTGATATCAATCTGGTGCTGACTTCAGAGCCTCATCTTTACTGGCTATACAACCGGCCAGAAGGACAAAGTAATCATAACCTTTACCCAGTGATGAATCCTGTGAACTACAATAGCAACTGGCAGGCAAGATATACCCACTTGTGCAAAGGCGGCATGAATATTATCAGAATAGGCATTCACTCCTTAATTGGATTTTAAGCTGACTTCATAGAATGGAGCCCAATACCTGACACTGATAACTTGCTTGGGATCCTGGGGCTAGACAGGTCACAGGACATAGGGAAGAACTCAATTTTCTTAATTTTTAATATTTTATTTATTATTTTTATTTTATGTTCTTGAGTGTACTGCCTGCATGTACGTAAGTACACCCGTATCGTGCAACACCTGTGGGGGTCAGAAGAGGACGTCAGATTTCCCTGGAACTGGAATTAGGAATGGTTGCTAGCCACCATATGGGTGCTGGGAATTAAACCCAGATCCTCTGCAAAAACAGAGGTTAACAGCCAGTGCTCTTAACCACGGAACCATCTCTCCAGCCCCCTAATACTAGTTCTCTAGTAAATAGACATAGTATTAAGCTGACTCCTAATGATTTACAATTATACCCATAGATTAATGCATCTCTCATCAAAGAAGTGTCCTTAAGCAGGAGATAGTGATAACACAGAAACCCACAACTGGCCAATGTGCAGAGAACAAGAGGCTGCAGAGTGCCTATCCCAGAATAGGACACCTATATCAAACTGCTGCATCCTGAGGCTGGAGGATCATTGTGGAAGAGGGGGTGGAAAGTTTGTAATAGTCAGAGATGGTAGATGACCACAGGGAAACAGCTTTCCAGACAGCTAGGCAGTTACTCATATGAACTCTCAGCAATGGTGACAGCATGCACAAGATCCAGGCAAGTTCAGAATAGACAAAATTCCAGCCTGAACATGAGGAATTGGGTAAAACATCCCAACCCAACCTAAGGAACTTTTGGCAACTAATGACTGCCAGAAGGGGGAAAGACAGTCTCTTTCAAAGATGGAACTCTAAGTAGGTTAACAAAGCTCCAGTGGCTCCACACTGAAGAACATTTGGGGACCCAAATTAGACCTTTGCCAGACAGAAAAAGACAGAGAGAGAACATTAGATTGGGTGGGAGGCAATAAGGGAAGATGTGGATAGGGAAGACAATCAGAATACCATCAAATTATATTGTGTGAAAATCACAAAAATTCAATATTAATTAATTGAATGGATGGAACTGGAAGCAGTCATCCTGAGTGAGGAAACCAAGGATTTAACCAATTTAACTTTTAATTTATTAAAAAGAAATTTTCCTGAACCAGTCCCCAGATCTGTCAATGCCAAAGGGCAGAAACGCCAGAAGTTTGTAAATGAAAATGTCTTTGGCTAGAGGTTGAGGATGCAAGAAAGGAGATCTGATTTCTCATTATCTCTTTTCCCAGAGAATATGAGCATCCTTCCTAGAATCTATCCATGGTGATATGATCTAAGCCCTGAGGAGGCACCTGGACAACACATGGTTTGCCCAGCTGGACTGACCAGCTCATTCCCCTCCCCATGCCTCACCTCAGTCTTTTAAAAAACCCCAACCAGGAGCTTGATGCCATTTCCTGGGACCTGATTCTACTACAGCAATGTTGTCTTCTTTCTCTTAAGCTCCCATCTATTCCTCTATAATAACCTTTCTAAACTCATCCTCCCAATGTCTGTGAATTTCATTCTTCTAATTCATAAGAACCCAGAGACCACTGATTCAGTGTAAGTTTCATGTGACCATGAGCATTGGGCACCCTAATTCCTGAGTTAAATCCCACCAGAGGATGGAGAGAAAGCCTCCATTGAACTCAGAAACAGTCCACTTTTCTCATATCACAATGCCCACACTCCTCAACACTTCTTGATTATAAATCCCCATTAGTCCTGGTTAAAGTCAGAGTTTGTGGCGGTCCCTGCCCAACTGCAGATCTGCCTGCAGTTATCCCTGTACTCTTCTCAGTGATCCTCTGAGAAGTTACTATACCATCCTTAGCGAATGTCTTGAATATTGCCCCCCCTTCTCAGCCATAGCTCACTTTTATTTTTTAATTGTATTTATATAATTCTGTTAAGACAGGTCTTCTGTATCCTAGACTGACTTCATACTCACGAATTAGCGAGGATAATCTTGAACTTCTATTCCTCCTGTTTCATTCCACCTCCCAAGTTCTAGAATTACAGTGTTCCCCCACTACACCCAAGTTAGATAGTTCTGGAAACTGAGCCTGAAAACTCCTGTGTGCTAGGCAAGCATTCCACCGACTAAGTTACATCCCCATAAACGATAGCTCACTTTAAGCAATCATCTTAACTAACTTTTCACTAATTAGCTCTGAATTAGTAGCAGGGGTTTGTTTAAGGGCTATTTTGTTGTTTTTTATTCTTTTTGGGGGGGATTTGTTTTTGCTTTTGAGACAGGGTATCACTATGTAGCCCTTACTAGAATAAAACATTTTATGTAGACAGGCTAGCCCCAAACTCACAGAGCTCTGCCAGCCTTTGCTTCCTGAGTGCTAGGATTGCAGGCTTGAGCCACCACACCCAGCCACAGTAGGAGGAATATTATTGCATGATTTACAGAACAGGTGACCTAATGTTATTATAAAAGTTATTTTTAAAATGATTTCATAATTTTGATGAAGGTTGTGGAGGTACGGTAATAAGATGGCACCGAGCAGCTTAGGTGAAGGTGGAGCCAGCTGGCCAGCTTGGCACACAACAAAAAGAGAAAGCAGTACTGATTAAAGCTTAGCCAGTGAAGGACGCGTGACCACCTCATGAACACTATGTTATGCTATGAGAAGGGCCTGCGTGCTGATACATGACCTCTGAGCTGATTGGATGGCGGCCTCCCCGCCTACGCTATGCTTATGGTTGTTGCCTTTAAATATTGTTCAGCCTTAATAATAACGGAGCTCCAGCTTAAAGCTACTCCCTGTCACGTCTGATTGTCCTCGGAGAGAAGGGCTGGCGAAACGGGCAGATGGTGCACTTACCCCTCCTTGATCCCCATAGCCGCAGCCTCTTGTTCCTCTCCCCAAGACGAAGGGGTTCGGAGACCGTGACAGAAGGTAACCAAACTTTGCTAATTCCAGTAGTCTTGGGATAAGATATTTTAATGCTAACTCATACTTTATTGCAGACAAACTATTAATATCTTGCTTCTTTGGAAGCGTTGGTTTTGATGAAAACATTGTTTATATAAATAACTGTCTAGGACAACCGAAGTTTCCAAGGAAACATGCTTTGACTCCAACAGGATATGCAAATGCAAACCTCTTTTCTGTATAAATTGTCTCTCAGTGAGAGACAGCCTGAAACAATAAGCCAATTCAAGATGATAAAAAGAAACAACAACTGGCAAATTGACTCCAGTGGCTTTTTTCAATAGCCGTGAAAAGCTTTCTCTTTTGCTGTACACATTTTAGTACCCAGTATCAATATTTGCCTATTGTCAACAGGGGAGAGATTAAAAATAAGTTGGACTTAAATGCTCTTAAATGTGCATGGTGGTGTCTTTGCTTCCAAATGATATCTATTCAACTGGTTGATTATTGAGAGTAAATTGCTCCATAGAACAGTTTTAGCCTTCTTTCTGTATCAGAAATCAATGTGGCTTCCCTGTTGAAAGAAATAAAAACAGAAACAAGAAGCTGTGAGCTGATTCAGTGGGTAAAGCCCTTGCTGTCCAAGCCTGAGGACCAGAGTTCCATCTTCATAACCCATGTAAAGGTTAAAGAAGAGAACCAGTTCCACAAAGTTGTTCTCTGCCCTACACAGGCACACTGTGGCACACACATACCCACCCCTGCAAAATAATAATAATCTTTAATGGAAGCAACAGAGAAAAACAGGAACTAAGAAAGCTCTTACAAGTTGTAGAACTACACAAGCTAGATGCATATCGAGAATACATTTACAATGACTTACCGTCTTGCCCACTAAATAATTATTTTAGTACTCTGCAAAGAAGGGGGGGGGAACAGTAGTACACAGGACACATGACCTCCAATCCCTAGAAACTAGATGTCCAGCCTTATCATCTACCACTCTAATTTTTCAGTTCTCAAGTCAAGCAAGCAGGTCTACCTTTCTTCCAGACATGCACATCATCATACTTTCTGTCTTAATGTAAAATTTTACACCAACTTTACAGTGTAAAGTGACTGACCATCTTATAATGTCCATTTGAAAGAGAAAGTTAAAGGCTTGCCTAGGTCTGTTCCAAATCGCCTGGTTACACAGATTATACTGTAATCTGTTCATTTTCAGCTATGCATTTTGTTTTGAAAGAAATATAAGAAAGAATAAAAGAAAGTGGGAAATGTAAATGGCATTACTGGGTGTATAGTATGGCACCTTTCGGAAAAATAGGAAGGAGTTCCTCTCTAGTTTTGTTTTGATTTGGTCCTTCTAGGACGGAGTCTCCTGTACATCAGGCTGGCTTCAAATTTGCTCTCTAGCAGAGACTAACCTTGAACTCTAATACCCCTGCTTCTATTTTCCAAATGCTGAGATTACAGGAATGCACCACCATGCCAGGCTCAGCCATTTTTTCTTAAGGAGTGTCAGAATGACTTTAATGGAAAAGACACTTTGTAGTAAGATTTTACAAACTGAAATTATACATAATCTTGTAAACAAAATTAATCATATGTTTGGAAAACATTTGGGACTATGTACCCCTTCTAAGAAAAACAATGGAATCAGTCCTACAATGATTTGGAATCCTGTAACTAACTCTTACAAGCTAAGCTGAATGCATAGATTTAATCTTACACCAAGCTCCCTATTTGTGACTTGGTCATGCCCTGACTCAGAACAATGTCCGTGTGCCCGATATGTGACAATGATAGTGTTCGAAACAACAATGACATTATGAACAACATCTCCCCAACAAAAGTTGCAAGCAACATGGGGGCAGTTTGATGGCATCTCTCTGTGGTTTTGTGCACTGTTCTGAGTCAGTAGGGTCAGAAAACAACTTCCTTTGTAAAACTGTTAATCAAAGAGTGTTCATACCATGCTTGGTCTGCTGTTCAATGAATATGAGTGGGCCCTTTGTTATACAGAACAAAACAGAGTAGAATAAAATAGGTGAAGGACAGAGACGATCCGAATTCAGTTTGGAGAGAACAGTTCTGATGGAAATCTCTTGGTTAAACTACTCCAGTAGTAAAGTTTCTCATTAATGTGGAGCCACCACAAAGGAGCACATGAACATCTCAGCACATGCAAAAGGCAAGCAAGGGTTTGGAAAGAAAAACTGAAAACAATTACATTTCACAAAGTTTACTTGAGGGAAAATTGCCTAGAACCAGGCAGCGTTCCAAACCAAAAAAAAAAAAATACAAATTCCGTTCTGAATGTCCCATGCTCATGCTATCACATGTGCTTTATAAATATAAAGTATATCTATAGCAAGAGAAAGGAAGGAACTTACAGAAAGAACTTAATTGGATGCAGTTGGCATTTGCCTTACATGAACATGTTCTGATCTGTTGTAGTATGAGATTGGAGGAAGGTTCAGTGCTGTAATTGGACGAGACAATTGCTTGATTACAAGCCTATACTATTAGAATAAGTTACAATTTCTTTACATATCAAACTAAGGTACAGTTCACAATGTTGGGGGCTGATATGGACCAAACATTTTCAACCAAGTAAGGTGGAAGATTTCAGACAAATTTATTTCAGTTTAACATGAATATAGTAACTGTCCTTGTTTGTTTTTCCATTGCTGTGACAAAACACTCTGACCACTACCAACTTGAGGAGGAAAGGGTTTATTTAGCTTATGTATCCCGGATCACAGTTCATCAGGGAGCCCAAGGTAGGAACTCAGGGCAGGAACCTGAAGGCAAGAGCTGGAGCACAGGCCATGGAGGAATGCTGCTTATTGGCTTGCTCCTCTGGTTGGTGCTCAACCTGCTTCCTTATACAACACAAGACCACCTGCCCAGGGGTGGCACCACCCACAGTGGGCTGGGCCCTCCCCGCATCACTCAACAATCAAGAAGGTGCCCCATGGACATGGCCACAGGCCAGTCCAATGAAGGCAATTCCCCAATTGAGGCTCCCTCAACCCAGGTGTGTCAAGTTGACACAAAAGCTATCCAGCACAATTGACCCCTTGTCAACTTGACACACAAACACATCACTATTAAACCATAACCTTTCCAGTTCTTGTACCCAAGATATGCTATTAGCATTAATATCACAACATAAGACAGTACAACCTTAAAAAACCCACAGTCCTTAAAAAAATCCAAACACTTAAAAGTTCATAGTCTCTTTTAAAAGTCTCTTAACTGTGGGCTTCTGTAAAATCCAAAACAAGCACTGTCTTATTTCAAAGGGAAGACTCGGGCACACCTAAACAAAACCTTGAGCTACTTTGCTGGACTTCTGGGATTCACTCACGATCTTCTGGGCTCCAAAGGGTTCTGGCAGCTCCACCTCTGATTCTGCCATCCACAACACAAACAGCTCATCTCGCAGACCCAGGCCAGGTCCATTCCACACCTACTGCGGTCCTTGGTGGTCATCCCACGGTCCCGGCATCTCCTAAAAGCTGGGGTCTCCACTGAAACTGAGGCTGCACCTTCACCAATGGCCTCTTCTTGCCTCTGGGGTGCAAAGCCTCAGATTCTCTCCATGACCCCTTGAATCTTGGGGTCTTCACTGCAACTGAAGCTGTACTTTCACCTATGGCCTTTCCTGGCCTCTCAAGGTGCCAAGCCTCAGCTGCTCTTTGTGACCCCTTCATGCTTTCAACAGCAGAACCATGCAGGAGACTCTTACACATTACCAAGTCCTGCTTCTAGGTTTAGGTGGAGGTTCGGGTCCCCTCTGTGTGCTGACCCTCTCAGAAGATTTCACCTCAGTGATGCTGGTCTCTTGTTACTTACAGATGATTTTTCAGCCCCAGCTAACCAGCATCAATTGTCCCAGCAAAGCAAAGGTTTTACTTCAGGTTCTGGTCTCTTCTTAATCACAGCTGATTAAGGCCCAGCCGACCAGAACCCACAGATTCTCAACCCAAAATATCACACAAACAGCCCTGATAGTCTTTGCTTCCCTTTCAAGCTTCACAAGCCAGATCGTCCACAACTATTTCAACATAACCGTTCCAAGCTCCACAGCAACAAACTCTGAGCACTCAATGGCTTTTCCAGCCCAAAGTTCAGAAAGCTTCCACAATCCTCCTAAAAATACCAAGGTCAGGTCTGTCACAGTAATATCCCACTCTCTGGTACCAATCTCTGTCCTAGTTTGTTTTTCCATTGCTGTGACAAAACACTCTGACTACTACCAACTTGAGGAGGAAAGGGTTTATTTAGCTTATGTATCCCGGTTCACAGTTCATCAGGGAGCTCAAGGTAGGAACTCATGGCAGGAACCTGAAGGCAGGAGCTGAAGCACAGGCCATGGAGGAATGCTGCTTATTGGCTTGCTCCCCTGGCCCCTGCTCAGCCTTCTTTTGCAACACAGGCTCACCTGCCCAGGGGTGGCACCACCCACAGTGGGCTGGGCACTCCCACATCACCCAACAATCAAGAAGGTGCCCCATGGACATGACCACAGGCCAGTCCAATGAAGGCAATTCCCCATTTGAGGCTCCCTCGACCCAGGTGTGTCAAGTTGACTCTAAAGCTATCCAGCACAGTAACCAACTAAAACATTCATGAAAGGTAGCCAAAATCTTTTCTGAGACCAAATGGGAATGGATAGATATAGGTCAAATAGAAGTATAAAGATGATGTAGCTTGCATCTGAGTTTGAATCCCCACAGAAGCAACTTCAGAAAAGAGGCTCAAATCCATAATTTGATTGGTAAGTAATTCAGGCAGGATTAAGAAAAGCAAGAAGAAATGAAATTTAACAAAAACTTTATTTTAAACAAGCTATCACTGAGCAAACATATCTAAACCCTACTGAGGAATTCTGGACAGACTGTGAAACCTCATCAGAGTTGTGCCAAATGAGGAGCAAGGATCTCCAGTGGTTAAATGACACATCTTATCTGCTGTCTTAGTGGCTTTTCCTGTTGCAAAAGCAACTAAGGGAGAAAGGGTTTGGCTCACCGTTTGAGATCACATTCCATCATTGTGAGGAAGTCACAGCAGCAGGAGTTTGCAGCAGGTGGACATATTGTGCCCACAGTCAGGAAGCAGAGAGTGCTGAAGGCCTATGCTTAGCTCACTTTTTCTTTTTTTATACAGCTCAGGATCCGAGCCCAGAGGATGGTGCTATCTCTAGGCAGGATCAATTAACCTAACCAAGAAAACCTCCCACAGGCATGCCTAGAGGACTGCCTCCTATTGATTCTAAACCTCAAGTTAACAACCTCAAGTTAACTGAGGACTGTTTCTGGAGGTGCTGACAATCCAGAGCTTCTGGTTTGTGTGGCATATAAGTCAAACAAGCTACAGTAGTCATAGAATGCTCTCAAGGAAGAAGCCTTGTGCACTTTGAAAAGGTACACACCACTGTGCAGAATGAATCCTACCTGGGTGTGCATGAGGTGCCCACAGTGTCTACTGAAATTATAATGGCAGTCACTTAGGCAAGGAAAGTAGCAAGCAGCTCTGTAACCTCACATCCTTCTCCACTTAAGATGCAAAGAATTCTCTGACATTCTTCTGAAATGGCTGACAAGTTCTCATTCCAGAGGTGACTTCCCTATACCTGAAGGAGGGATGTGTACTTATTTCTGAACATTTGGGGTCACAGAGTAGAATCTGGACAAATACCTGTCAACTTATTATCATTAGATCACAGTCACTTTATCCAATCACACTCCTTGGGCCTCTTAGCAACATACTCTGTTCCAAAGGCCAAAAATGTCAAAAGTATTTGGGAGCCCTTATGTAATCCTAAAAGATTTTAGGGTTACCTCTTCAGAAGGGCGAATGTTAGAGTAGCAAAAAGCCCCATTTAAAAAGAAAGAAAGAAAGAAAGAAAGAAAGAAAGAAAGAAAGAAAGAAAGAAAGAGAAAGTACATGAAGTTGTCAGGAAAAAGTAATAGGGAGATATGGAGTTGGAGGGGAGGGAGTGTGCATGGATTTGATGAAAACACCTTATATGCATGTATGGAATTCTCAATAAATGTTTTAAAAGTTAAAAACTTATATATTAATTAAATTTGCATAATTTTCTCTCCCGAATCTGCCATTTGTTACAGGTGCCTAAGTCCTGAGCTTAGCAATGGGTTAGGAAAATATACTACTTTTTCTCCTCTATCAAGCATTTGAAAAAAAAAATGTCGAACACAGTAGAAAAATGTAAGAGAAGAATATATTATGACACAGAATGAATTAAATGAAACACAGAGGACAAGCTGCAATGCAACAGCATGTCTACCAGTAATAGAACTATTCTTGGGAGAGTAGCAAAGGCTTGTGATTGAATAGCAGACTTTCAGGAAACCAAAAAGGAACATGGAAGGCTTGCAGCCAACTTTCAGAAATCATTGCAGTACAAGAAGAGAAAATATAGGTCAAGGCAGGAAAAGACGCAAAAAAAGGGACCAATGAGATGAGTAAATAGATTTCTGAGTGAAAAATATTAGAATCTGAGCATTGATCAATTCCCCTACTCCATGACAATGGCAAAAAGCAGAGAAATACCATCAGATAATCAAATTCAAAGTTAACATCTCCATTGCCCAGAAATGGAATATAAATGTAGAGCATTTTGTGACACATTAAGTAACTACAAGAATATACACAACCTTCTGACAAAGTAGCCGCACCATATCAACCACTGGCTTTGTGATGTCTATCTGATATTCTCAGTATCTACCAACCACTCACTACTAACCATGGCTCTGAATTGGAAACACAGAGGTCCAACTAGAGGAAAATGAGGAATGGTAGAGGGACAGATAACAGAATGTGACAGAGTTAGGACTGGGGAGATAGCTCAGTCAGTAAAGTTCTTGCTCTGCAAACGTGAAAGCTGGAGTACCATTCCCAGAGCACATGGAAGAAATCCTGGCATGGTGGAAGGCACTTGCAATCTCAGTGCCAAATAGGAAGCAGTAAGAGGAGCCCTGGGGCTCAATGGCCTATGGTGAGCTCCAGGCCACCGAAAGACACTGTCTCAAAGCAAAGGATGTACAAGACACGTGAGGAACATCACTCGAGGTTGGTCTACACATGCACACACACACCTGCATTAACACAAGCATGAACACACACACACACACACACACACACACACATGCACATGAAAGTAACAGTGGGAAATTATGAGGAAGGATAAAGTGGGGGAAAGAAGAGAACAGAAATCAGTGATTGGAATTTGACTCTGTTATAATTCAAGTTTGTAAAAAAAAATAGGAGAGTTGTCGGGCGTGGTGGTGCACACCTTTAATCCCAGCACTTGGGTGGCAGAGGCAAGCGGGTCTCTGTGAGTTCAAGGCCAGCCTGGTCTACATAGTGAGTTCCAGGTCAGCTGTGGCTACAGGGAGACCCTGTCTCAAAAAGACCAAAAAATAAAAAATAAAAATAAAAAATAGGAGAACTTTAAAGTATATATGTTAAGGATTTTCAAGAGAAAATGAAACATGACTGCTTCAAGAAATATAAAATATAGGGGCTGGAGAGGTGGCTCAGTGGTTAAGAGCACTGGCTCCTCTTCCAGAGGACACAGGTTCAGTTCCCAACACCCACATGGCAGCTAACAGTCATCCATAACTCCAGCTCTAGGGGATCTGACACCTTCTGGCCTCCATGGGTGTTGCATGACTCATGCATTTCCATGGAAGCAGGCAAAACACTCATACACAATTTTTTTTAATTTAAAAAAGAAATATAGAATATAAAAAATTGCTTATCTTCTCAAATTGAAAGCAATGTCATTTAAATAAAGTGCAGTGTAATTATAAAAAATAGAATCAATTATCACTAGAGACATGGACAAAGAAGGGCTCATTGAGAATATGGCTCAAAGACACTAAAACATAGAAAAAATCAGTTAATAAATTCAGATAGGTAGTCTAAAGGGCTATACTGTTTGGAGAGGTAACAGTTTGATAATTCTTCACCTTGAACCTCTAGATAAAGAGGATGTTCTGATTCACTGATAATTCCACACATGTACCAGAATACTGATACTGGAGTTTCAGAGATAAAATGACACACGTTAGAGCAACAAAACAAACTACTTAGAATTCAAAAAACAGGAAATAGACTTCTCATTTGCAACAATACATTTTGAAATTTTGTGGAATAATTATATCTAAACATAGATGGAAGGGACAAGGAAATTATCAACAAAGAATTCACAATTAAACTAATATTCAAGAGTAAGGGTAAAAAGGGTATTTTTAGACATAATATACAAGATCATTACTCTCAATTCATTCTCTTAATTATATTGCACTTTTATTTACTCATTTTTGTGTGACGGGTGGCCACCTGTGTGGCAATCAGTGCACAACCTGTGGGAGTAGGTTCTCTCCTTCTTCCCCCTAGATCCTGGAGATCAAACTCAGGTTGGCAGTCTTGGCAACAAGTGTCTTTACTGACTAAGCCATCTTGCCAGCCCCTAAAAATGTTTTTGAGCATGTATTCTATCAAAGTAGAAACAGAAAGGAGGGAAATTAAGGCTATTAAAATTTTCTATAGCAGGATGGGGAGATTCCAAACCATAAGAGATACGTGTGTGTGTGTGTGTGTGTGTGTGTGTGTGTGTGTGTGCATATTTAAGAGGAGATTTGTTCTAGGATTGTGCTCTGCCATCTGCTTGCTGTGGAATGATGGTGGAATGATGCTCCTAAGTCTGAAGGCCTGAGAACCAGAGAAGAAGTGATACCATAACTTCTTGTCAAAAGAGGTGGATAGGAGGGAGCTGTTGTGAGTTCCCTCTGAGTTCTAGGGGTACAAGAAGTTCCAGGACCAAGAGAAGGTGGCTGTCTCAGCTCAGGACAGTCAGGGTTCTCCTTGTACCTTCACTCTCCTGAGTTGAGCTCCCCACAACTGGGTGATGGCCACCCATACCAGAGAAGGCAGATTTTCCTTGTTTTTTAAAAAATTTTATTTATTATTTTTATTTTATGTGTATGCGTGTATTGCCTGCATGTAGGTAAATGCATCCGTGTCATGCAATGCCTGTGGAGGTCAGAAGAGGCTGTCGGATCCCCTGGGACTGGAGTTAGGACAGTTGTTAGCTGCCATGTGGGTGCTGGGATTCGAACCTTGGTCTTCTGCAAGAACAACCAGTGTTCTTAACTGCTGAGCAATCTCTCCAGCCCCTGATGTTCCTTTTTTACTCCGTTGATGCAAAAGCTGATCTGAGAAAACACCCTCACAGACACACCCAGAAATAATGTTTCGGCAGCAATCTGGATGCCTTTTCACCTAATCCGTTCACTCATAAAGTTGATTATTACATAGGGAAATGAAAAAAAAAAATGAATTTGATAAAATACACTCATTTCAAGCAATAACTTTGTGCTTTAAAAGTGAAAATATCAAAATCCTTGGCAATAATAAGATGAGAAAGTATCAGATTATCCAATGAGGAAATCATGCTAAGGTCTTTATCATTGCTTAATAAGAAACAGAAATACCAAAAGATACAGAGTGAATAAAAATTATATTTACTATTTATGTTCATTTAGAAGTAACCATCCCCCAAAAAAACATTATTTACATAGAAAAATCTCTAGGAAAAAATGGATTAGGAAACTATACTCAGTCAGTATAAGCATTGTACCTCAAACCAAAACAAGCAAAAAGTTTAAAACAAAGGAGTTAAAAGATAGGACACAAAAAAATAGTCAGGAAGGTGTTAAAGCAACTGATGTTGGTGTTGGGAAAATAAAATTGTTAACCCATGAAATTGATTACCACACAGGGAAATGAAAAAAGCAAATTTGATAAAAATACTCTCAGAAATTTGATTATATTTTTCAGTTAACCTCATGTTTCAAAAGTAAAAATATCACTTTTAATATTACAAATAAACTGTATTTTAAAATATAATTGAATAGAGGTCATCACATAATCTCAAAAGAACTTAAACATACTTAATAAGTCAGGACTAAAATGTAAAATACAAAATCTGCTTGAATTATAAAGAGAATTTTTTGAAATCTACCAATATGATGAACTTTTTTTAATTTCTTTTTTTCTTTTTGAGACAGGGTCTCCCTGTATCCCCAGCTGGCCTGAAACTCACTATGTAGACCAGGCTGGCCTCAAACTCCCAAAGATCTGCCTGCCTCTGCCTCCCAAGTGCTGGGATTAAAGGCATGTGCCACGAAGCCTGGCTCATGGTGAACTTTTATATTTTATTATTTTTATTTTATGTGTCTGGGTGTATTACCTGCATGGATGTCAGCACACCCATATTGTGCAATTCCCTCAGATATCAGAAGAGGGTATTGGATCCCTCCAGTTTGCTGAACTGAAGTTACAGGCGGTTGTTAGCCACCATATGGATGCTGGGAATCAAAGCCCTATCCTCTGAAAGAGCAGATAGTGCTCTTAACCACTGAGTCATCTCTCCAGCTCCTTAATATCATGAATTTTTTAAATGTGAAGTGAATTTTGCATCATTTGCATTTAATCCAAATGACTTGTAATCTTGTTTTATAAGAAAGACTTACAAATCATCATCCATAAGAAAAAAAAAAGTAGCTGGGCGTGGTGGCGCACACCTTTAATCCAAGCACTTGGGTGGCTGAGGCAGGGGGATCTCTGTGAGTTCGAGGCCAGCTTGGTCTACATAGTGAGTTCCAGGCCAGCTGGGGCTACAGGGAGACCTTGTCTCAAAATGATCAAAAGAAAAAAAAAAGTTAAAGCCACAATTCAAAAAATGTTCAAAGAACACTGACAGGCAGTTTTATTGGAAGTAATATCCATAGTCAATAAACAGATATGAATATTTGCAATATTTATAATAAAATACTCTGTGAATATTAAAATAATAGGATAGTTCTTGGAACAATCACCAAGATATAGTGTTAAGTAGAAAGAGCAAAACAGCATGCTTCAGTTTATAGGGATTTTCATGGAATTTCTCAGGATAGTAGTCAGGGATGTGATTGATTTTTTTTTTCCCTTCAATTTAATCCTTCTCTCTTCTAAATAGAACTTTCTTGAGTAAAGAAAAACTAAGAAAATAAAACTGAAATCAAAATATGATAGCCTGAAAAAATGATACCTTACAAAAATTCATAGAAAACATAAAAGTCATTGAAATTGAATTCATAAAGAACAGGTAAGCATGCCATCACTACCCTATCAAATATGCAGATAAGCTTTAACCATTTCCAAAAGACAAAAATATTAATACATTACAAGACTATGCACTGGAAAGATAAACTTGCCATATTTTCAGAATACATGTTTAATTAAAAAACCAAAGGTCATCATCTATAGTTATGTTTTAATAATAATAATAGACACTGAAATAAAATCATAAGTCAGACATGGTTTTGCACATCTGTAATCCAAACATTCAAGAGGCTAAAGCAGGACAATTGTGGGTTTCTGGTTATCCTGGGCTACAAAATGAAACTCTGTCTCAAATATCTTCTATGAGTTTATATATATAAAATTCCTATGTATAAATAATCTTCCATTATGAAACCTAATAAGAAAGCATACATAATTCCATATATAACAAAATTAATGTATAGCTTTAATATAATTCCAAAGAAAATTATATCAATACTTAATAAAACTTGATTTTCTGTTTCTAAAATTTATGTGGAAAAATGATTTAATCGACAGATAATAAACATTTAAAGGACAGAAAAGTATATTGCCTTTTCATTATTTTTATTAAGAACCTACAACAATTATGCTAATATTATTTCAATGCAGATTTTAAAACATGGAGAATAGGTAGCCAAGACTTGGATCTTCTCATATACAGAAAACCTAGGTTGCAAAGGTAATGTAGATCAGCAGCAAATGATAAAATGCTTAGTATTGAGTTTCTTGAAATGGGGTCCGTACAGATGCTCTAAAAGCAATCTTATCTATTATTTGATGAAACATATCAATGTTTCTTATCTTTACTATTAAATTTATCCCCGTGAACTTTCAGTTCCTACATAGATGCACTTTTAAGTTTTATATAAATGATCTGTCCACTCATCATTTTAATCACTTTTACAGCAATTTTGGTAATTTTTTTATTTCCAATAACATTCTTTTACTTTACATTGTCAGGTAATATTCTGTTTTTGATTTGGTATTTTTATGACTTATCATTTTCATATTCTTCTATTTTCCTATCTTTATAACACATAAACAGAAGGTATTTTCATTTTGCTCTAATATGGTAAATTTTGTGATAACTACTTGTTTACTTCAATAATTTAGATTCACTGCAATTATGGCTGTATTTGGATTTATTTGCATCAATCAATTATGTATTGGGAGGATTTCATCAATTTTTTCTTTTTTTCCAATTTCTTGATTATATTTTTAAGTTTTTAATATTTTTGAGACTTTCATATGATGTATTTTAAGCATATTCAGACCCCCATCCCCCATCTATACTTCACCTTACTACCCTACCCCACCCAACTTAATGTCTTCTACTACTATGTCTTTTTCTTTTTTTAAGGTCCGTTGATTCTGACCTGTGTTTCATAAATGCTCTTGGGTGTGGGTCTATCCCTTGGAGTCTGGTCAACCTGCTGGGCATAAGACCAGAAAAGAAAACTAAACCTCTCTCTCCCAGAATCCATGAAATGCTAATAGATCATCAACTAGGAATGGGGCTTCCTACCTACTTCCCCATTCATGCTGAGTACCTGTCTGGTTTGGTTTTGCACAGGTCTTGTGCATGCTGTGCTATGTGCAACTACCCTGTGATGTCCAGGCAACACAATTTCTTTGCATTTGTCTACCACCTCTGGCTCTTACAATCTTTCCTCCCCCTCTTCTGAAATGATTCCTTAGCCTTGGTGGAGCGTGTGAGATAGGTGTCCAATTTAAGGTTTGGGAATTCTGCAGTCTCTTATTTTCTGCACATTAACTACTTGTGGGTCTCTGTGTTAATCGCCATCTGCTGCAAGAACTTTCTCTGGTGAGAGTTGAGAGATGCACTAATCTATGGGTGTAACAGTAAGTCATTATGAGTCAGTTTAATACTATATCTATTTCTCAGAATGATGGTAGTAGGCTCTTCTCTATGGCCTGTGCTCTGTCTAGCCACAGGTTCTTGGCCCTGATAGCAGTATCAGTATGGGCTCCATCTTGTGAAGTGAGCCTTAAATTCAGTAAGTGGGTGGTTGGTTGTTTCCATAACATTCATGCCACTATTGCACCAGTTAGCATATTCTGCCAAGCCAGGTGTTATTGTAGCTTGCAGGGTTTACAGCTGGATAAGGTTAATGATTACCTTTCTCTGCCAATAATTTGCATAGTACCTTCTAGTACTATGAAGGATAGTTTATAGTTTTAGTTTATAGTCTTCTTTCCTCATAAATTCTCGTGTTCATTTGGAAATTATACAGTTGAGAGTTTGACTCATTTATGTTTATTATGGTTAATTATGTATTTGGATTTATCTTAAACAATTTATTATGTACTTAGCTTGGTCTTTTTGTTTATATATTATAGATTTATTTTTACTAATTCTTTATGTTCTTTGAGATTATGTTCTTTATGTTCTTCATTACATTTTTTTTCTTTCTGCCTGTTTGAAAATTGTATTCTGTTAGTATGTACTTTGTTAGTTATCCTCAATAATTTAAGATGTATCTCTCACAAAGTCAAAAGCGTTGAGTCTAGGGTGAGTATGGTAGCATATGCCTGTAATTCTAGCACTTGGGTGTTTCTTATTTCTGTGGTAGGGAAAGGAGTATTTTAAGGACCTGATAATTCTGAAGAAAATGTTTAAAGTTCTGTTTCTGGACAGGAACTGATTTTGAAATTGTCTAGTGTGTCCTGAGATCCATATTTTTGAAAATAGTAGCAAACCCGTATAAGACAAATGATATCATTTTTTATAGTTTTCTTGAATTTCCAATAAAATTTTACTTTAAATTAATAAATCAAAATCTAAAATACGTAAGTCAAGTGAAATTTCTAGAGTAACTATGCGATAGCCCCAGAAAATCAGGAAGCAAGTCACAACGTATTGATTCTGAAGAAGAACCAAGTCTGTTTACATAATCCAATAACACAGAGACTCACAGCCTAAAGCTAAGCTTCTCTGTCCTTCTTGATTTTCAAAATTTAAGATTAGCAATCATAAAAGGTAAAGTTATGATTTTGTAACAAAATTAAATTGAGCTTCCTACTTCTTTTGTTGCTGTGAATACTGCATGCATATATGTGTATATATTATTAAAAAATAGCATAGTATGAAAAGTTGTCATTCTAATTCCTGTGACAAACTTTTCAAAATTAGATATTTATTCTATTGAAATAATGTGTTTCTTACTTGGGTTGTAGTAGATTTATAATTACACAAAAATGGTGCTTTGCATTTTAAATAATTATTTACAATAATAATGTGCCTGCCTTGCTCAAACAATATTTTCTTTGATGTGGGAGAACTATAAAAAATATATTTTTAAAAAAACTTTCAAACTAGTTTACCATCAATGAAAAAAACATGAATGACACTTCTAGATCCTTTTTAAATTTTCTACTCACTTCTTTGTAGTAGAATGTCATAGAGGAACTCATAGGGATCTTGCTACAATGCCAATTTAGAAATACTGCAGGGTGTGGTGGCATGAGCCTTCAATCCCAGCACTCAGAAGGCAGAGGCAAACAAATCTCTGTGTGTTCAAGGCCAGCCAGGTCTACATAGGGAGTTCTAAGCCAGTCAAGGCTACACAATTAGACCCTGTTTCAATCAAAGGAATAAAACTTGAACAATTTAAAGACAAGATAATGAACCTCTTAGCCTGCAGAGATAGCTCAGCCATTAAAGGGGGAGGCTCACACTTATAAAGGACAGGAGTTCAATTCCCAGAAATATTGCAATGTTGAAATACTGTGAAACTGTTGACAATTAAGCCCACCCCCTCCTCTGAGCTTTCTGTGTGTGGGTGTTAATACAAGACAGTTTTACTGTAAACATGAGGCAGTTATTTCAGCTTTTATGCTTGCTCATATTCTTAATTTATCTGTTTACCAATATTGCCCTGTGTGAATCTGTGTAGAACACATAGTAATTCCAAATTGCTTTCTATTTTATGTACTTAGTAGATGTATTTGAATAAAGCTTATTATGTCAAGAAGCGAGCTTATAAAATAATAAAAATCAACAGATCTTAGACTATCCTGCCAAGAAGCTGGCACTTTGTTTCAATTACTGATTAACAGGAAGATGGATGAGGAGCCCAACAGAATTTAGCAGTGTTGGATCCAGACAGATCTTTAGTAACATATTTGATATCTCTGTTTATTAAAGATGTGAGTTTTCCTCCAAGAAATATGAGAAATAAAAATTTTTGAGTGGTGGCCATGCTGTTCACTAGGGATCTCTCAAACAAACAGAGGAACACTGACTAGCCAGCCCTCTTTCTGGACACAGCCAGTGCTAAAGATAAAGAAGAAACAAAAGAAGAAGCAGTGTAAAAGGACTAAGGCAGGTGCTGCAGACTGTGAGGACGACAGGCAGAAACAGACACATGACCCAAGGATTTCATATGCATCCATTTCACTTCTCAAAGAAAGGTTCTAGGACACTTATTGATGTTAGCTCATTTTAGAGAAAAGGGTACTTTCTCAACCTAACACCATTCTTCTTAATTGAAAAAAAGAAATATTTTTGGAAAAGGTTTTATTATACCATTATGTTATTTGTGATCAAATAACAATAGTACAATTTCTTCCACTTCATTTTGTGGATATAGTGTTTTATTTAAAAGAACAAAATTAAAGACACACATTGGCATATCTTTGGATGTCTAAAATTAATCATTCTTGGTTTCTGTTGTTTGTTTTAAGACGTGGTCTCATATATCTCAGTCTGTCTTAGAACTTGGTATCTACCTGAGGATGACGTTAAACTTCTGATCCTCCTGCCTCCACCTCACATTGCTGGGATCACAGGTATGTACCACCATGCCCAGTTCATGTGGTGCTAGAGATCAAACTCAGGGTTTCTTGTATTTGAGACAATCATTCTACCAATAAATTAGGCTATATTCCCAGACCTAAAACTAGTGACTGTTAATCAAGTAGAAGAAATACTATAGAACAGTTACAGAAAATGAAGAATTTAAATTTACCTGAAATTCAAACAGTAATAATCCCTATATTAAGTATTCGTCAATTTTGAGCCTGAGAGGGTGGGTTCGGACCTCAATCGGGGTAGCTGCTTAGAGCTCAGCAGACCTCCAGAGAGTGCCAGGTTCTGGCCTCCCCTCTGGCCTCCAACTACCAGAGGGCCTGAGAACCCAGGGGACAGCCTGAGAGCCCCCAGATCCTGCCTCTATGTGGTGGTGAGCTTCCCCTAATTGCGCCTTGCCATCCCCTTACCTGGGATTTTGTGAGGCTCCTCCCAAGGCCCCAGGGCAGATCTGGCATTGGTAGGCTAAGGCTGGGATCTCAGCAGACCACCAGAGAGTTCCAAGCTCTAGTCCCCCTCTGGCCTCCCTCTGGCATAAGGTTGACAACACACAGGATTGCCTGAGAGAGCCTGTATCCTGCCTCCACTTGGTGAAGGAAGCCTGAGTGGACCTGTCTGGAACCTGAATTGGGCCTCTGTGGGTACCCCTGAATAGCTGATCTGAAGCCATCAATTCCATCCAAAATAAACCTGAGAGAACCTGAACCCTGTACCAACCAGCTTTACATAACCAACAAAGAAAGGATCTAGGCACCTGGATAATACAAACAGAAGCATACTTCGACTTAATTCTCATATCAGAATCATAAACAACGAAAGAAATTCACATGCCAAAACCACAATGAAACAATAATGTAATGGAAAGCCAAAACACTATATTCCCAGCAAAGCCCACCAATCCTGTAGAAGAGTTCTACAAGGAGAACCCCCTAGAGATAACCCAAGATTATCTGGATTTAACCGAATTTAAAAGAGCAATCATAAACATGATCAAGGAATTCAAAGAATTTAAAGAACACACAAACAAACAAATCAAAGAGCTAAACGAGGATAGGAATAAACTTCTGAATGAATTCACAAAAGAGATAGAAACATTGAAAAAACCTCAGGCAGAAATGAAGAAGGAAGTGCAAAACTCAATAAGCCAACTTGAAACAACAGGGAAAGCCTCACCTCTAGAATGAATGAAATGGAAAACAGAATATGAACACTGAAGGATAAAGTTGAAGAATTGGACCACTGAAGCAGAGTATGGAAAAATTTTTAAAACACAGGAATGGAATATGCAAAAGATGTGGGACATCATGAAAAGACCAAAATCTATGGATCACAGGAGTAGAGGAAGGAGAAGAATTTCAGGTTCATGGTGTTGACCAGATCTTAAATAGGATTGTAGAAGATAATTTCCTGAAATTAAGGAAAGATATCCCCATACAAATATAGGAAGCACATAGAACACCAAATACACAGGATCAGAAAAGAAACTCCTCATGACATATGACAGTAAAAACACTAAATGTACAGAACAAAGAGAGAGTACTGAAAGCAGCAAAAGAAAACCAGCAACTCACATACAAAGAAAAGCCCATCAGAATTACAGCTGATTTATCAATGCAAACTAAGAAAGCCAGAATACCCTGGACCAAGGTATCTCCACTTCTACATGACAATAGATGCCAGCCCAGAACACTATACCCAGCAAAAATGTCTATTATAATTGAGGGGGAAAGAAAAATCTTCCATGACATGAATAGCCTAAAAGAATACATGTCCAAAAACCCAGCCCTTCAAAGGATAATTGAAACAATACACAGAACAGAGAGAGACACAATTATACCTTGGGGCAACAAAAAAAAATAAACAAAGATATAATCTAGGAAACACAAAATTACACAGAGAACATAAACAGCAATCAAAATTATGACAACCAATACACACCTTTCAATAAAAACCTTAAATATCAATGGATGGAACTCCCCTGTCAAAAGACACAGGCTAAGCAAACAGATTAAGAAACAAAATCCATCTCTTTGCTGTCTGTAAGAAACCCATCTCACCTTCAAGAACAGGCACTGCCTTAAGGTAAAAGGATGGAAAAGAATATTCCAAGCAAATGGCACTAAGAAACAAACAGGGGTTTGCAATTCAATAGCTGACAAAATAGGCTTGAGATTAAAATTAATCAGAAGAGTGGAAGAAGGTCACTTCATTCTGATCATGTGAACAGTTGACCAAGAAGACATTACAACCACGAACATATATGCACGGTGCACCCAAATTCATAAAAACAACACTACAAAACTTTAAGACACAGATTAACCCAAACTCAGTAATAGAAGGGGACTTCAATACCCCACTGTCTCCACTAGACAGGTCAACTGGACAAAGAATAAACAGAGAGATGTCTGAATTAAATGATACTATACATCAAATGGACCTAACAGACATCTTTTGATTATTACACCCAAACACCAAAGTATTTACTTTCTACTCAGCACCTCATGGAACTCTTTCAAAAATTGACCACATACTTGGCCACAAAACAAACCTCAACAAATACAAAAATATTGAAATAATTCCATGCATTCTATTGGACCACAAAGCAATAAAGCTCAAAATCAACACTGGATGAAGCCCTAGTCAAAACACGAATCATGGCAATTGAACAACATACTCCTACTAAAACAATGAGTGAGTCAAAAGAGAAATTAAGAAAGAAATAAAAGAATTCCTGGAATTCAACAAAAAGGCAATACAACACAACACAACCTCTGGGACACATTAAAAGCAGTCTTAAGAGGGAAGTTTATAGCTCTAAGTGCCTACATTAAAAAATTAGAAAGAGCCCAAATAAATGACCTAACACTGCAACTCGAGGTATTGGAAAGGCAAGAACAAATGAAACCCAAGCCCAGCAGAACAGAAGAAATAACAAAAATCAGAGCAGAAATTAATGAAACTAATGAAATAGAAACAAAGAAAACAATACAAAGAATCAATGAATCTAAGAGCTGGTTCTTTGAAAAAATAAACAAGATAGACAGAACTTTAGCCTAGTTAACCAAAAGAAAGAAAGAGCAAATCCAAATCAAGAAAATCAGAGATGAAAGGGGAAACATCACAACATTATAAGGGAATATTTTAAAAACCTATACACTACTAAATATAAGTCTAAAAAATGGGTGGATATCTGATGAAACAGCAATACAAAGCCTCCCAACTAAAAAAAGCCCAGGCCCAGATGGATTTACAGCAGAATTCTACGAGACATTTAAAGAAGACCTCCAAGCAATACTACTTAAATTATTCAAAACTATAGAAACAGAGGAAGAACTCCCAAATTCCTTCCATGAAGCCAGCGCCACTCTAATACCCAAACCAGGTACAGACACAACCAAAAAAGAAAACTATAGACCCATCTCCTTAATGAACATAAATGCAAAAATTCTCAACATAATACTTGCAAACCGCATATAGACACACATCAAAAAGATCATTCACCATGATCAAGTAGGCTCTATCCCAGAGAAACAGGGATGGTTTAAAATAATCATATAAATGGACTCAAAGACAAAAGCCACATTGTCATCACAATAGATGCAGAAAAGGCTTTTGACAAAATTCAGCATGCATTGATGTTCAAAGTCCTAGAGGGAAGTGTACTGGAGGGAACATACCTCAACATAATTAAAGCTATATACAACAAACCCACAGCCAATAACATTCTAAATGGAAAAAAACTAAAAGCATTCCCATTAAAATCAGGAACCAGACAAGGATGTCCACTATCTCCATTCCTTTGCAACATAGTGCTAGAGCAATCACACAGGTGAAGGAAATTAAAGGAGTACTAATTGGAAAAGAAGAGGTCAAACTATCACTTTTTGCAGATGACATGATACTGTACCTAAAAGATCCCAAAAGTTCGACCAGAAAACTCCTAGAATCGATCAACACTTTCAGTATAGTGGCAGGTTATAAAATCAATCTACAAAAATCAATAGCCTTTCTGTATACCAATAACAAGCAATTGGAGAAAGAATACAGGGAAACACTCCCATTCACAATTGCTGCAAAAAAATTAAAATATTTCAGAATGAATCTGACAAATTACATGAAAGATCTCTACAATGAAAATTATAAATAGTTAAAGAGATTAAGGAAGACACTAGGAGATGGAAGGACCTTCCATGTTCATGGATTGGAAGAATCAATATTGCTAAAATGACCATCCTACCAAAAGCAATATATAGATTCAATGCAATCCCAATCAAAATCCCCATGACATACCTCACAGAATTAGAAAAATGCATCCTTAAATTCATATGGAGGCACAAAAGACCTTGGATAGCCAAAGCAACCCTGACCACAAAGAGCAATGCTGGGGGTGGGGGTTAGTATACCAGATCTAAAAGTATATTACAGAGCCATAGTCATAAAAACAGCATGGTACTGGCACAAAAACAGACACATAGATCAATGGAACATCACTGAAGATCCAAACCTGAGTACACACAATTTCAGCCACCTGATATTTGACAAAGATGCCAAGAACACACAATGAAGGAAAGACAGCATCTTCAACAAATGGTGCTGGCAAAACTGGATCTCCACCGATAAAAGAATGAAACTAGATCCTTATCTTTCACCTTGCACAGAAGACAACTCCAAATGGATCAAAGCCCTCAATGTGAAACTGGAAACCCTGAAACTATTAGAAGAAAATATTGGCAGTAATTTACAGGATATAGGTGGAGGAAAAGATTTTCTAAATCAGACAGAAGTTGCTCCAGAATTAAGTTCAGCAATCAAAAAGTGGGACATCATTAAACTAAAATGCTTCTGTACAGCAAATGAAACAATCAAAAAAGTGAAAAGAAAGCCCACAGAATGGGAGAAAATATTCACCAGTGACACATCTGATAGAGGTTTAACATCCAGAATATATAAAGAACTCAAAAAACAAAGAATTGAGAATCCAAATGACCCAGTTAAAAGATGGGCTAAAGAGTTAAACAGAGAGTTCTTGAAGAAGTAAAGATGGTTAAGAAACATCGTTAGTCATTAGGGAAATGCAAATTAAAACCACCCTAAGGTATCACCTTACCCCAATCAGACTGGCTTGGATCAAGAGAACTAATGATACCAAATGCTGGTGAGGATGTGGAGAGAGAGAAATGCTCATTTACTGCTGGTGGGATTGCAAACTCGTGCAGCCTCTATGGAAAACAGCATGAAGAACTCTTAAAAAACTAAAAATGAACCAAACATATGACCCCTTTATACCACTCCTTGGCATATACCCAAAGGACTCATCCTATTGTAGAGACACTTGTACAAACATGTTTGTTGCTACTCTTTTCACAATAGCTAAGAGATGGAAGCAACCTAAGTGCCCCTCAACTGACAACTGGTTAACAAAATATGGTCTATTTACACAATGGAGCTCTATTCAGCAGTAAAGAAAGATGAAATAATAAA
>NW_008356950.1:119897-123765 GCF_000622305.1 Nannospalax galili
TCTAGAACTTGTCTTTACTTCTCCTTCACATCTCCCATTCATGATTCAAGGACTTTTTTCTCCCCTTAGAGACAAAAGTTATGCAATTTGGAAGTCTTTTAGATAGACCCACTGAAGGGGTACTCCAATCGCCTCACCCTGCGTCCCTGTTCAGCATGGACGAAGCCAGAGCAGTAGGCATCCCTATTCCCTACTGGCAATCTGGGTAACCCCTTTAGAGGATGGCATGATAAGGATAGGAGGTAGTAATTGGCTAGGCAGTTAGGGTAGAAAGACCCCAAAGAAACGTAGCCAGTTTCTTAGCTAAAAGTTAAAATATCCTTGGGCCTGTTAGCAACATACTCTGGTCCAAGGCCAAAAATGTCAAAAGTATTTGGGATCTTGTATCTAATCCTTAAAAGATTTTAGGGTTACCTCTTCAGAGGGAGGAATGTTGGAGGGGAGAGAGTGGGCATGGATTTGATCAAAACAACTTATATACAATATATATATATATATATTTGCCAGTTTTGAGTACTTTTGTATATTACACAAATTTTCAGAAGTGTACAAAACTGTAAGGAAGAAAATGTCACTCAGTCATTTAAAATCCCTTCCTACCTGCAGGTAAGGGTAACCCCTGTTAATATTTTGGTGCATACATCCATCCAAATTGCCTAATAGATACATGTTTTGAGGTTTCTTTTAAATATAGGTTCACCGGCTGAGAGATGGCTCAGTAGATAAGAGCACTGGCTACTTTTACAGAGGACCCAGGTTCAGTTCACAGCACCCACATGGTAGATCACAACCATCTGTAACTCCAGTTCCAGGGAATCTGATGCCCTCTTATAGCCTCCATGGACACTGTATACATGGTGCACTTACATACAAGTAGGCAAGACATTCATACACATAAAATAAAAGAATTTCTTTTAAAGTAGGTCTATATCAGGGCACGCTGTGCACCTGGTGTGGAGTGCACAGGTACCTCGTGGTGCCCTGCACACGCCTGGGAGGGTCGCGGCGCGGGTCCGCGGACTTCTGCTCCATGCCTTGCCCCACGCCGCTGGTCGCGCAGCATCTGTGGCAGTGGGTCTCTGCTTCTCCGCTGCTTCCCTGCGTCTCTGTGGGTCTCTGCTGTTGGAGCGTTGTCCAGCCGGTTCCCACCCTTATTTCACCCATGCACCTTCCTCAATATGCGAGTTCCATCGGCCACTGGGACACGTGGGAATAGTGCGAGGTGGCTGAAGCTGGGATCCATGAGTCGGTGATGGAGGAATTCTACCCCCCAGAGAGGCTGGCTCAGTAGTAAGACGCAGGACTCTGCTTAGTCCGTGTTACAGCTTTTATTAAGTGTTCAGCTCCTAGCTCCTAGTGATCCAGCTCTCTATCATTGAGAGAAGACTGAGATATTTTATACTGTAGGGGCAGTGGTAAAAGCTATAGCAGATAGGTATTTTGGGGATGCATCATTTGCGTGTGGAAATGGGCCCCCGCCAGGCTGCCAGACTGTCAGACTGCTTGAAAAATCACACAGGAAAGCATGGTATTTCCAGAGCCAGAGGCCATGTTTTCTATGGCGGCTACTTCAAAGGAGAGTTAGGAAGATGCCAGGTACTCTGCTGAAAGGAGTCATCTGCATATGAAAACCGAGCCCGTGGGCCACTCCAGACATGAAGAGACTGCTACTTTTACAGCAGGGGTCCCCAACATCTCCCCCTCTTTGATTTAAATATGAAGAACTGCCATCACTAGCCTTAAGGGCTAACTTATCTCATCTCGGGAGAATCCAAAGTCTGATAATTGACCATGACCTGTTCCTGTAGTGATTTTCAGCAATAACAGTAACTGTCAGCAAGGAAATCTTAAAAACAATGAGCAAGCACAATACACAGTATTATCAGAGGGCAATAAGGAATAGGAGCCATGCAAAACAAGGGATTGCTAAGCCAAATAGATTAGTTTTTGAAAGTGTTAACATTGGTTTCAACAACACCTGATTCATTTACAGAGAAACAGTATCTTTTCCAATATCATATAGTCCCCATGTTCAACAGTTATCAAGTCCAATGTTCTTTTGTTGTGAAGCACTGTTCTGGTGATAGAGTTCATTTTTGTTGGAGATATTTCAGGCTATCAGTCACGAATGTCAGCTTGGTTCAGCTTGTCTCAGCCAAAGGCAGGATCAGGTGTAGCTTGTCGCCATGGTAATGTCTCCAGCATTCAGTGTAAGTTCGGTCTCTGCCAGCAGGGGGAAGAAGATCTTTCTCTGCTAGCAGCTCCTGGGATGCAATTATTATTACACAAAAGGTGGACAAAGAGAAATTAACACAGTTTTGGGCTTTTCCTCACTCTGTAGGAAAAGCCTGGGGAGGCTTGCTGCTGAAAATGCAAATTAAATAATTAGTTAGTTGTTTGAATCCACTTAGATGAGAGTCAGTGAAGTCTTTTTCTGTTCCTGGGTAGAGAAGGGTGGTAGCTTGGTACTACAGCAGTAGAAATCTATTGCTGGATGCACAAAAGAAGGCAGTTAGACATTGGGGTAGGTGGTGAAGGGAAGAAAGTTAAACTTCTTCCAGGACATAGTTGATCTTTTCTGGTCCTCTGTCTTTCCTGTAGAATAATGTTATGAGTTAGCACAGACTTGGAAGCTGTTGAGAGACATGAAAGTTAGTAAGCTGTTGAGAGATATGAAAATTAGCTGTAGGGTACCTAGAAAATACATCTGAGTAGAATTCTGTTATTGCTCCAGTACTCCAGCAATTGTTCTATGGATCTGATCTTTTCCTTGAAAAATAAAATCTCTAGAACATGGTATTAGGGAGAGTGGGGGCTGTCTGAAGCATTGGTGCTAAGCAGGGTAAAGACAGCCATGAGAATGACAGAGAAGGAAGCTCCAGGGGGACATTTGTGGCGTGCAGTTTCTACTAGGTAATGGATCTCTCTTGACGTGATCCGGTGTGGTTTTGGGTGTCGTCTCTGCCTCTTTCTTTTCCTTGTCTCTGACAGGGTCATGTGAGCCATTTTCTTTGTGGGTGCGGAGGTGTCGGACATTTCTAGCTGGAATCCAGATAGGCTTTGGTTGATCCTGTGGGAAAACACAAGCAAATCCTCTCCCTGTGGTCAGCAATGGATCTGGTCCTTTCCAGAGTCCATCAAAGGGGTCTCTCCATTTAACCATGATGGGTGGTACTGGGTGTGTCTGAGCCCAGTGTCGGGTGATGGGAGGAGCATCTGTCCCCCTGTATACATTAAGTACATTAAGGGTGAACAAGGCTAATGTTAATTGAATATTGGGAGAATATGTTGTTTGAGCCTGTCTTTTTAATCGGTCCTTTAAGGTTTTGTGTGACCTTTCCACAATGGCTTGTCCCTGTGGGTTGTAAGGAATACCAGTGTGATGGGTGATTTTCCACGCTTCACAGAAATTTTTAAATGAGGAGCTAGTAAATGCTGGGCCATTGTCTGTCTTCAGTTGTGCAGGGAGACCCATAATGGCAAAGGATGAAAGCATATGATTTATTAGCTTTTTTGAAACTTCACCAGTCTGAGCAGTAGCCCAGAGGAAGTGAGAGTAGGTGTCTATAGTTACAAATACATATTTCTGTCTGCCGAATTGGGGGACATGAGTTACATCAATTTGCCAAAGGGCATTAGATCTTAGTCCTCTAGGGTTGACACCCATTTGTTGTAAGGCAGGAGTATGTATGATTGATGCACAAGAAGAGCAGGTTCTAACTATACGTTTAAGCTGCTTGAGAGGAATGTGGAGAAACCTGAGATGGAGCCCTTGTAAATTAATATGAGTGGCATGGTGGAGGTCTTGGGCATCCGTTATGCTGTCAGGGAAAATTCCAGCGGTGGCTACTTTATCTGCTATGGCATT
>NW_008356950.1:124059-125283 GCF_000622305.1 Nannospalax galili
ATCTTATCAAGAGCCATATAGATAGCAAAGAGCTCTTTAAATTGTGGGTATTTATTAGATAAGGGCTGAAAGTATATCACAGGTGGGTCATCAGGAGAGTCATATATGACCAATGCAGCTCCTTTTTTTCCTCCATCTGTGAAGGCTGTAATAATTTCTTTTATTGGTTTATGGCAAAAAAGCCTAGATGGTAGCCAGCGAAATGTTGGAATAACTGACACCCATTTATCTTTGGGATAGTGATTATCAATTTGTCCTGGGAAGCCTATTAAGCTAATTGCAAAAGAGGAGTGATGCTTTAAGAGCCATTGTACATCTGATAATGAGAAGGGAATAATAAGAGTATTCGGTTCTTTTCCTATAATTTGCATAACCCTATCTCTTCCTTGTTGGACCATGGATGCAAGAGTGTCCACTTCTGTAAGAAAGCGAGGAGCGCTCCCTACTGGTGTGTGAAGCCATTCTAGTACTCCGTGTGGCTGATGAATTGCTCCTACCATGGTGGGGGAGGAATTAAATATTAAGAGTTAGACAGGTACCTTGGGGTTATATCTGGCTAGTGACGTCTTTTGGAAGTGGTTATTAACTATTTGGGGAGCCTTTTTTGCATCCGGGTTTAGATACCATCCTGGAGGCTGGGTTTTTGTCTCCCTTTAAGAGATCAAAGAGTGGCTGTAATTGACTTGTGGGGATGGAAAGCCATGGCCTTAGCCAATTAATATTACCTAGGAAACTTTGAAGTGAGTTAAGTGTGAGTGGATGGGGGACTTCCAGGACAGTTTTGAGGGGCCTAACAGCGGTGGGTGTTATTTCAGTCCCCAGGAAGGTAATGGGGGGGACTGATTGTATTTTATTTGTTGCTATTACAAAACCTTTTGTCTCTAGGGTGTTTATCATAGCATCTTTTAGGTCTTCTAGAGAGGAATCCTCATCTTGCCAGACCAAGAGGTCATCTATGTAATGATAAACATGTAGCCCCTTTATAAGAGGGGTGCTAGTGCATTTGCAACAGCCTCCTTGGCATATCGTATGACTATTTGTCATGCCTTGTGGCAGAACTTGCCATTCATATCGATCAGCTGGACCAGAATTGTTAATTTTTGGAACTGAGAAGGCAAAATGTTGGCAATCATTTTTGTGCAAACGAATGGAGAAAAAGCAGTTTTTTATATCCAGGACTAACAGGGGAGTATTAAGGGGGATGGCAGAGACCATGGGTAGGCC
>NW_008356950.1:125649-127946 GCF_000622305.1 Nannospalax galili
AACAGGAAAAGCCTCTACTGGTGGGTTTTGGGGGTCTTGAGACTGCTGAGGCTGGAAATTTTGAGGCTGGCAGCTTTCATTGTCTTTAAGGTTACACAGCTGCTCTGTGGCTGTAGGGCGTGTCTCCACAGGGGGTGGAGGCAGCCAAGGTGGAGGGGGAGGGGATTTTACCTGAGAATCTTTGGAAGCTTTTGAATCTGTTACTGGGCAGTCTGTAGGTTTTTTTTCATCGCTTAAAACCTCTCTTTTGTTATTTTTTGGTGTCTGTAAACCTTTTTTAATTTTAGGTGGGTTTTTTAAGCATTGCTGGATGGCTGCCATTATCGGGAAAAAAGAGAGAGGAAAATTATGCTTTTCTTGGGTTTCTTTCTTATAAGCCAAATGTGAAAGAAAGTTCCAGACCTCAGGATCAGATATGTCTGCTGATAAGATCCAGGGTGCAAATTGATACATCTCATTCCAAAATTTTAAGCTTTCCTCTTTGGAAATTTTAAGTCCTCTAGATTTGAGCAGGGTTTTAAGAGAACGAAATTGGCGCTTCTTCTGGCATGCTGCAGAAGTCCCCATTGTAAAGGGAAGATGTTTTTACAGCATTTGGACACTAGAGGGCTGAAGCACCTTGGCAAGTGATAAGCCTCTAGGTTTGCAGAAAAAAAGTTGTAGTTTTAAATCTTTCGTCTGGAAGCTGCTTTTGAGCTGCAGGTGCTCGGCAGGGGCTAGTTAATTTAAATTTTCACTGAACCGGTTCTAGCTGTGGCTTGAATGCCTGAGGGCAGGCTGACAGAGCTGACTAGAGAGGTTTGCCTGACTCTAAAGTTTAGAACTTTAGGGATTTTTTTTAGCAGTGTTCAGATAGAAAAGTGGGGTGAAGTAACGGTTCCCAAGGGGACGTGCCTGAAATTAAAATTTCAGGGGATTCCAATGGTTCCCAGTCATAAGACCTTCCCTCAAATTTGAGGGGCTGGCGGCCGTCCTTATGACTTTTAACTGGCCGATACATTACCAGGTTTTTGATATTAGAGAGATATCTAGATAGAGGTCTTTTGTCCACACCTGTACAGGCAGTCGGGGTCCGTTAGGGGATCAGAGAGACCTTCAGCTAACACCAGGGAGTAGCCCTGGCCAGGAGGCATCAGTTGTCTCTCTGTTCCTAGCGGTCCCACGCGAGAACTTCAGACAGGAAAGAAAAGGAGGAAATTTAGAAGAGATTTTTGTTACCCTCCTGAGGGGGAGGGATACTCACGAATCCTGCATTTCCATGGGCACCAGCTCCTAGCTGGCACGAGGTTCAGAGGCCCCACATTGTGGCGCCAGGTATCAGGGCACGCTGTGTGCCCGGTGTGGAGTGCACAGGTACCTCGTGGTGCCCTGCGCACGCCTGGGAGGGTCGCAGCGCAGGTCCGCGGACTTCTGCTCTGTGCCTCGCCCCACGCCACTGGTCACACAGCGTCTGTGGCAGCAGGTCTCTGCTTCTCTGCTGCTTCCCTGCGTCTCTGTGGGTCTCTGTGGGTCTCTGCTGCTGGAGCGTTGTCCAGCCGGGTCCCGCCCTTATTTCACCCATGCACCTTCCTCAATATGCGAGTTCCATCGGCCGCTGGGACAAGCGGGAATAGTGCGAGGCAGCTGAAGCTGGGATCCGTGAGCCAGTGACGGAGGAATGCTACCCCCTGGAGAGGCTGGATCAGTAGTAAGATGCAGGACTCTGCTTAGTCCGTGTTACAGCTTTTATTAAGTGTTCAGCTCCTAGCTCCTAGTGATCCAGCTCTCTATCATTGAGAGAAGACTGGGAGATTTTATACTGTAGGGGCAGTGGTAAAAGCTATAGCGGATAGGTATTTTGGGGATGCATTATTTGTGTGTGGAAATGGGCCCCCGCCAGGCTGCCAGACTGTCAGACTGCTTGAAAAATCACACAGGAAAGCATGGTATTTCCAGAGCCAGAGGCCATGTTTTCTATGGCGGCTACTTCAAAGGAGAGTTAGGAAGATGTCAGGTACTCTGCTGAAAGGAGTCATCTGCATATGAAACCGAGCCTGTGGGCCATCTGGACATGAAGAGACTGCTGCTTTTACAGCAGGGGTCCCCAACAGGTCTATATAATTTGAGCCTCTTTTTTTCATTTCATTTAATATTATTGCAGGAGGATATTTTTTCCAGTTAATTATTCATTTAATAACCACATACTTAAAAGAAGCATTTCATTACAACAGCATTGACATATTCAATAAAAATTTTCTGAGATAAGATGCATCTTTTTCAAAATTGGCTGTAAATTTTTAGGTTTACAGTTGAATTGT
>NW_008356950.1:128581-129396 GCF_000622305.1 Nannospalax galili
ACACAAAGACTCATTGTTTTTGCTACTAACACTGAGATGTTGACGCATGCATCTCTGATGTGTATGCATATGATTATTACTAGTCATAATCGGTTGCACTTGGACCCTTGGTGCCTGTGTATGTCTATGAAGTCATCAGGTGGATTTCAATGGTAATGTTTATCACCTCTACTAATTAGCATGACATAAATTTCCATGCTTCTTCCTCAAATATAATACATTTTTTAAAAATTTGTTCATTTGTGTGCGTGTGTGTTTATGTGTATCACACAGAACATCCCAAACCATCTTACTCAACTATACACCCACTTCCCAGTTGGCACCCTCCCATAGCCTTCCTCCCCCGACTAGAGCCCTTATACTCTGATATCCCTGCTAATGTCTGCTGTGTTGTCAGCACCTCAGCCAATGCCCACTACTTGCCCTTCTGTTGAATCTAGTCAGCCTATCTAGAGGTCTTTGTTTTAGGAGGGTCAGCTGTTCCTCTTCTAGCAGCAATCAGTTGTCAATATTGCTTTAGATAAGATTAGGGTCTGCTGTTCATATTCCCAGTTCTATGTTGGGTTACTATTTGGGAGTCCCTTTGGTCACCCTGGCCAACAACTCAAAAGAAGGTATCTCCTATCTGGCATTGTTGCTTGTTATGTAGCCTTTAGCAATGCATATGGACTCTTAAGAAATTATACTGACTCCTTTAATCTTTGGTTTTACTTTCCTTTTGGATGTTTAAGGCCATACAGTTGGCCCTGATAAACCAATTTATTTTCACTCTTAAAGTCGTTTGAGGATCTGTTCCTCAGGGGTCACATGGGCTT
>NW_008356950.1:129519-131717 GCF_000622305.1 Nannospalax galili
ACTGGACACTGGGTTAAGTCCATCTGGTGGGTCTCCTTGGCCTCCTTGACATTTTGAGAGATGCTCATAGTCCCCTGGAACTAGTCATCCTAGGAAGGCAACGAGCAAAAACTGTCCTTTATGTCCCTCTTACCAAATTAGTATAGGTCTCAAAGTATGTCTGTTAAACATCCAAGAAGGTTAGTTCCACCAGTCTGGTACTTTTAATTACTCTGTGCCATGTAGACAAATCTTATACAAAGATCAATTATTTTCAGATAAACCTTACTTAGACCTATATTTCTTGATCTGCTATGTACAATTTGTCAGTATGTTGTAGGAGTAATATGGTTCCTTCTGGTTTTCAAAACCAGCTAAGCATTATTTATCTCTCACATTGTCTCACCCCTCCACCATAGTTTTCCCACTTAAGGTGCACCCATTTCCCCCCTTTCTCCCTTAATAATACCATTCTCCTATGGTCCTACATCTCTTAGCTCCTTCTCTCCCCTTATCCCCTAGGTGCCTTGTATACCTTTCCCCCCCCTCCCTTAAATTACCCCAATTTCTGTCTCTATCTCCCTTATTAAGTCCTGTTTCCTATTTTTCTTCTCTTTCAGGTTCTTTCTTTTCCTTTACCTCCCTGTTTCCTTTACATTATACTGGTTCCTGTAGTTATTTATGGATACATACACACTTACCAGGGTTTGGTTCTTGGATCCACATATGAGCCTAACATAGGTCGATGTTTTTTCTGAGTCTGTTACTTCACTTAGTATAACAGTTTCTAGTTCCATCCATATGCCTGCAAATTTCATGATTTTCATCTTTCTTTATTGCTGAGAAAAACTCCATTGTATAAATGAACCACATTGTCATTAGCCACTCATCAATTGAGGGACACTTAGGTTGCTTCCATCTCTTAGCTATTGTGAAAAGGGCAGCAACAAACATGGATGTACAAGTTTCTCTGCAATAGGATGAGTTCTTTGGATATATGCCAAGGAGTGGTATGACTGGGTCAAATGGTAGGTTCATTTGTAGTTTTTTAAGAGTTCTCCACACTTTGTTCCATAGGGGTTGAACAACTTTGCAACCCCACCAGCAATGGATGAGTGTTCCCTTTCCCAACATCCTCTCCAACATTTGGTATCATTTGTTCTCTTGATCTTAGCAGTCTGACTGGGGTAAGATGAAATCTTAAAGTGGTTTTAATTTTCATTTCCCTATTTATTAGTGATGCTGAACATCTCTTAAGATGTTTCATAGCCATTTTTACTTCTTTTGAGAATTCTCTGTTCAACTCCTTAGCCCATCTTTTAATTAGGTTGCTTCTTGTCCTGATTCTTTGATTTTGGAGTTCGTTATATATTCTGGATATTAAACCTCTGTCAGATGTGTCTCTGGTAAAGATTTTCTCCCATTCTGTGGGTTTTCTGATTCCTTCCCTGGTTGCCTCCTTTGATGTACAGAAACTTTTTAGTTTAATGAGGTCCCATTTGTTAATTCTTGCCCTTGTTACCTGAGCAATTGATGTCCGGTTTAGAAAATCCTTTTCTAGACCTGTATCTTGTAGGTTTTTTCTCCAATGTTTTCTTCTAAAAGTTTCAGAGTTTCAGGCTTTACACTGAGGTCTTTGATCCATTTGGAATTGACTTTTATGCAGGGTGAAAGATAGGGGTTTAGGTTCATTCTTCTACAGGTGCAGATCCAGTTTTGCCAGAACCATTTGCTGAACAGGCTGTCTTTCCTCCAGTGAATATTCTTGGCCCCTTTGTCAACTATCAGGTGGCTGAAATTGTATTTACTTATATTAGGGTCTTCAATTTTGTTCCATTTATCTGTGGGTCTATTTTGTGCCACTATAATATTGTTTGTATGACTATAGCTCTTTAATACAGCTTAAAATATGGTATAGTAATTCCCCGGCATTGCTCTTAGTGCTCAGGGTTGTTTTGTGCTTCTATATGAATCTTAGGATTTTTTTTCCAATTCTGTGAAAAATGTCATGGGGTTTTTGATTGGCATTTCATTGAATCTATAAATGACTTTCGGTAGGATGGTCATTTTCACAGTATCAGTTCTTCTAATCCATGAGCATGGGAGGTCCTTCTATCTTCTGATGTCTTCCTCAATCTCTTTCTTTAATGACTTAAAATTTTCATTGTAGAGCTCTTTGGTCAGGTTTAGTTCAAGATATTTTATTTTATTTTTTTATT
>NW_008356950.1:131932-132096 GCF_000622305.1 Nannospalax galili
TGCTTCCAGTTTTTCTCCATTTAGAATGATGTTGGCTGTGTGTTTGTTATATATGGCATTAATTATATTGAGGTATGTTCTCTCCAGTCCAATTCTTTCTAGGACTTTGAACATAAATGCATGTTGTATTTTGTCAAAGGTCTTCTCTGCATCTATTGAGATGA
>NW_008356950.1:132324-133452 GCF_000622305.1 Nannospalax galili
CCTTTGGTATTAGAGTGATGCTGGCTTCATAGAAGGAATTTGGAAGTTCTCCCTCCATTTCTATCTTTTTAAATAATTTAAGTAGTATTGGATGTAGATCTTCTTTAAATGTCTGTCAGAACTTTGCTGTAGATCCATCTGGTCCTGGGCTTTTTAGAGTCGGGTGGTTTTGTATTACTGTTTCCATTTCTTTTTGTGTTATGGGTCTGTTTAAGCTGTTAATCTCTTCTTGGTTTAGTTTTGGTGGTTCCCATGCCTTTAGATATCTGTCCATTTCTTTTAGATTTTCAAATTTAGTAGCATATAGGTTTTTAAAGTATTCTCTTATAATATTCTGGATCTTTCTGGTGTCTGTTGTGATGTTTCCCCTTTCATCTCTGATTTTGTTGATTTGGAGGTGCTCTTTCTTTTGGTTAACTGGGCTACCAGCCTGTCAATCTTGTTTATCTTTTCAAAGAACCAGCTCTTGGATTCGTTGATTCTTTGTATTGTTTTCTTTGTTTCAATTTCATTAATTTGTGCTCTGATATTTGTTATTTCTTATCTGCTGGGTTTGGTTTTCATTTGCTATTGCTTTTCAAGTGTCTTGCATTGCAACGTTGTCATTTATTTGTGTTCTTTCCAATTTTTTGAAGTAGGTACTTAGAGTTATAAACTTCCATCTAAGGACTGCTCTCAGCATGTCCCAGAGGTTTTGTTGTGTTGTACTGTCCTTTTCATTTAGTTCCAGGAATACTTTTATTTCTTTCTTAATTTCTGTTTTGACCCATTCAACATTCAAGAGTGTGTTGTTTAATCTCCATGTGTTCGTGTGGTGATTAGGGCTTCTTCTGGTGTTGATTGTAAGCTTTATTGCATTGTGGTCTGATAGAATGCATGGAATTATTTCAAACTTTTTGTATTTGTTGAGGTTGGTTTTGTGCCCTAGCATATGGTTGATTTTGGAGATGGTTCCATGGGGTGCTGAGTAGAAAGTATGCACTTTGGTGCTTGGGTGGAATACTTGATAGATGTCTGTTAAGTCCATTGATATATGGTATTATTTAATACAGATGTCTCTCTGTTAACTTTCTGCCCTGTTGACCTATCTAATGGAGACAGTGGGCTATTAAAGTCCCCTGCTATTAA
>NW_008356950.1:134850-137552 GCF_000622305.1 Nannospalax galili
GATCAGATGCTCTCAGGCTTTCTCCTAAGGTCTGAATCCCTCCAGGATAGATTTTGGCCTCAGGAATTTGGGGGTTGGACTGGCCTGGAAGCCCACCCCATGAAAGATGCTGGTCTAGGGCAGCTAGTGGCCCTGTCCCCCAGAGATGCAATATTGGAGTGCCCAGATTGCTTTTGTCTTCATGAGTTCCCACAGAAGCCCAAGTCAGATGAGGATCAGATGCTCTCAGGCTTTCTCCTAAGGTCTGAATCCCTCCAGGATAGATTTTGGCCTCAGGAATTTGGGGGTTGGACTGGCCTGGAAGCCCACCCCATGAAAGATGCTGGTCTAGGGCAGCTAGTGGCCCTGTCACCCAGAGATGCAAAGGAAGATGGGGGTGGGAGGAGGCTCCAAGGGCCCCTGGGGACTGCACTGAGGAGCTGGGTTGGCCTAGATGCAAAGGACCAGGAGGAGGAAAGATCAGCCCCAGTGTCCAGGAAAGAGGCCGGAGGGTTGTGCAGACCCAGGGGGGCAGAAGGTGGTGAGGGTGGGGCCAGGCCCAGAGTGCCCCTAGGGACCCAAGAAGGAACTGAGTTGGTCTGGATGTACAGGATCAGGAAGAAGCAGGGGTAGTTCCCCACGTGTCTGGGGTGCCAAGTCAAGGAATGGGGCAGGTCCCAGGCTAGGAGGATAGACAGAGGAGATGGGAGGGTGAGTGAGGCTGGGTGAATCAAAGCATGGAGTGCAAGACTGACTTACCCTGGAGAGAGAGGCCTGCTGGTTGGAGAGAGGCCCAAGGAAGCAGAGGGAGGTAAGGGCCTCTTTTTGTTTTTTACTTAAATTTTTTTTAACACTTTCCCTTGGCAGAAAGTATTCAAGAGCATTTTTCAGACTCCCAATAAACAGCCTCATGATAATATGAATCTATTTCAGCAGTTCCTTGTTATTAGACTTCATCATTACTTCAACTCTTGGTAGTAACAATTCATGTAAAGAAACCTGTGATCAGGTCGCTTAGAATGAACTTCTTGCAGAATTGTGAGGTGCACAAAAAGATCCCTGATATGTTGTCATTAGCCTCCTTGCTGGTAAATAAAAATGAGAATGCAATTTAACCACACAAATTAGTAGGTGAGTTACTGACTTCCAGTTTCGCTTCCTTAATAATTCTTTCTGTGAATACTGGGCTGCACAAGCAGGGGGAGATGTCAGCTCTACGGTCCCTCAGTTGACTGGACCAGCTGCTATTCTCACAGACTTGCTGTACTTTCCAAAGTTCTGTTGCCCCCCACATAAGCCTCCGCCTGTGATGACACAGTTCTTTCCTTTCCTAGTACCAGCCTCTGTCAGATGCAAATGCCGGGCTGAGATGGAGAGTTTGCTGGATTAATGGAAGGTCAAGCCATGCCAGTGCAAGGACGCCAGTGACTAGATTGCTAGTTGTATGCTTTCCCGAAGCCCATCAAGGGAATTTTGAAAGCTTCTGAAACTGAGACTGGTACTGACCTGTAGGGAGCTGTGCCGCCCAAAGCTTCCAACTTCCTGCCAGTTAAAGCTGACCCTGCCAAATTACTGACATCTGGAAAAATTGGTGTCAGGAGAACAGCCATATATGAGTGCTTATTTCTCCACACTTTTGTGCACACCGTGTTGCTTTTTTCTTCGTAGTTATTTAAAGCCAACTTGAAAGGTAACAATGGTGTATGCTACCCAAATTTCCTCTGCTAATATGTTTACACAGTGTCTTTTTTGTGTGTGCCTAAACTTATAAATATATGTATGCCACCTCATTGTTTTTAATAACTACAAGAATTTTTACACAACACCTATAACTTATTCAGCCAAGCCTATATTGATGAACTTTTCACTTTTCTCTAGTTTTTGACATCACTAATAATGATGTGACAAATATAAGTTTGTGTAAACATCAGTGCACTTTTGTAGCTTTTATGCAGGATTAATTTCTAAGAGGACAATTATTGTGTTAAAAGGTTTAAACATTGTTTTATGGAATGGGATTCCGTTTATCTGTTGTTTATTGTTTTAATCCATTGTCTGGATAATGCTTGGCATGTTGTCAGTACTCAATGAGAACTTTTGAATGAATACGTGAAAACACCTCACCCAAACCTCCAAAAACTTTGTACCAATTTATTGTCCTTCCAACAATTTATTGAAAATCTTTGTGTTGCTTCACACTTGTCAGGCAAGGTTATTGGTCTTCTGGTTGTACCATCTAGAAATAGGAAAGGAGGTACTTCGTTTTCCTCTGCATCTACCAGTTACAAAGATTAGTGTCTGCAGGTTTTACTGCTAGTCTTATTCCGCAATTATCTATTACTTTTCTCATTGTTACTGTTATTCTTTTTTAAAAGTTCTTTTGAAAGATATATGTTTGTTTATATGCATGTACGTGTGTCGGTGTTTGTTTATGCCATAAGAGTGCAGGTGCCCATAGAAGCCAAAAGAGAATGTCGGATCCCATGGAGCTGAGGTTCAGACAGTTGTGAACACCTGATGTGGGTGCTGAAAACTGAATTCAGGTTCTCTGGAAAAGCAGCAAGTACTTATGACTGCTGAACCATCTCTCTAGCCCTGAGTTACTCTGTTTTTAAAAAATATTTTACTTATATATAAATATACAAATATTCATCTAATTTTCTTTTTGCTTAAATTTGCATATAGTCATATCTTTTTCCCTTAATTGCTCCCATTATTACTAA
>NW_008356950.1:137685-141486 GCF_000622305.1 Nannospalax galili
TCTTGATCAGAACTCTTTTGGTTTTATTTATTTTATTTATATTTATATTTATTCTATTTTATTTTATGAGCCAAGATCTTGCTCATAGCCCAGGGTGATCTTGAACTTCTAATTCTCTCTTGCCTTTGCCCCTCAGAGGAAGAAAAATAAGTTTCATAAAAGACAAAATTTCTAGAGAAACGGAAGCAATTTACTTAATTGTAACTTGATTCTATCATCTAAACAATGTCACTTTTGTTTGTTTCTCTCCCTCTCTCTCTCTCTCTGTCTCTCTCTCTCTCCCTCTTTCTCTCTCTCTCTCTCTCTCTCTCTCTCTCTCTCTCTCTCTCTCTCTCTCCCTCTCTCCCTCTCTCTTTTTCTCCCTCCCCTCTTTTTCTCCATCTCTTACAGGGGTTGAACTCAGGAGGCTTGTATTCACTAGGAAATAGCTCTACTGTTGAGCCACACCCAGGATGTCTCCTTCTTTCAGATAGTTTTGGCCACAAGAGAATAAAGTGGAATAAAAGGTATCCTCTAAAGCTTTACATTATTGCAAATTAGCAGCCTTGGAGGAAAGGGGAGAGTCTGCCTTGAAAGAATGACTTTTACAATATGGGCATAATCTATACTAATGAATTTTACCTAACTTTACAATCCAAAAATTACAGTTTATAACGTAAACAAGCTCACTGAGCCATCTGCTCCTCAGGACATCTCCTTACAGAAGCAGACACCCAAAATAGTGTTAGATAGAATATGAATGTGTGTGTGTGATTTATATATCGAAGCACTGGAAGCAACAAATTGTCAGTGTGATATTCTAGGCTTAGGGGTCAATGTGCAAGATTCTCTGATAAGGATTGGTCCTAGTTTTTACTCCCCCAATACAATAAAAGACTCAGTGTAGCCTAGCTTGAGAGCACAGTTCCATAAAGAATCTGAAGGAACAGGTTCTCAGAGTTATGGGCCCCTCCTGGCCTTTAAATGAATGCTAAGAGTCGGGCTGTTTCTTTATTCAAGCGTAACTACAATGTGGCCCAGAAAAGCTGAACTTCCCAGACCTTCAGTCTATTCCGACTCAGCTCACAGCTTCATTTCTACTAAAAAAGACTCCCATACTGTCCTATCTTTCTTGATAGGGTTATATGACAACTCTTTGTTTTCAAATAGAGGTAAAGAAACTGACCAGGCCTGCATCAAGAACCTGGCCATACAGCCTTGGAAAAGAGGTGACTCTTTGAAAGAAGCACTCATAAAAGAGAAATTTTTCAAAAAGGGCATGGGGCTGGGGCAATGCCTCAGCAGTTAAATGCACTGTGCAACTATGAGGACCAACATTTGGCTCCCAGCCCCATCTAACAAACTGGACATCACCAGTATCATCAGATTTGGGGAATATGACAGTCTCTTTTGATGCCTCCCAACTCATATGTGCATATGCTCACCCAGATATATATGTGCACAAAAAATTAATAAAAATTTAAAAGACATACTTACTTAAAAGCATCAATGTCAGAAACAAGTATTCTGACATATTTACATGAAAATCTCTTTTTTTCAGTTTGTCACTAGAATTTTACTCTTTTATATTGTCATTTAAAATGATAGTTCAAATTTATGTTGTATATTACTTATCCAATTTTCTCTGCAGTTGACGTTATATTCTATAAGTGCACTGAGTGTCATCTCAGGCCAAGACAGGAACACAGACTGTCATTGCATTAATTCTTTGCTTATGAGACAGGGATAGGTTAAACTTTCAGGCAGGATGTGGTCGAGCAGGCTCAGTAACTTGATACCATTTTGGTTTACTCATACAGACAGCTCAGATTGTACTGGGTTATTGTTATTCAGTACCTAGTGAATTGAAAGCGACCCAAGGGAACAGCAGTAGAGATGAGTAAAAAGCAGGGGTATGGAGCAGGGGGACCTGAGGAAAGGTGGGGCAGTTTTTAGTAGAAACTAAAAGTTAAATATAGGCGTGATGACTGGGTTTAAGAGAACGCCAAGAGATGCAGAGAGGTTTTCAAGAGTTTGATGTTCCTCTCATGAAACCCAAAGCATCACAACATAAAAAAAAAAAAAAAAAAAAAAATCACCACTGGGGCCACATCACTGCACAGAGCCTGGATAAAGAAAGACTGTGAGTCATATAGATTTACTACACAACAGTGTGAGTGCAGTGAATCATGCAACTGTGATGATGTCGCCAGAGATCTCTCTAGGTCCCTTGTGCTATCAGGCAAACCATACAACATATCTTTATGTGCATTTATATTATCGTTAGGGGGGGAGTGACTTACAAAGAAACAAGCACCAAGTGCCTAGCTCTGCACTGCTCAGCTCTGCGCCACGCAGCTCTGTGCAGTGGCTCAGAGCCCGCCATATCAGATCGCTCCTGAGGCAACACTGCCAGCTTTCACCCATGCCTCAGGGGTCAGCGCTCTGGCCCCAGGTCCATAAGTGACAGGCCAGTCTGTCCTTGAATACGCTGGCTGCTGCCCGTTCCCCACACGCACCACGAGCGCGTTCCTGGCAGCTCACTGCTTCCCATACAAGATGGCCAAGCACCTCCTTCCACGGCTAACTCCACGGTCAATTCTCCACAGCGGACCCCACCCCTTGGTGGAACCAGAACCCCTGGGGAACACAGATGGTCAAAATGTGACTTTAAATTGGACCTAGTGGGTCGCACCTGTAATCCAGTATTCTGGATGCAGAGGCAGGAGGATCAGAAGTTTAAATTCAGAATGGCCTACAAAGCAAGAACCTGGAGAGAGAGAGAGAGAGAGAGAGAGAGAGAGAGAGAGAGAGAGAGAGAGAGAGAGATAAAAGAAAATTGTTTTTTAAGGAAAGTATTTTTACTACATGAAGTTTAGTTTTCAGCATATTCATACACTTATTAATTAACAGAATTTAGTTTTCAGTCAGAGCCTTAAGATGATTTTCAAAATCAGGAGCAAGACCACCAAAGAGAAGTGCCAAGAGTGACAGGCCCTGACCTAGGCATCCTAAACGCTCAGTCACAGAGTGTGTGGTAGATCAGAGGAACTTGGTACAGGAAGTTTGTAGTGTTACTGTGCTTCTCCCCTTCCCAAGGGGAATTAGAGCTTCTTTCATCTTCTCAAGACCAAATACAAAAATTTAAAGAAATCATTTAAACTAGCATATGCATAAATACAAAAGTGGGGAAGAAATGTCTCCTCCCGAGACAAAACAGGTGAAAAGCTGTCCAGGATATGAAGTGGAGTGATGAGTCTATAAGAAAGCCACAAGAACGTGTGGGGAAGGGAGGCTTGAAACAACATCAAATCTGATTGTGAGACCAGCACATGAACACACCAGTGCAGTGAGAACTCATTTTTCTCTCACCGGCTAGTACCAAGTCTCAACAGATGGCTCCAATGAGAGAGGGGACAGGCTAAATAAAAGAGAGGGACAAAGCTAATAAAAAGAAGGCATGCGACTGCTCTCCAGGACCTCATAAGTCTGAGTTTCTAAACTCCAAAACGGCTGAGTATAAGTGAAAACACTGTGGGCTAACATGGGAAGATGGCAGATTTCATAACTGCATTGATATTGCATCAACAGAAGCAGCAGGTGTGGATGCAGAGTGACAGGTGTTGCAATAAGGCATCTAGATTACATGAGGTGGATTCCTCAGTCTCCAAACTGAGTTTCTGTGAACTCTGAAAATAAAGTGAGGAAGCTTTAATTTCCCATATTCAACTCAGTTTTGCAAAAGGACTTGGGTCCAGAACTAAAGGAAGTATCCTTCCCTTCCCTTCCCTTCCTTTCCCTTCCCTTCCCTTCCCTTCCCTT
>NW_008356950.1:141527-168870 GCF_000622305.1 Nannospalax galili
CTTCCCTCTTTTCCACCCCACCCTGACCTTTCTTCTCCCTGTCCTTTCTCCTCATTCAAAATTTCACTTTGGACCATGTCTGTCTCCCTTTCTGCCTTCTACCAGCAAATGACCAAAGCTTCCTACCATAACATCCCCATGCTATATAAGAGTGTTGATGTATCAATCTCAGATGGCAAAATACAGCAGAGTCCCTAAAAATTGAGAATGCATTTATTCATACCCCCTTTTGCAGGGGGTCTTTTTGAGACAGGGTCTCCCTGTAGCTCCAGTTGGCCTGGAACTCACTATGAACACCAGGTTGGCCTTGAACTCACAGAGATCTGCCTGCCACTGCCTCCCAAGTGCTAGGTTTAAAGGTGTGCACCACTACGCCCGGCTCATAACCACTTTTTTAGTTTCTCATATGTCTGACACAATAGTAGTTATTGAGGATGCGCCCCAAAGAATGACACGTAGTCTCAGCTTCAGCTTAGGAAACTAGAGATATAATTATGATTAAAATATAATTAAGATTGCAGAAATACTATACACTCATGCATACACAAATTGCTAGAGTAAGAGAAAAGAGAAATTTATCGTTCTTCTGAACTTAGGGAAAGATGCAGATGGGGAACAAAACCTCAAGTATAAACTAAATGTTATTAAAGCCCCATTGCTCCATCTCTGTCTTCCCAACCCACAAGATTATTACTATTACCAAGAGTAGGAACACTTCACCTAGGTTCTGTGACCCAGGCTACTGGTTCTGCTAACCACTTCAATGAGGCTTTCCCCTGAAAGTCAGTGCGGCTGACTTTGAGGGGCAAATACATGGTCTTCTGTGATTCTACACTGTTGCCAGATAGCTGCCCTAGTGATCTGCTTATTGTGTTCAAAATGTCACTGTAAGAATCATTCTTGTGGGCTAAGGATATAGCTCAGTTAGTAAAATGTTCATGTTCATGCACGAAGCTCTAGGTCTAACCCCAGCGTCATACAAAACTGATCTGTAATCCCAGCACTTGGGAGGTAGTAACAGGAGAATCAGAAATTCTATTGCAGAGCAAGTTCTGGGAATTTCCTGGGCCATATACATAATATCCTGTCTAAAAATAAAACAAAAACATTCCTTTGAAATTACAATACTGCCTTATTTTAATTTATTTTAGCCTTGAACCGACAATGACCTTGAAATTCTGATCCTCCTGCCTCTACCTCTGAAGTGGTAGGATTATAAGCATTCACCACCACACCATTTATCATGCTAGGGATAGAACCCAGGATTTTGTGTGTTCTAGACAAGTGCTTCACTGAGTGTTTCTGTGACTTTTCCTGGGGGAATGTGAATAAATCTCTGTTCAGCCCAGATATAGACAGCACTTAGGACAGACCAGAGAAACTATTGCACCAAGGTCTAGTTTAGTGAGCCAGTGCACTTATTGGGGTCACTTAAGTATAGGTAAGGGATAATTATAAGAGCATGGATGATTCAGGCACCTATATCACCAAAAAGTGCACCTCAGCACAGGGGATAATGCACAGAAGCTGTACATCTGGAGCTCCCAGAATGACTTGAAGGCTGCTTGATAGGTTTGAGATTCTATCTCTGACTCTGTCTCTCTCTGTCTCTCTGTCTCTCCTTTTCCCTCTCTCTGTCTCCCTCCCTCTATCCATCCATCCATCCATCCATCCATCCCCAGAAGTCCAGACTGCTTCTGTAAACTTGGGGAAGGGTTTTGTGAATTTTGTAATTTGGAAAGACTTCCTGAGACTTGCCAGCTATACTTTCTGAGTCTTGTACATTTTATTTAATTCCTGAATTTAAGGCATCTCCCTCCATGATAGAATGCTCTAATTCAGAAGAAATGGCTGCACAACATTGAGCTCCACTCCCAACCCAACATTGTCTTTAAAGGGCACTGGAACTTGTGCGTTTTCCATCCATTGTTGACATATGTGCTCTTGGGATGCTTACTCATGTACAATGTGTAGTCGATAAGCAGTTTTGTGGTCTGCAGGCTAACTCAGCCTAACCTTGACCTTAAGAGCATGTATTCTCAGTTCAGCAGCACAGGTTCAAATCCTGCCTCTGGCACTAAGTAAACAAGTACCTTGGCTTATTCATCTGTAAATGAAAGGTTGTGAAGACTCTGTGCTTAGCACACAAGCAGCATTATAACTCAAATTTGTATTTTCATCATCAGGATGAGTGAAATATAACAGAAACATAGAGTAAAAACCTGTCGATGAGAAGAGGAATGAGACATTTTATTTTGATGTACTCATTATACATGTGATGGGTTTCATAAAATATTTTCATTCACTTTATTCTTTGACAGTTTTCATATTCATATTCTCCTTTTTCTCTCCTCCTCCTCCCTAATAGCCTCCATCCTTCCCAAGAAAGAGAAGGAGGGGAGGGTGAATATACCTATAAAATCTAGGATCCACAAAGGAGAAAAAGAAAAATGTCAAATTTGTCTTCCAGAGTCTGGCTTATTTTGCCTACTATGATAGCCTTTTTGTTTATAGTGAGATGGGATCTCAGAGTAGTTTTCATTTGCATTTCCTTGATGGCTAAGGATATCGAACATCTTTCATGCTTATTGGCCATTTATACTTCATCTTTTGAGAACTCTCTGTTCATTTCATTAACCCACTTATTGAATAGAGTGTTTGGATAATTCTTAAAATTTGGGTTCTTGAATGCTTCATATGTTCTAGATATTAGTCCTCTGCCAAATGTCTAACTAGCAAAGATTTTCTCTCATTCTATAGCTGTCTCCTTGATTGTTTCTTTTGCAATGTAGAAGCTTTATAATAACATGCAATCCCATTTGTCAACACGTGGTTTTATTTTCTGAGCTGCTGGAATCCTTTCCAGAGACCTTGCCAATGCTTATATCTTGAATTGCTTTCCCTATTTTTTCCTCAAACAGTTTCAGAGTCTCACATCCTACATTAGAGTATCTCATCCATTTTAAACTGATTTTTATACACGATGAGAGACAGGCTCAGTTTCATTCTTCTACACGTGGATATCCAACTTTCCCAGCACAATTTGTTGAGGAGGCTGCCTTGTCATGGACATCTGTTTTGGCATCTCTGTCAAAAGCTTAGGCGTTACAGCATCAGGGGTTTATGTCTGTGTCTTCTTGTCTATTCCATCAATCTACACATCTGTTTTCATATCAGAACCTTGCTGTGTTTTTTTACTATGGCTCTTTAGTATAACTTGAGGGAAAGTAAAGTGATATATCCAGTACTGTTCTTTTTCTCAGAATTGCTTTGGCTATCCTGAGGGTCTTTGGGTTTTTGTTTGTTTGTTTGTGGTTTGGGGGAATATTGTTTGTTTGTGGTGGGTTTTTTTACTTTGTTTTGTTTTTGGTTTTGGTTTTGTTTCTTTTGTTGACCTCCATATGAGTTAAAGGATCTTTTATTCTACTTCTGTGAAGAATGTCACTAGAATTTTGATGGGGTTTACATTAAGCTTGTAGATAACTTTGGGCAATATAGCCATTTTCATGGTATTAATTCTGCTAATCCATGGTCACAAGAGCTCTTTCCATTTCTAGTGTCACCATTGATTCCTTTCTTGAGTGTTTTAAATTTTTCATTTTAGAGGTCTTTTATTTCCTTGGTTAGGGTTATTCCTATGTATTTTTTATGGCTATTGTGAATAGAATTTTTTAATTTAATTCTCAGTATGTTCTTTGTATATAGAATAGCTGCTGATTTTTGAATGTTGATTTTGTATCCTGCTATTTTGATGAGTTAATCAGTTCTACAAAGTTTGTGGTGGGATTTTTATGGTTTCTTCTGTTCAGTGTCATATACTTTGGTTTTTTCTTTTTTTCCTTTTTTAAAATATGGTCTAATGTAGTCCAGGCTGGCCTTGAACTCTATATGTAACTGAGGATGACCTTGAACTTTGAATCCTCCTGGTTCCACTTCCCAGGTGCTGTGATTATAAGCATGTCACCACACTCAACTTTTTAAAAATATTTTTATTGATTCTTTGGGAATGTCATGTAATGTATTTTGATTATATTCAAATGCCCTCACCCATCTCACCCTGCTCCTTACTATACCCTGACTCCATGCCCTGTATTACTTTTTTGATTTTTTGAGAATTTCATAAATGCATCTTATCATGTTTAGCCACCCTCTCTTATATGCCCACCCAATTTCATGTACTCTGTCACTCACTAGGTAAGCACTCTACCAACTGAGTTACATCTTTAGCCCCAGAATCATGGATTTTGAAGAATTAAAATTGCTACAGATAGTTAAACAGATTTTAATATTTTTATGGGCACATTATGTTTGTAATATTTTAATTGCGAATGAAGGACTCAGAGTTACAAGTTCTCTAACAAAACTCTTAAGACCTTCAAATTTAACCATGGTGGAAAAATCTAAGAATAATGATTGATATTCTCCACGTTCCTTGTACTATTATAGATGGATGCATTCTTGCAAATTCATACATGCTCATGTGCCCACAAACACACACACACAGAAATGCACGTACACACACAGAGATGTATGTACTCACCAAAGCATAAATAAACACATGGCTCATCAGATTGTTATCTATAATTTCATTCTTAGGTAACTTTTATAAACCCATGATCATACTATTCATAATCATTAGTTACATAACTATTTCATTTTGTGAAGATATTTATACTATTCATTAAGTAAAATTATATTTATAAAAATTATTAAGTGGACTGGAGAGATGGCTCAGCAGTTAAGAGCACTTCTCTTGCAGAAGACCTGGGTTCAAATCCCAGCACCCACATGGCAGCTAACAACCATATGTAACTTCAGTTCCAGGGGATCTGATGCCCTCTCTGTCCTCTGAGGGCATTGCACCACATAGTGCACTAATACATGTTCAAGCAATACACTCATACACATAAAAGTAAATAAATTTTTAAAATTTTTGATTATTAAGTGAAGGGGCTGGAGAGATGGTTCAGCGGTTAAGAACGCTAGTCGTTCTTGCAGAAGACCCAGGTTCGAATCCCAGCACCCACATGGCAGCTAACAATTGTCCATGATTCCAGTCCCAGGGGATCCGACAGCCTCTTCTGACTTCGGAGGGCATTGCATGACACGGGTGCACTTACCTCCATGCAGGCAATACATGCATACACATAAAATAAAAATAAGAAATTTTTAAAAATTAAGTGAAAAACTTTTAAATTTAATGACTTGAAGTATATATAATACACTAAAATGTTTACTGTCTCAAGGGCCCTGTTTTAAACTGACGTCATTTTCATTCTCAAAATATTTTTGCTCCTAAAAGCTCAACAACATTTTCTTATTGATAAATTACAGTTACAATTTTCGGCTTCACAACAGGACAAGGACAAAAAAGCAAAATTATGAGCACTCTCAGGGCCAAAGTCTTTGACTTCCTTTATGACAGGGTTTACTTTTTCTGAGATTTATGGAATGTCAATTGGACCTGGGTAGTGACTAAAACTTTACAATAAAGAAGGGCGACCCCTAGTGTTGGCCTTCAGAAACACAGTTCAAACAGCACCAAAAATGTAGTGAAGAATTTAGGAGCATTTATCTTAAAAGAAGTCAGAATTCCAATTTTATTAACCTCAATTGTCTTTATACACATAGATTATCATTACCTAAGAAATCATTAAAATGTTTAATGAGACCCAAATGGCAGCAGCCCTTTCTTAGGTAAACTCTTTTTCACTTTTTACCCGCTGTACAAATTTAAACAAAATAAAATAAAGACACAAACTTTGCTTAAGTGAGCAAAGAGAAAACTAGCTGAGAGAAAAAGAAAGTCTAAAGGTTAACCTCACATCACACTGAAGATAAATTATACGTAAATCACAGCAGATGCCTTATATGTGTGCAGTAAGAAAATCTTGAGGGAATCATTTACAACTTTACTAGCTCTACTTTGAAATCTTCACCTTCACAGGCTCAAAGTCACCAGTCCTGCAGAAAAATGAAAATAGTTCAGCTTAAACAACTGCCACTTGTGACAAAATGAAATGAAATGAGAGTTCAGAAACGACTTTCTGCATCATTTGAACTCATTGTCACTTAACAAGAGGAGACTCACGAAAAAAGAGGACATGCTGGGACAGGGAAATCCTATATGTAAAGGGAAATTCTTTGGAGAGAAAAATATATATAGTATGTCAGAGAGCCCTGGCCTCCCTTCTTGTTAAGTTTTACTGTCATTATTTACTCAGGAACTTCATGGGAGCTGGCTTGGCACCAGCACACAGTTAAGCAAAAATTAGACAGTTAATACTCCCTAAGAACAGTGATTGATATCTCCTTTTGTGTTTTAGATGGTAAAGTCATGTAAGGGTTGGTTAGGCAAAGTTTGTACTGGGGACAGCTCTGTCATGTCCTTTTACCCACAGACACACAATATGTCAATGTGCAGAATGATGAAGCAATTGAGAATCAGAAGGAAATTGAGCACAGGGATGAAAATACCAATTAATGTGGTAGGTAGAACTCAGAGGTTAGTAGCTTCTGCTGTTGACAGTGACTGCTGATTCATCTTCTGCCTCTCACACAGTACATTCAGTGCCTAGGCTCTGGAGTCACTTTCTTACTTTCCTCTAAAGCTTCCATGAAATGAAACTTTTGTTTGGTGAGAACTTCACAGCTGCCATCTTAAGCTATCCCCAGGGAAGCTTGACCAAAACATTCTGATAGTCATTGAACCATTTCCACTCATACTGGTTTGCCTACATTTAATTCAGAATGTATTTCCCATTACATTTTACCTCTGCAAGATTTTACCCTGAAGATGCAACCAATCCCTTATCCATCAAAACATCCTCTTTTGTTTCCCTTGAATGGTGCCTAGTTAACACCTGTGATCAAACTTGCAACTATAAATTATTCAGATCACACTTGCTAAATCATTTAAAATAACACCTTGAAAAAACTGTCTATATATTACCAAGAAACAAGACTTTTCTCCGTAAGATTATTTAGTGCTGAACAATTTATTTTACACCTTTTATATGTCTGATTTCAGGCTTTTGGAAGAAAACAAAATACCCTTTATCAATCAGCATTTTCAATCTGCTTATAAAAAGAATTTACTCAAACAGGTTGCCTTGAGTTCCTGCTATAATTTACACCCCATGCAATCAGGGACTTTCAATTACGAACAATATGTCCATCATAAAAATTTTCATTGATTTAGCAAGAAGGTAATCTTTAATATGTGCATTCACAATTTCATTTTGTATGACTGATTTACCTGCCTTCCAATGCTCAAAGCATCCTCTTGGAGCTTATGTTTCTCTGAAAAGCTGTATCAATCCCTTACCTAAGACACTGAAATAGCCTCTTTGAAATTCAGTTCTAGGACTCCCCCAGCCTCATTGACACTCCCAGCTCCCCCACCCCATCTCTCCTCCTAGCATGGGCACTGTCTCATCTCTTCTCTTGGCATCCCAGACCTCTCAACCGCCCACTTGGTCCAGGCTCCCCACTGCTCCCTGATCCCTTGCACCCAGACCAACCCAATTCCTCGGTCTAGTACCCAGGAACACTTGGGGCCTGTCCTCTCCTCCACCTGGTCTTTGCATCCCTGGCTGGCCCAGCCCCCAGCTTCCTGAGGCCAGCATCTTTCCTAGGTACATTTGGCCATGCCCACTGCACCTTGACTCCCCAAGCCTCATTCACCCTCCCAGCTCCCCCATCCTATCTCTCCTCCTGGCATAGGAACTGGACCATTTTCTCTCTTGGCACCCCAGACTTCTGGACTGCCCTCTTGGCCCAGAGTCCCCACTTCTTCCTGATCCATTGCACCCAGATCAACCCAATTCCTCAGTCTAGTCCCCTGGAGACCTTGGGGCCTGTTCCTTCCCCAGCCTTGCCTTTGCATACCTGAGAGTGGCCTTCATCCCTGGCTGTCCCACCCTCAACTTGGATTCCTGAGATCATCCTCCTTCCCTGTTTGCTCTGGGGTCCTGAGACCAGCCTCATTCCCTGACTACCTGAGAGCCCTGAATCCTACCTCTACCTAGCAATCCTCCCAAATTGTTTTGTGCCTGCTGACTAGAGGGATCCAGACCTTAGGAGAAAGCCTGAGAATGTCTGATCATCATCCAACTTGGGCCTCTGTAGGATCTCCTCAGCAGCAAGGCAAAAGCCATCTGGCCCCTCCAATACAAAATCAAAAGAGAACCGGAAGCCTAGACCAACCAGCTTTTCATGTCCAACAAGTAAACCACAAAGGTACATAAAGGTTACAAAAGGAAGCAGATCTAAACTCAACAAAGGAGGGCTTGAGTCTCACACAAGAATCAGAAACTACAAAAGAAATCCTCATGTCAAAGTCACAGCAAAAAAATAACAACATGAAGAACCCAAATAATATATCCCCACCAAGTACCAACAGTCCTGTAGAGGAGCATGAGAAACCCCTAGAGATGACACAGGACATGGAATTCAAAAGAACAATTATAAACATGATAAAAGAATTCAGTGGATTTAAAGAACACACAAAGAAATCAAAGAACTGAAGGAAGACAGGGATAAACTTCTGAATGAATTCAAAAAAGAGTTAGAAATATTGAAGAATACTCAGGCTGAAATGAAGAAGGAAGTGAAACACTCAGTAAGCCATTTAGAAATGACAGGAGAAAGCCTCACCAATAGGATGAATGAAATGGAAAACGGAATATCAAGACTGGAAGATACAGTGGACAAATTAGACCACTCAAGCAAAGATTTTGAAAAATTTAAGGGAACATAAGAATGGAGTATGCGGTAACTGTGTGACACCTTAAAAAGACCAAACTTACACATCATAGGCATAGAGGAAGAAGAATCTCAGAATAATGGTATGGACAAGATTCTCAACAGGAATATAGAAGAAAATTTGTCAAAATTGAAGAAAGACATGCCCATACAAATACAAGATGCATAGAGAACACCAAATAGACAGAGCCAGAAAAGAAACTCTCCACGGCACATCACAGTAAAAACACTAAATGTACAGAAGAAAGAAAGAATACTGAAAGCTGCAAAAGAAAAGCAATAAGCCACATATAAAGGAAAACCCATCAGAATTACAGCTGACTTTCCAGTGCAAACTATGAAAACCAGAAGAGCCTGGACCAAAGTATTCCCAGTTCTAAATGACCACAGATGCTATCCAAGATTACTTTACCCAACCAAAATGTCTATTATAGTTGAAGGGGAAAGAAAAATCTTCCATGACATAAATAGGCTGAATGAATTCATGTCCACAAAACCAGCCCTTCAGAGAATTCTTGAAGCAATACAAGGAGCTGAAGAAAGGAGAAACTATACCTAGGAGGTAACAGAAAGAAACTTAATGAATGTATAAATGTGGAAATGCACAGTCACACCAAGAAAGTGAAAAGGAATCAAAATGACAGGAATCAAAATGCACATTTCATTAATAACTTGAAATATCAATGGACTGAACTCCCTAGTCAAAAGTCACAGACTAGTTGAATGGATTAAGAAACAAAATCTGGGACTGGAGAGATGGCTCAGTGGTTAAGAGCATCAATTGCTCTTGCAGAGGACCCGGGTTCGAGTCCCAGCACCCACATGGTGGCTACAAACCGTCCTTAACTCCAGTTCCAGTGGAATCCGAAGCACTCTTCTGACCTCTGAGGCATTGCACGACATGGGTGCACTCACTCATACATGCAGGCAATACACATAAAATAAAAAAAATAATAAAATATTTTTTTTAAAAAAGAAACAAAATCCATCTTTTTGTTGTCTGCAAGAAACCCATCACACTTTCAAGGACAGACACTATCTTAAGGTGAAAAGATGGAAAAAAATATTTCAAGTGAATGGTACTAAGAAAAAATAGGAGTTGAAATGCTAATATCTGACAAAATAGACTTCAAACTAAAACAAACCAGAAGAGATAAAGAGGGCCACTTCATTCTGATCAAGGAAACAATTGACCAAGAAGATGTTAAAATCATGAACATATATTCACCAAACTCTGGTGCACCCAACTTCATAAAAAACAGTACTACAGGACTTTAAGGCCCAGATTAATCCCAAGTCATTAATAGCAGGGGACTTCCATACTCCATTATCTCCATTAGATAGGTCAACAGGACAGAGAATTAACAGAGAGATATCTGAATTAAACAATATCATACATCAAATGGACCTAACAGACATCTATCTAATATTCCACCTGTGATAGCTAATCTTGGGTGTCAACTAGACTGGATCTGGGATTAACTAAAATGGGAGAGAGCTTCTTGATTAGAGCATCTGAAGGTGGAAGACACACACTAAATGTCAGTGTTACCTTCTCATGACAGCCTGTATAAAAGGCCATGGCAGAAGAGAACACTTCTTTTTTTTGCTTGCCTTCTCTCTCACTGTTAAGTTCATCTTGCTGCTGTAGATTGAAGACTAGCAGATCTTTTTTAATTCATCAGACCTTCAGCACTAGATTGGGACTACTGAGACATCCAGCCTTGTGGACTGAGTGACTACCGGAATCCAGTGTGGTGCAGCCATTGTTGGACTACTCTGACTGTATATCCTGTGAACTAATCTGATAAATCCATATATATGTATATGTATATGTATATGTATATATATATATATATATATGTATATATTCATTCTACCAGTTCTGTTTCTTTAGAGAAGCCTGACTAATACATCACCCAAGCACCAAAGAATATACTTTTTATTCAGCACCCCATGGAACTTTCTCTAAAATCAACCACATAATGGGGCACAAAACAAACATCAATAAATACAAAAACATTGAAATAATTCCATGTGTTCTATAAGACAATGCAATAAAGCTTAATATCAACACCAGAAGAAATACTAGTAACTACAGGAACACATGGAGATTAAACAACACCCTTATGAATGGGTCAAAGGAGAAATTAAGAAAGAAATAAAAGTATTCCTGGAACTAAATAAAAAGGACAATACAGCACAACAAAACCTCTGGAACATGTTGAAAGCAGTCCTTAGAGGGAAATCTATAGCTTTAAGTGCCTACATTAAAAAATCAGAACACAAATAAATGGCTTCACATTGCAACTCAAGACACTTGAAAAGCAACAACAAATAAAACCCAAACCCATCAGACAAGAAGAAATAACAAAAATCAGAGCAGAAATTAATGAAATAGAAACAAAGAAAACAATACAAAGAATCAACAAATCCAAAAGCTGGTTCTTTGAAAAGATAAACCAGATTGACAGACCCTTAGACCAGTTAACCAAAAGAAAGAAAGAGCACCTCCAAATCCACAAAATCAGAGGTGAAAGGGAAACATCACAACAGACAACAAAAAGATCCAGAACATTAGAAGGGAATACTTAAAAAACCTACATGCTACTAAATTTGAAAACTTAAAAGTAACGGACAGGTATCTCAAAGCATGGGAATCACCAAAACTAAATCAAGAAGACATCAACAGCTTAAACAGACCCATAACACATAAGGAAATTGAAACAGTAATACAAAACCTACCAACTAAAAAAAAGCCCAGGATCAGACGGATTTACAGCAGAATTCTACCAGATATTTAGAGATCTATATCCAATACTAAATTTCTTTAAAAAGATATAAATGGAGGGAGAACTCCCAAATTCCTTCTATGAAGTCAGCATCACTCTAATACCAAAACCAGGTAAAGCTTAAAAAAACAAACAAACAAACACAAAAAAAAACTATAGACCCATATCCTTAATGACCATATGTGCAAAAATTGTCAACACAATACTTACAAACTGCATACAGACACACATCAAAAAGATCATCCACCATGATCAAGTCAGCTTTATTCTAGAGATGCAGGAATGGTTCAATATATATAAATCAATTAACATCATACATCATACAAATGGACTCAAAGACAAGTACCACATAGTCATCTCAGTACATTCAGAGAAGGCATTTGACAAAATTCAATATGCATGTGTGTTCAAAATCCTAGAGGGAATTGGACTGAGGGAACATACTTCAACATAATTAAAGCCATATACAACCAACCCACAGATACCATCATTCTAAATGGAGAAAAACTGGAAGCATTCTCATTGAAAATAGGAACCAGACAAGGCTGTACACTATCTCCACTCCTCTTTAACATAGTGCTTGATACTCTTGCAAGAAAGTAATAAGACAAGAGAAGGAAATTAAAGGAGTAATAACTGAAAAAGAGATAAAATTATCCCTTCTTGCAGACTCTATGATATATCTGAGAGATGTCAAAAATTCCACCTTAGAATTCTTAGACATGATTAATGCTTTCAGTAAAGTGTCAGATTACAAAATTAATCTAAAAATGTCTGTAACATTTCTATATACCCATAAAAAGCAATCAGAGAAAGAGTACGTGGAAACGTTCCCTTTCACAATAGCCTCACAAAATAAAAAATATATCTTGGAATAAACCTAATCAAAGACATTAAAGACCTCTACAATGAAAATTTTAAATCTTTAAAGAAAGAGATTGAGGAAGACACCCAAAAATGAAAGGACCTCCCATGCTCATGGATTGGAATAATTAATATTTTGAAAATGAACATCCTACCAAAAGCCATTTATAGATTCAATGCAATGCCAATTAAAATCCCCATTAGATTCTTCACAGAATTGGAAAAAAAATCCTAAGATTCATACACAAGCACAAAAGACCTCAGAGAGCCAATGCAACCCTGAGCACTAAGAACAATTCTGGGGGGATTACTATACTAGATTTTAGACTGTATTACAGAGCTATAGTCATAAAAACAACATGGTACTGGCACAAAAATAGACATGTAGATCAATGGAACAAAACTGAAAACCCAAATATGAGTACATACAATTTCAACCACCTGATATTTGACAAAGGGGCCAAGAACATTCATTGGAGGAAAGACAGGATGTTCAGGAAATGGTACTGTCAAAACTGGATCTCCACCTGGAGAAGAATGAAACTAAACCTCCATCTTTCACCTTGCACAAAATTCAACTCCAAATGGATCAAAGACCTCAATGTGAAGCCTGAAATTCTGAAACTGTTAGAAGAAATCATTGGCTATAAGCTACAAGATATAGGTGTAGGAAAATATTTTCTGAACAAGATATTAATTGCTCAGGAAACAAGGTCAAGAATCAACAAATGGGACCTCATTAAACTAAAAAGCTTCTGTACATCAAAACAAGCAACCAAGGAAGTGAAAAGAAACCCAACAGAGTGGGAGAAAATCTTCACCAGCAACATATCTGACAGAGGTTTAACATCCAGACTATATAAAGAACTCAAAAAACAAAGAATCAAGAAAAGAAGTAACCTAATTAAAAGATGGTCTAAGGAGCTAAACAGAGAGTTCTCTAAAGAAGAAATAAAGATGGCTAAGAAACATCTTAAAAGGTGCTCATCATTAGAAATTAGGGAAACGGAAATTAAAACTAATTTAAGATTTCATGTTACCCCAGTCAGACTAGCTAAGATCAAGAGAACAAATGATACCAAATGTTGAAGAGGATGTGGGGAAAGGGGAACACTCAACCACTGCTGGTGGGGCTGCAAACTTGTTCAACCCCTATGGAAAGCAGTGTGGAGAACCCTTAAACAAATAAGAATGATCTTACCATTTGACCCAGTTATATAACTCCTTGGCATATACACAAAGAATCGTCCTATTGCAGAGACACTTGTACATCCATATTTATTGCTCTTCTTTTCACAATAGCTAAGAGATGGAAGCAACCTAAATGTCCCTCAACTGACTAGTGGATAATGAAAATGTGGTTCATTTATATGATGGGGTTCTACTCAGCAGTAAAGAAAGATGAAATCATGAAATTTGCAAGTAAATGGATGGAACTAGAAACTGTTATGCTAAATAACACAGGCTCAGAAAAACAAATGACCTATGTTCTCTCTCATATGTGGATCCTAGCACCAAATCCTTATAAGTGAGTATATATCCAGACATAACTACAGGAACCAGGATAATGAAAAGGAACCAGGGAGGTAGAAAAAAGAAAGAACCTGAAAGAGAAGAACAGTAGGAAATAGGTGTTATGAAGGGATATATGGATAAAAATGGGGTTATTTTAAGGAGAGGCAGGGAGGAGGGCTATACAAGGAAACTTGGGAATAAAGGGAAAGAAAGAGCTCAAGAGAGGTGGGACCATAGGAGAAAGGTATTATTAAGGGAGAAATGGGAAAAATTGGGGCACTTTAAATGGGGAAACCATGGTGGAAGGGTTAGATAATGAGAGAGATAAACAATGCCTAGCAAGTTTTAAAAAAAGCAAAGCAAACCATATTAGTCCAACAACCTACTGACAAATTATAGATGCAACAAGCTCAAGGAACAAAATATAAGTCTAGTCAAGGTTTATCTGAGAATGTTTGGTTTTTGCCCAAGCTTTAGCTACATATCACATGGTATTTAAAAGTACCAGACTCTTGGAACTAACCTTCTTGGATGTTAAAGAGCCATACTTTGAGGCCTATACTAATCTGGTCAGAGGGACTTAAAGGACAGTTTTTGCTTCTTGATCTCCAAGGTTGACTAAGTTCCAGGGGACTATGAGCATCTCTCAAAATGTCCTGTAACTGTGGTGAGTCATCTGTCTTATTGGTCAAGGAGGCCATGGAGACCCCACAGATGGATGTGAACCAGTGTCCAGTCTACAAAGAGGAGGGTCAACCCAGAGGAAACATTTCCTCCATGCTTCCAAGTGAAGCCAGCCATGATCAAGTAGGACCTTTGACTTATCCTCACACAGATGTAACTGGTAAAAGAAAGGAGCCAGGAACTCCTCCCAAGCCCATGTGACCCCTGAGGAACAGATCCTCAAATGACCTTAAGAGTAAAACTAAATTGGTTTATTTGGGCTAACTCTATGGTCTTAAACACCCAAAAGGAAAGTATAACCAAAGATTAAAATGATCCGTATAATTCTTTAAGAGTCCATATGTATAGCTAAAGGCTACATAACAAGAAACAATGCCAGACAGGAGATACCTTCCTTTGAGTTGTTGGCCAGGGTGGCCCAAGATACTCCCAGACAGTAACCCAGCATAGAACTGGGAAACTCAACAGCAGACCCCAATCTTATCAAAAGGAATGTTGGCAACTGATTGGTGCTAGATGAGGAAGAGCTGATCTTCCTAAAACAAGGATCTCTAGATAGGCTGTCTAGACTCAGCAGATGGACATTCACTGAGAAATGGCTAGGGGCACTGACAACACAGTGGACAATAACAGGCAATGACAGAGTATATAAGCTCCAGTGTAGGGTGAGGGGGCTATGAGAGGGTGCATTTTGGATGTGGGTATAAAATGAGTAAGATTGTTTGGGACGTTCTGCATGAAATACACAAAAAAAAATCAATAAATAAAAATAATGAGTTATGTTTGAGGGAAGAAGCATAAAAATTTGCTTCATGTTAATTAGTAGATATGAAAAACACTACCATTGAAATCTACCTGATGAATTTATATCCATGTTCAGGTGCCAAGGATCTCAGAAAGTAACTGACTGTGACTAGTAATAATCAGAAATGTAGAAATTAGAGACCATATGCAAAAAAGTGTTAGTTGCATTAAAAATAAGATTTTCTGTATGAAACAGTATATTTTTAAATGAAATGGAGATCTTTTTAAAGATTAAAACCTCATTCAATTTTATGTTTTATAGGGTTTATACTGAGTACAATAATATGTAGCTGTATTAGTTCAACACTATGAACCTAAGAATTACAGATAATTTTGAAAGAGATGTATCTTTGCTCTGGAAACTGTTATTGACTATGTTAATGCTGTTGTAATGAAATCCTTCTAGTAATTATGTGGTTATTAAACAAATTTATTAAAAAAGGAAAACTGAAATGAAAACAACTTTCCTTAGACAGTCTTATCACATATAGTCTTCTTGTATGTTTTGGACTGTTATAGCACACACTGACTTGCAGAGCTTCTTGAGGTCCTGCAAGGGGCTCATTCAACAACTACTGAACACTTTTGTGTGTGTGTGTTTGTGTGTGTGTGTGTGTGTGTGTGTGTGTATTGCCTCCATGTAGGTAAGTGCACCTGTGTCATGCAATGCCCTCCGAGGTCAGAAGAGGCTGTTGGATCCCCTGGGACTGGAGTTACAGTTTTTAGCTGCCATGTGGGTCTTCTGCAAAAACAACCAGTATTCTTAACTGCTGAGCCATCTTTCCAGCCCCCACCGAACACTTATTAAGAACCAGGCACAGTGGTAAACTCTTTTTAGTGTCCAATTGCTCAGAGACATTCAGTTTAATAAAATGTTGGAGTTGTAGAACTAGTAGATATTATCCAGTCTAATCCATTTATTTCATAGGTTAGAACCAAGCAAACAAACAGACTCAAAGACATGTGACATTTGTTCAATTATAACAGAACTCATTCTAAACGCTGTTCTTTCTAGCAAATTCTCACTTAATACCTTGAGGGAATTTTTCCCAAAGTAATCTCAATATTTGCTATTTTAGCCACACTTTTAAGTGTCAGAGCCTGGATTATATATTGCAAGTATTCAATTAACATGTTTAAAGTGAAGGAAGGAAAAATGAATGCATGAATTAATTCCCTGTACCAATTATTTTTGTGTATATGTAAGATCCTAGATATGCCTGGGCATGATGGTTGGTGCACACCTTTAATCCCAGCACTCAGGGTGCAAAAAAAAAAGGAAGAAGGAAAGAAAAAAAGAAATGCAGCTCTCAAAGTACACAGAAATCCTTAGAACTAGCTTTTCCATTTACTGTTATCCTTTTTCATGTGTAACTTCAAGTAGGCATAGCAGGCCTCTAAGAAACACTGGGCAAGCAATCTCCACTCACCAAATAATAGCACAAAATAAAGTTCTATGTGTATACATCACACATTCCTAACACAAAGCTAACTAGTAAATACTATGAGAGGGGTATGAGAGAAAGATGAAACATGATATTTGCAACAGAACCCATCTTGGAAAATCAATTTTATTAAAGATTTGCTTAAATTGATGATTTGTTTTATTCCGTTATTTTATACTTAAAATCTTTTCTATCTTTTTTGGCTTCATGAGGAGGGTCTCATTCTGTAGCCCAGGTGGACCCAGAACTCCCTATGTAAACCTTTGGAAGTCAAAGAAACAGTATGTTAGTAAATACATGAAATATTTAATAAGATATAGACATTTAGAATTTGTGGTCTGTAGGAATGACATAAAATGGACAGACTCTGGACCTATGACTTTTAATTAGCCTTACAAATAGAAAGCTACTGCAAACAAGACTGAGCCATGTGCTTTTGTGACCTGGGCACCTAACCTTGATCCTGCTGAACTTCAATTTGCTGCTTCACCAAAGATAGTGAATGAAAGCAGGTTTGCTTGAGAATTAAAAACTCAAAGTGCTTGAAAGACAGTGCATCTTCACTGAAAACAATGAAGATTGAGAAGAATGCTTGATACTGTGTGTGAGATATTTTAGGCCTAGGAATGAAAGGACAAAATTGTCTGATAATAGAAGTATAGAATAAAGCTTATATTCCCCAGTTGGATCTGGTCATGAATAAAATTATGCATGAGGCCTGACTCAGCAGCACAATTCCAGGAGACACCTGCAGGAATAGGCACCCTCCAAGTTGTTTAGATTCACTCTTACAACTGAAGTTAAGACTCAAGCATTTATTCCAGTATAACTATAACATGGCAATAATAATACCACAGTAGTCCTTTTAGATAATTTCTCAGACTCTTGAGGTTTATAGATACATTATTCTTCTATTTGTGATCAATTTGTGGAAATATTTATGATCAAATTCTCTTTTCATATTTAGACTCTATGAATAAAAGTTCCCAGAAAAATTCTGCATCTTTACTGAACTTCCTGCAAGACTGACCAACTGATTAGCACTTCAATGACTGTGGAGAGTTTCAAATGTTGCAGATCCAGTACCTAATTACAGTTATCTTGGGCCATCTTTAACACCCTAGTATAGCCATTCCTTGCCCACTTCTGTGTCTGAACTAACACCCTGTGACTAACAGATAAAAAAACTTTGAGGAATGTATTAACTTAACAAAACCTTGGCTCCCACCAACCAAAAGGCTAAGAATGCCATCAGCTAGCATCTGAAGCTGAGGCATGTAGCTGAGATTTCTCTTTTTCTGTAACCATCTACTTAGTGTTTCCACCCATGTTTTTGAAAAGTATCTTGATTTATGACTTTTCTCTATTCTGTTACTATAAAAACTTCATGAAACTGCTTCCATGCTGGTACATGGAATTTAGGATAACCTGAATCTGTGTTCCCAGGCCATGGTCACTCATATTTGGCTCCAGAATAATCTATCTCTTATCCCCTTAGAGGTAAAAATTGTGCTTTTGCATCAACAACTCTTTGGGGAGAAATAGAATGTAATCATGTTAATAGTTTATGTGTAGGACTGGGAGACTGCTAAGTAGCTAATGTGCTTACAAGAATGAGGACTTGAGTTTGATCACCAGAACCCAAATTAAAAATGCCACCTTGGGTGATGCACCCTTGGAATCCCAGCACTGGGGAGGTAGAGACAGGTGGATCCCTAGGCCTTGCTACCCAATCAGTGTTGTAGGCAATTTTTGTAAGGGTGGTTTAACTCATAATTCTATTTTTTCTAAGGACTAGCCTCCAGTGTGTATGGAGGTTGATACTTGATTTTCCATGTGTGACATGTGATCCTATTCCAGTAAGCATGAGGACAGCCTAGAGACTCACCCAACATAGACTAATTATATTTTTCCTGAGCATTGGGAGTTCCAAGCCAGTAAGAGATCCTGTGTCCAAAAAACAAAGTAGATGGCACCTTCGGAATAACACCCAAGATTGTCCTCTATCCTCTACACACAATGCACACATGTGTACCTGCACATACAAGAACACACATACACATAAGTGTATGTTCATTCATTATATCTATGTGACAATCAAAGGCTAGAGAATAAAAAGATGAGAGATAGATACATAAATAGATGGTTGGGGGACAGAGAAAAGAAAGATATTGAGAGTGTCTGGGAAAGAACCAAAGTCTATGTAGGGGAGCTGGAGAGGTGGCTCAGTGGTTAAGGTCAATAGCTACTCTTGCAAAGAATCCAGTTTCTGTTCCCAGCACCCACATGGTGACTAGCAACCAACTGTAGCTCCAGTTCCTGGAATCTGTCACCCTCTTCTGGCCTCTGCAGGCATTGCATGTGTGGGTGCCCTTACATGCAGGCAAAAACACTCATACACATAAAATAAACATATCAAAAAATATTTCTCAAAGTCTGTGTATGGAAAGGAAGGACAGCCATGGGGGGGAAATGGCTAAGAATTAGAAGACAGTGCTAGTGGGCAGATTGATGGGGAGGTGGGACTACACTGTGAGATGAATGAGCATGGAAAAAACAGGAATGCCCAAGGATAAATTGCTAACATCAAAAGTTTTTAAAATCTATCTAGCTTTTAACATCTATATTTTTGAAACTAAAACACATTTCATAAATTGAGATCAATATCCTATTTTTGTTCAGTATGATGAAAATGTTTAAGAAAAGTATAGAAAAATTCTGAAAGGTGCCATAAATTTAGATTTTGTCTGATTGACCAAAATCTCTAAACCATCTAGATTCAGTCAAGGAAAAAAGACTACTTAAAGATAATGCAAAATGAGATCCATGCAAGGTCCTAAGGAAGTAAGGTAATTCACTACAAAAGAGAGTGATCATCTGAGGTGACACTGGATCTAGCCTAACTCTGATAACTAAGGACAAACAGAGGAGGTTAAAGGAAACACTTTCTGAACTGGACTTTTCCTCATTAGTCTGTATCTCTGACTAACTAGGCTAACAGACACATTCTCTCCCACTAGCCGTAGCCAATTTCATGATTGCTTCTAAAACTTGACTTGCATATATTGGAAATTTTTGTTTTTGTTAGAATACTATCATCATAAATAATAGAAAAATGTTCCTAATGCATTGTTATCAAATGACAGATATTTAGGTGTTTTGTTGTTGTTGTTTTTTTGTTTTTTAGATACAGCATCATTGTATAGTCCAGGCTGGTCTCAAAATCACAGCAGTTCCCTTGCTTCAGCCTCCTGAGTTCTGGGATTACAGGCATGTGCCCCATTGTGCCCTACTCTAGGAGGTTTTTTTTTTTTTTTTTTTTTTTTTTTTTTTTTTTATTTTTTTTTTTTTTTGGTCTTTTTGATACAGTGTCTCCCTGTAGCCCCAGTTGGCCTGAAACTTACTATGTGGACCAGGCTGTCCTCAAACTCACAGAGATCTGCCTGCCTCTGCATCCCAAACGCTGGGGCTACAGGCATGCACCACCACGGCTGGCTAGGACTGTACTTTTAAAGATATTTCCCTTTATATATATGACTATATATGTGTATGTACTTAAGTACAAAACATGAGTCTTTAGCAAAATAAAATTATATTAAACAGTCTTTCAACCATTCAACTCACTTTTATGTATTTATTTATTTTTTGAGTCAGGGTCTCCCTGTAGCCCCAGCTGGCCTGGAACTCCCTATGTAGACCAGGTTGACCTTGAACTCACAGAGATCTGCCTGCCTCTACCTCCCAAGTGCTGGGATTAAAGTTGTGTGCCATCACACCCAGCTTCAACTTACTTTCTTCACTTACTAATACACCCATTAATAAGTATTTACTGCAAGATCACAGGATGTACAATTTACTCATCTAGATATACATAACATCCCACTCACAATAGTGTAGTAAACAGCTCTTTAATCAAGTGTGGTAAAATCTGGCTATTTCTTTACACAGATTGACTAATTTAATTCTGGTAATATTGAGAATCAGTATTCTGATATAATTTTGGAGTAACAATTCTTGTATTAATTTCGGAACTACTGATACCTATAGGTACTAAGTTTTCCCTTCCAAGAACACCCTATATCTCCATTTTTCATGAAAGCTACTCTCAGTATATATATATATATATGGTAGGATTTGGTTGTTAATTTTCTTATCTCACTAGAGAAACATTTTCTCTAGTACATAAGTATGGTTGCATTCCTGGAGTACACTTTTAGTTTTAAATCACATTTTAGGGCTAGAGCTGTAGCTCAGTGGTAGAGAGTCATACTCAGTATTTCCCTTATTCAAGACCATAATGACAAAAACTGGCCTAGCAAGTGTGCACATTCAAAGCCTATGTTCCCAGCCTATGCATTACAAATGTCTGCCCACCCTTCTAGTATTTCTCAGTGGCAAATCTAACTCTATTTGGGAAAGGAACACCCTTCCCAAGTTCCATTGAGGCCTCTGCCAGTACAGTGTTCATAGGTAGGTCTTCTATCTAGAACAGAGGTCTCATTAAAAAAAAAAAATCTCCTTAAGAATTCTTAAGTTGAGAACTAGCATTTTTCATTATGAATTTAAGTCACTGAGAAAACAATACTTTCTATTTACTGTAACTATATCACTTTGAACTGTCAGGTCACTCTAAAAGCTATCTACCTCAGTATGAATAACATAGAGATTTGGAACCACAATACATTTAAAATAAAATTCCTTCAGAAATAAAAAATTTATATCATTCCTTGTTCCATATTTATCATTCACTTGACTTCATAAAACTTTATACAAAATTAAAATATATTTTATAATAAGTTTTGTCAGGGATAGAGAGATGGCTCAGCAGTTAAGAGCACTGGCTGCTTTTCCAGATGGCCTGGGTTCAAATTCCAGCACCATCCCTAACTCCAGTTCTAGAGGATCTGACACCTTCTTCTCGCCTCCTTGGGCTTTGTATGACATAGGTACACTTACATACATGCAGACAAAACAGTCATACACATAAAATAAAAATAAGTAAATTTACTTCAAAATAATGTTTTGTCATCTTTTTATCTTTTAAAATATATTTTATTTATTATTTTTTAATATGCTTTTATTGAATTTTTGTGGATTTTATACAGTACATCTTACTTTTAGCTCCCCCTTTCCAATCTGCACCCCTCCCCCAGGCAGCTCACAGAACTTAATGCATTTTGTCGTATATGTTAAGGCCTATCAAGTCAAGTCTGTGGCAACATGGCCCTCAGTGTGAGTTCAGCCACTGAAGACTATTCAGCCTGTCTAGCATCACTCCCTTAAAGATCAATTCTCTCTCATCCAGCAGTGATCAGCTGCCAATAGCTCCTTGACAAGTTTGGTCTCCTTCCCACTTCCCCAGTTCTATGCTGGTTTTTGTCTGATTGAGTTTGCATGGATCTTGTGCATGTTGTCACCATTGCTGTAAGTTCATATGAGGAAAATCCCAGGAACCAATAAAATCCTGTTTCCTCATGGTCGTGCATCTCCTCCTCTGGCTCTTACAATCTTTTCACTCCCTCTTTGCAATGGTCCCTGAGCCCTGGATGGGTGAAGTTTAATATAAGAGTCCTGTTCAAAGACCCACACTCTGCAGACTCTTAGTCTCTACACTTTGGCCAGTTGTGGCCTTTTGTAATCATCACCCTCTGTTACACGAGGAAGCTTCACTGATTAGAGTTGAGAGATACTTTAGCATTCTGTCTATACCTTGTTCCACTGTGTTCTGTGAACTTTAGGTCTAGCGGGTCAGGGAGATAATCAAGGGCTGTGGCAATAGCCTGTGTTATTTGGGGAATCTTTTAGATAACCATGACCAACAACTCAAAGATTCTCCTGTCTTGCACTGGGTTTCTTGTTATAAGGCCTTCAACTATAGACATGTGGATGTACAGATATTGTATGTCCATCTTTTCAGTAGGCTTTTGAACTAAGATATTTCCCTCTGGTTTCTCACACCAGGTAAGCATTATTTATCGCTCATCTTTCTCTCCCTGTCCAACCCAGTTAAAGTACCCCATTTTCCTCATTTCCCCTTTGAATTAATATTTGTTTCCTACATTCCCCCTCGCTTGAGCCCCTTCTCCCCCTTTTACCCCCATGGTTCCTTGTATAATCCTGTGTGTGGTAGTTTCAATAAGAATGTCCCCCATAGGCTCCCAGTATTTGCACCTTGCCATATTTCCAGTTGCCCTCTGTTTCCTGTATATCCTTGAAAATGTGAGCACTCTGGTTTCTACTCTGGCTTCCACTACCATCATGCCTCCCTGCCATGATGGACTCTGATTTCTCTGGAACCATAAACTCAAATAAACTCTTCCTTTTATAAGGTCCCTTGGTCACTGTGCTTCATCACAGCAACAGAAGAGTTGCTGTAGTACACCCTCCTTATTCCCCTCCCAGTTAAATACCCCCATTTTACCCATTTCACTCTTGGTAACACCTGTCTCTTATTATAACTTTCTCTCAGGTTTCTTCTTTCCCTTTACCTACATGGCTTCTTCCCATTTTCCCTTTATCCTGCAGTTACATCAGGATATATACTCACATAAAAGAATTGGATGCTAAGACCCACAAATGAGGGAGAAAATATGTCACCTATTTTTATGAGTCTATGTTACTTCACTTAGTATAACAGTTTCTAATTCCATTAATTTACCTACAAATTTCATGACTTCATCTTTCTTTACCACTGAGTAGAACTCCATTGTGTAAATATACCACATTTTCATTATTCATTCATCAGGTGAGTGACACTTAAGTTGCTTCCATTTCTTAGCTATTGTGAAAAAAGCAGCAAAAAACAAGGATGTACAAATATCTCCACAATAGCATGAATCCATTGGATACATGCCAAGGAGTGGTATAACCAGTTCACATGGTAAATAAATTTTTAGATTTTTTCAAGAGTTTCCACACTGCTTTCCATAGTAGTTGCATAAATTTGCAATCTCACCAGCAGTGAATGAGCGTTGCCCTTTCCCCAAATCCTCACCAGCATTTGGTATAATTTCTTCTCTTTATCTTAGCCAGTCTGACTGGGATAAGATGAAATCTTAAAGTGGTTTTGATTTACATTTCCCTAATTACTAAGGATGTTGAACACTTTTATTTCTTCTTTTCAGAATTCTCTATTCAGAGCCATAGCTCATCTTTTAAATGAGTCATTTGTAAACATGTGATCTTTGTCTTTTAGTCCATTTATATGATTTATCATATTTATTGACATATATATTGAACCATCCCTCCATCTCTGGAATAAAGCTAACTTGATCATGGTGGATGATCTCTTTGATGTATGCCTTATGGGATTAGCAAGTATTTTGTTGAGAATTTTTGCATCTATGTTTATTAAAGATATGAGTCTATAGTTTTCTTTTATGGTTGTATCTTTACCTGGTTTTGATATTAGAGTGATACTGGTTTCATAGAAGGAGTTTGGGAGTTCTCCCTCTGTTATTGGATAACTTAAATACTGTTGGTTGTAGGTCTTTTTTTTTTTCCATGTTTTTTTTCACATTTTATTTTTTTTTAATAATTTATTGAGCCTGCCCTCACTTTCCTTTACTTCCCTGGGCTGCACAACCTCTGGACAGCCTGGTGCTAGCACCTTTCCTGGTCCCCTAGCCCTCTGGACCAGGTCCCACACCTCATATCCCTTTACTTACTGGGCTCCACAGCCTCCAGTGTCCTGGTACCAGCACCTTCCCTGGGTAAGTCCAGTTCACCCAGTGCCCTTGGCTCCAGCAGCCTCTTTCACCCTCCCAGCCCCCCACCGAGTCTCTCCTCCTAGGCTAGGTACAGGCCCATTTCTTGTCCTGGCACCCTAGACAATGGGGCTAACCTCTTGGCCCAGAGCTGCCACTGCTTCCTGATCCTTTGCATCAAGACCAACCCATTTCCTCCCTGCAGCCCCCAGGAACCCTCTAGGCCTGCTCTTGCCCTCACCTCCCTTTAATTCCTTGGGTGGCACAGCCACCAGCTTCCTGAGACCAGCATCTATCCTGAGCCCTTCTCCCAGGCCAGCCCACCCCCAAATTCTTGAGGGCAGCATCTTTCCTGGAGGGACCCATACTTTAGGAGAAAGCCTGAGATCATCTGAGCCTCATCTCACTTGGGCCTCTGTGGGAACTCCTGAAGACAAAAGCAATTAGGCCACTCCAATATAAAATCAAAAGACAGAACCTGAAGCCTAGACCAACCAGCTTTTCATGCCCAACAAGTAAACCAAAAAAGCACATAAAGTTTACAAAAAGAAGAATATCTAAATTCAACAAAAGAAGGCTTGAGTCCCTTACAAAAATCAGAAACTATGAAGGAAATTCACATGTCAAAGTCACAAAGAAAAAATAATAACATGAAAAATCAAAATAATATATCTATTCCAAGTACCAAAAGTCCTCTAGAAGAGTACAATGAGAACTCCCTAGAGATAACACAGGTCACGGACTTCAAAAGAACAATTATAAACATAATAAAAGAATTCAGTGAATTTAAAAAACACACAAAGAAAGAAATCAAAGAACTGAGGGAAGATAGTAATAAATTTCTGAATGAATTCAGAAAAGTGTTAGAAATATTGAAGAATACTAAGGCTGAAATGAAGAGGGAAGTGAAACAATCAATAAGCCAATTAGAAACGACAGGAGAAAGCTTCACCAACAGGATGAATGAAATGGAAAACAGAATATCAAGACTGGAAGATAAAATTGATGAATTAGATCACTCAAGCAAAGATTGTGAAAAATTTTTAGAAAAACAAGAATGAAATACTCAAGAATTCTGTGACACCATAAAAAAATACCAAATTTATGAATCATAGGCATACAGGAAGGAGAAGAATCTCAAGATAATGGTATGGAACAGATCTTCAACAGGAATGTAGAAGAAAATTTCCCAAAATTAAAAAAAGACATGCCCATACAAATACAAGATGCATAGAGAACACCAAATAGACAGTACCAGAAAAGAAGCTTTCTATGGCACATCACAGTAAAAACACTAAATGTTCAGAACTAAGAGACAATACTGAAAGATGCAAGAGAAAAAAAAATCACATATAAAGGAAAATCCATCAGGATTACAGCTGACTTTTCAGTGCAAACTATGAAAGCCTGAAGATCCTGGACCAAAGTATTCCCAGCTCTAAATGACCACAGATGCCAACCCAGATTACTTCACCCAGCCAAAATGTCTATCATAGTTGAAGGTGAAAGAAAAGTCTTCCATGATATAAGTAGGCTGAAAGAATTCATGTCTATAAAACCAGTCCTTCAGATAGTTCTTGAAGCAATACAGAGAGCTGAAGAAAGGAATGACTACACATAAGGGGTGACAGAAAGAAATTCAATGAAGGTATAACTGTGGAAATGCACAGATATATCAAGAATGTAAACAGAAATAAAACTGTCAGGATTCAATACATATCTTTCATTAATAACTTTAAATATCAATAGACTGAGCTCTCCAGTCAATTGGAGAATGGATTAAAAACAAAACCCATCTTTTTGTTGTCTGCAAGAAACTCATCTCACTTTCAAGGACAGGCACTACCTTAAGGTGAAAGGATGGAAAAAAAAAAAAAAAACCAAGCAAATGGTACTAAGAAAAAAGCAGACATTGCAATTCTAATATCTGATAAAACAGACTTTAAACTAAATCTAGTAAGAAGAGACAAAGAAGGCCACTTCATTCTGATAAAAGGAATAATAAGCCAAGAAGATATTACAACCATGAACATATATTCACCAAACTCCGGTGTACCCAACTTCATAAAAACAGTACTACAGTACAGTAAGACCCAGATTAATTCCAGCTCATTAATAGTAGGGGACTTCAATACCCCATTGTCATCATTAGATAGGTGAACAGGACAGAGAATTAACAGAGAGAAATCTGAATTAAACAATACCATGTATCAAATGGACCTAACAGACATCTACCAAATATTCCACCCAAGCACCAAAGTATGTACTTTCTCCTCAGCGCCCCATGGAACCTTCTCCGAAATCGACCATGTACTGGGGCACAAAGCAAACCTCAACAAATACAAAAAGATTGACATAATCCATTCATTCTATCAGACCACAATGCAATAAAGCTTTAAATCAACACCAGAAGAATCCCCAGTAACCACCTGAACACATGGAGATTAAACAACACACTCCTGAATGATGAATACGTCAAAGGAGAAATTAAGAAATAAATAAAAGTATGCCTGGAACTAAATGAAAAGAACAATAAAACACAACAAAAACCTCTGGGACACACTGAAAGCAGTCCTTAGAGGGAATTTTATAGTTCTAAGTGCCTACATGAAAAAATCAGAACTATCACAAATAAATGACTTAATATTGCAACTCAAGAAACTTGAAAAGCAACAAATGAAACTGAAACCAAGCAGACAAGAAGAAATAACAAAAATCAGGGAAGAAATTAATGAAATCAAAACAAAGAAAACAATACAAAGAATCA
>NW_008356950.1:168944-170102 GCF_000622305.1 Nannospalax galili
AGAAAGAGCACCTCCAAATCAACAAAATCAGAGATGAAAGGGGAAACATCACAACAGACACCAGAAAGATACAGAACATTATAAGGAAATACTTTTAAAAATCTATATGCTGTTAAATTTGAAAAACTACAAGAAATGGATGGATATCTAAAGGCATGTGAACCAACAAAGCTAAACCAAGAAGAGTTTAACAGCTTAAACAGACCCATAACAAATAAGAAAATTGAAACAGTAATATAAAACCTCCCAACTAAAAAAAGTCCAAGACCAGATAGCTTACAGATGAATTCTACCAGACTTTTAAAGATTTCCAACCAATACTACTTAAGTTATTCAAAATGATAGTAACAGAGGGAGAATCCCCAAATTTCTTCTATGAAGCCACCATCACTCTAATACCAAAGCCAGGTAAAGATACAACCAAAAAAAGAAAACTATAGACCCTTATCTTTAATGAACGTAACATAGATGCAAAAATTCTCAGCAAAATATTTGCAAATCATATACAGACACACATCAAAAAGATCATCCACCATAATCAAGTTGGCTTTATTCCAGAGATGCAGGGATGGTTCAATATACATAAGTCAATAAACATCATAAATCATATAAATGGACTCAAAGACAAGAACCACATGGTCATCTCAATAGATGCAGAGAAGGCCTTTGACAAAATTCAACATGCATTTATGTTCAAATTCCTAGAGTTAATTGGACTGGAGAGAACTATCTTGACATAATTAAAACCATATGTAATAAACCCACCGCCAACATCTCCAAATGGAGAAAAACTGGAAGCATTCCCATTGAATTCAGGAACCAAAAAAGGCTGTCTACTTTCTCCACTCCTCTTTTACATAGTGATTGAAACTCGTGCAAGAGCAATAAGACAAGAGAAAGAAATTAAAGGAGTAATAATTTAAAAAGAAGAGATCAAATTATCCCTTTTGGCAGATGATATGATATTATATCTAAGAGATGCCAAAAATTCCACCAGAAAACTCCTAGAAATTATTAACATGTTCAGTAAAGTGGCAGGTTACAAAATTAATCTACAAAAGTATATAGTCTTTCTATATACCAATAACAAGCTATCAGAGAAAGGGGACATGGAAACACTCCCTTTCACAATAGCTGCAAAAAAATAAAATAAAATAT
>NW_008356950.1:170176-191127 GCF_000622305.1 Nannospalax galili
CTGCCAAAAGCCATTTACAGATTCAATGCAATGCCAATCAAAATCCCCATGACATTCTTCACAGAATTGGAAAAAAACATCCTAAGCTTCACATCGAAGCACAAAAGACCTCAGATAGCCAAAGCTACCCTGAGTACAAAGAGCAATGCTGGGAGGATTACTACACCAGATATTAAACTGTATTACAAAGTTATAATAAAAACAACATGGTATGGGCACAAAAATAGACCCACAGATCAATGGAACAAAACTGAAGACCCAAATATGAGTACATGCAATTTCAGCCACCTAATATTTGACAAAGGAGCCAAGAACATTCACTGGAGGAAAGACAGCATGTTCAGCAAATGGTGCTGGCAAAACTCGATCTCCACCTGTAGAAGAATGAAACTAAACCCCTATCTTTCACCTTGCACAAAATTCAACTCCAAATAGATCAAAGACCTCAATGTGAAGCTGAAATTGTTAGAAGAAAATATTGCCAATAACCTACAAGATATGGGTGTAGGAAAGGATTTTCTAAACCGGACATCAACTGCCCAGGAAACAAGATCAAAATCACCAAATGGGACCTGATTAAACTAAAAAGCTTTTGTGCATCAAAAGAAGCAACAAAGGAGTGAAGAGAAAACATTCAGAATGGGAGAAAATCTTCACCAGTGACACACCTGACAGAGGTTTAACATCCAGAATATATAATGAACACAAAAACCAAAGTATCAAGAAAGGAAGTAGCACAATTAAAAGATGGGCTAAGGAACTGAACAGAGAGTTCTCAAAAGAAGAAATAAAGATGGCTAAGAAGCATCTTAAAAGGTGTTCAACATCACTAGGAATTAGGGAAATGCAAATTAAAATCACATTAAGATTTCATCTTACTCCAGTCAGACTGGCTAAAATCAAGAGAACAAATGATACCAAATGTTGGAGAGCCATTAAGCTCTTGGTAGTTTTGACCTAAAAAGAGGAAGGGAAGAAGTGACCTTGGGGTAGGAAAGACACTCCCTCAAAAAAAAGCCTAAAAAGGGCCAGGTGAAAATGCGGACACCTTTAATCCCAGCACTTGGGAGGCAGAGGCAGGCAGATCTTTGTGAGTTCGAGGCCAGCCTGGTCTACATAGTGAGTTCCAGGACAGCTGGAGCAACAAGGAGACCCTGTCTCAAAAAGACAAAAAAAAAAAAAACAAAAAACTAAAAATGAACCCACCATTTGACACAAACCCAAGGAACTCATCCTATTGCAGAGACACTTGTACATCCATGTTTGTTGCTGCTCTTTTCACAATGGCTAAGTGATGGAAGCAACCTAAATGTCCCTCAACTGACAAGTGGATAATGAAAATGTGGTTCATTTATATGATGGAATTTTGCTCAGCAGTAAAGAAAGATAAAATCATGAAATTTGCAGATAAATGATTGTAACTAGAAACTGTTATACTAAGTGAAGTAACACAGACTCAGAGAAAAAAAGGCATATGTTCTCCATCATATGTGGTTCCTAGCACCAAGTCCTTATAAGTGAATATGTATCCAGACATAACTACAGGAACCAGGATAATGAAGAGGAACAAGGGAAGTAAAGGAAAGAAAGAATCTGAAAGAGAAGAACAGTAGAAAACAGGTCTTAACAAGGGAGATATGGATAATAATGGGGTTATTTTAAGGGGGGGGGAAGGTTATACAAGGAACCTATGGGATAAAGGCAAAGAAGGAGCTCAAGAGATGTGGGACCATAGGAGAAGGGTATTATTAAGAGAGAAGTGGAAAAAAATTCCATTTCAAAAATGGGGGCACCTTAAATGGGGAAATCATGGTGGAAGGGTTAGACAATGTGAGAGATAAACAATGCCTAGCTAGTTTTAGAAAACCAGAGGGAACCAGATTAGGCCAACAACCTACTGACAAATTATACATACAACCAGATCAAAGAATATAATATATGCCTCGGCAAGGTTTATCTGAGAGCGTTTGGCCTTTGCCCAAGCTCTGTCTACATGGCATATAGTAATTAAAAGTATCAGACTGGTGGAAGTAAACTTCCTGGACCTTTAACAGCCATACTTTGAGACCTATACTAATTTGGTCAGGGGGACATAAAGGACAGTTAAGAGTAAAAATAAATTGTTTTATCTGGGCCAACTGTAGGGTCTGAAACACCCTAAAGGAAAGTATAACAAAAGATTAATGGGGTCAATATAGTTTTTAAGAGTCCATACGTATATCTAAAGGCTACATAACAAGAAACAATGCCAGACAGGTGATACCTTCCTTTGAGTTATTGGCCAAGGCAGAGCAAGAGATTCCTAGACAGTAACCCAGCATAAAACTGGGAAAATGAACAGCAGACCCCAATCTTATCTAAAGGAATATTGGCAACCGATTGCTGCTAGATGAGGAACAGCTGATCTTCCTAAAACAAGGCGCTCTAGATAAGCTGACTAGATTTAGCAGATGGACAAGCACTGGAGAATGACTGGGGGTGTCGACAACACAGAGGATGGTAACAGGGATGACAGAGTATATGGGCTCCAGTATGTGGGAGGGGGGAGGCTATGGGAGGGTGCCATTTGGGAAGTGGGTATATAGATTAATAAGATTGTCTGGGATGTTCTGTATGATATACACACAGAAAAATCAACAATTTTTTAAAAGGCTTATATTTGAGGAGGAAGCATAAAATTTTACTGCATGTTAAATAGTAGAGGTGATAAACATTACCAGTAAAATCTACCTGATGACTTTATATCCATACTCAGGTATTAAGGATCTGAGTGTAAGCAACTGTGACTATTAATCATCAGATACATAGAGATTAAAGACATGTGTGCAAACATCTAAGCGTTAGTAGCATTAAAAATGTAGGAACCAGAATATTTTAAAATGAAATAGAGATCTTCTTTAAAGGTTAAAATCTCGTTCATGTCTTACAGGGTTTATAACTGAGTTCAATATTGTATAACTGTATTAATTCAACTGTGAACCTAAAACTTTACAGCCATTTTTGAAAGAGATGTATCCTTCCTCTGGAACATGTTATTGAATGTGTTAAAGCTGTAATGAAATGCTTCTTCTAATCATGTGGTTATTAAATTAAATTTTTAAATGATAATAAAAGGACACGAGCAGATGGGTGGAATCCCAGGCTGCCTACCTCCATCACTCTGCTGCTGCTTCTTCAGTTCACATTTTTTGACCTCATATTGGCAAGTGGAGTGTTATATAATGTTATATAATAAACTGATAGATGAACCAGAAAAAAATTATAATTTATTGAGAATTTCATACAGGCATATAAGCATATACAGTGTTTTGATCAAATCCATGCCTACTCCCTGCTCTCCAACTCCTCCTATATCGCCCCATCACTTTTTTGTGATAACTTCATGTATGCTTTCTATTTTTGCTACTCTAACATTCCCCCTTCTGAAGAGGTAACCCTAAAATCTTTTAAGGATTAGATAAGAGCTCCCAAATACTTTGGAAGGGAGTATGTTGCTCAGAGGCCCAAGGACATTTTGACTTTTAGCCAAGAAACTAGCTACTTTTCTTTGGGGTCTTTTTACCCTAACTGCCTAGGCAATTCCCACCTCCTATTCTTATCACACCATCCTCTGAAGAGGTTGCCCAACTGGCAGATAGGGAATGGGGATGCAGAGAGCTCTGGTTTCTTCCATGCTAAACAAGGATACAGGGTGAGGCAATTGGGGTAACCCTTCAGTGGGTCTATCTAAAAGACTTCCAAATTGCATAACTCTTATCTTTAATGGGAAAAGAAAGTCCTGGACTGGTGAATAGGAGATGTGTAGGAGAAGTAAAGGCAAGAGTAATTAGCATTACAAGTTCTAGACAGGGAACTAGGAAAAAGTCAGAAAAGGGCAAATTTCAAATGCTCATATGAGAGTCCATTTGAATTTCTTGAGAGCTTCCAAAAGCATCCCTCTATTGGGTTCCTCCTCATTTTATTTTTGTCTGCCAAGGCTGAACTTGAGAGTGATGGATTCAGGGTTTGCTTTCAGGCATTTTGATAGCTGTGGGAGTGGTTAGAATCAGTGTCAGTTCCCTCTCAAAGGCTTCTAAGTAGGAGAGGAAAGAAATTGGACCATCATTTTAGATGAATAACAGGCTGTCTCCCTTAGCTACAGGTAGGCATTACAGTATTACAGACCAAGATTTGAAGTCTTACATCTGAGCAGCACTTTCTGATTCAGAACAAAATCATCAATGAGAAATAATTGTCTAAATAACTTTTCATATAGACTTAACCCTAATGTCTGAAAAGTGTAATCCCCTGAACTCTTAAAGAAATATACTGATCATTTTACTCTTTGGTTATACTTCCTTTTGGGTATTTAAGACCAAATAGTTGGCCCAAATAAATCAATTTATATTTACACTTAAGGTCATTTGGGGTTATGTTCCTCAGGGTCACATGGGCTTGGGAGGACCACCTGGCTCCTTTCTTCTACCAGTTCCATCTATCTGAAGATAAGTCAAGGGTCCTGCTCGACCATGTCTGGCTTCACTTGAAAGCATGGATGGGGTGTTTCTTCTGTGTTGACCCTCCTCTTTGTAGACTCAGCACTGATTTAAGTCCATCTTCTGTGGTCTCCACAGCCTCCCTGAACAAGAGGACAGATGACTCACCACAGTTACAGGACATTTTGAGAGATGTCCCATTGTTCCCTGGAACTTAGTCAACCTTGGAGGGCAAAGGGCAAAAACTGTCCTTTAAATCGATCTGACCAGATTAGTACAGGCCTCAAAGTATGGCTGTTAAGCATCCAATAAGGTTAGTTCCACCAGTCTGGTACCATGTGCTATGTAGATAAAGCTTGGCTAAAACACAAAACGTTCTCAGATAAACTTTGAATAGATATATATTTTGTTACTTAAACTAGTTGACTAAACTATGACCTTAGAAATTTTAAGATTATGTGTATATTATTTTTGTCCCATCCTCTGTATATCATAACAGACCTACACAGACCTTCATCACTTGCTTAGGCTTTCTCATTTTTTCTATTTTGGAAAATAGGTTGTAGATCTTCTTAAAAATGTCTAGTCGAATTCTGTTGTGAATCCATCTGGGCCTGGGTTTTTTTTAGTCAGGAGGTTTCGTATTACTGTTTCAATTCTCTTATTTGTTATAGAGCTGTTTAAGCTGTTGATCTCCTTGGTTAAGCTTTGGTGGTTTCCATGAATTTAGAAATTCATCCATTTCTTTTGGGTTTTCAAATTTAATAAAACATAGGTTTTAAAGTATTCCTTTATTATGTTTTGGCTCTTTTTGGTGTCTGTTGTGATGTTTCCCCCTTTATCTCTGATTTTGTTGATTTGGATTTGCTCTTTCTTTCTTTTGGTTAAATGGGCTAAGGATCTGTCTATCTTGTTTGTTTTTTTCAAAGAACCAACTCTTAGAGTCATTGATTCTTTGTATTATTTCTTTTTTTTCTGTTTCCTTAATTTCTGCTGTTTTGTTATTTCTTCTCATCTTCTAGGATTGGGTTTCTTTTGTTCTTGCCTTTCAAGAGCCTTGAGTTGTAGTGTTAAGTCATCTATTTCTGCTCTTTCTGATATTTTAATGTAGGCACTTAGAGCTGTTATTTCCCTCTCAGTCTGCTTTTAAAGTGATCCAGAGGTTTTGTTGTATTATCATTTTTATTTAGTTCCAGGAATACTTTTTATTTCTTTCTTAATTTCTTCTTTGACCCATTCATCATTCAGGAGTGTGTTATTTAATCTCCATGAGTTCAAGTAGTTATTAGAACATCTTTTGGTGTTGATTTTAAGCTTTATTGCATTGTGGTCTCACAGAACACATGGAATTATTTAAATTTTTTGTATTTGTTGAGTTTTTTTGTGTGCCACAGTACATGGTCAATTTTAGAGAAACTTTCATGGGTTACTGAATAGAGAGTGTATTCTTTGGTGCTTTGGTTGAATATTTGGTAGATGTCTGATAGGTTCATTTGACGTATGGTATCATTTAATCCAAATGTCTCTCGGCTTATTCTTTGTCCAGTTGACCTGTCTATTGAAGTTAATGGGGAACTGAAGTCACCTACTATTACTGAGTTGAGGTTAATCTGTAACTTAAAGTCCTGTAGTACTGATTTGTAAGAAATTGGGTACACCAGAGTTTGGCATGTATGTGTTCAGGATTGTAATATCTTCTTGGTCAATTGGTCCTTTGATCAGTATGAAGTGGCCCTCTTTATCTCTTCTGCTTTGTTTTAATTTGAAGTCTATTTTGTCAGATATTAAAGTTATAACCCCTGCTTGTTTCTTAGTGTTATTTTCTTGAATTTTTTTCCCATTCTTTCACCCTAAGGTAGTGCCTATCCTTGAAGGTAAAATGAGTTTCCTGAAGACAACAAAAATATGGATTTTGCTTCTTAAGCCATTCAACTAGACTGTGTTTTCACTGGGGAGTTGAGGCCGTTGATACTTAAAGTTAATGTTGAAAGCTATGTATTTGTTACTGTAATTTTAATATCTTTTTGCATTCTTGGTCCAACTTTGTGTTTCCATTATTATACCTTCATTTATTTCCTTCCTGTTGCCTCCTGGGTATAATCATTCCTTTCTTCAGTCCTTGGTATTGCTTCAAGTATTCTCTGTAGTGCTGGTTTGGTGGACATGAATTCTTTCAGTCTGCTCATGTCATGGATGATTTTTCTTTCCCCTTCAACTATAATAGACAGTTTTGATTGTTTATTCTGGGCTTGCATCTGTGATCATTTAGAACTTGGAGTATTTTGGCCCAGGCTCTTCTGGCTTTCACTGTTTGCATTGAAAAGTCAGCTCTAATTCTGATGGGTTTTCCTTTACATGTGACTTGTTGTTTTTGTCTTGCAGATTTCACTGTTCCCTCTTTGTTCTGTGCATCTTACTATGATATGCTGTGGGGAGTTTCTTTTCTGGTCCTATTTGATGTTCTATGTGCTTCTTATATCTGCATGGGTATGTCTTTCCTTAACTTAGGGAAATTTTCTTCTATAATCCTCTTGAAGATCTGGTTAATGCCAATTAGCTGAGATTTTTCTCTGTTCTCTATGCCTATGGTGCATAAATTTGGTCTTTTCATGGTGTCCCATATTTCCTACATATTCTATTCCTGTGCTTTTTTAATTTTTCATATTCTTTTCTTAAGCAGTCCAATTCTTCAACTTTATAATGCATCTTAATATTCTGTTCTGTGTTTTATTCATTCTGTTGGTGAGGCTTTCTCCTGTTGTTTCAAATTGGCTTATTGAAATTTTTTTACTACTTTCATCATTTCATGCTGAGTTTTCTTCAATATTTCTATCTCTATCATGAATTCAGTCAAAAGTTTATCCCTGTCTTCTTTTAGTTATTTGAGTTGTTTGTGTGCTCTTTAAATTCATTGAATTCTTTGATCATGGTTATATTGTTCTTTTAAATTCTGTGTCCTGCAATACGTTCTCACTATAGAACTTCTATAGGACTGGTGGTATTTGGTGGGGACATATTGTTCTGGTCTTTCATATTATTATTTTTTTCATTGTGGTTTTGGCATGTGCATTTCTTTTGTTGCTTGTGATTCCGGTATGAAACTCAAACCCGCCTTTGCTGAGTTGAAGTTTGATTCTGCTTGTATTATTGATGTAGGTTGGTTGCTTTCTGATTGAGTATGAATAGTTAGTTGGTCTAGGCTTCAGGTTCTCTCTTTTGATTTTGTATTAGAGGGACCAGATGAATCCAGGCAGGATATTCAGGAGGTTTCAATGTGGGCAAAGCAACCCTGGCTAGTTAGGTGCTCTCCATTAACCTCAGAGGGAAAGGTTCAAGGAGAGGCTATGGGAAATGGATGTGTTGGTCCCTACTAGCCAGCATAGATGCCTAGGGCTTGGAGCAATGGGAGGGGCTGCAGATGGTCCCAAAGCAGGGGGTGGGTGCAGCCTCTTTTTTGATTATTTTTCACTGTATTTCTGTGAGAAAACTATGTATGTGACTTTAATGTTTAAGTCTTTTTGAATATATGTTTCTACTGTTGATTTATTTCTCTGGAATGAAGTCATTATAATTATTTTGTTGTACTCAGTTGATTGAAAGAATAAATTAATAAATTTGGGCAGGGCATGCAGCTCAATGGTAATGTGCTTATCTAGTATATATAAGGGCCTGGGATCAATCCCCAGGACCACACACGCAAACACACACTCACACACACAAACAAATAAAACTGTAGGTAATATTCAGTCTTAAAAAAATAAGCTTTAATTGACAATGCATTTCTTAATGAAATAGGAAGGTAATAAGTTTTTCTGATCTCTCAGTAAGTTTTTATTATTAATCCATATATTCATTGATGAATTTTACTGTTCTTGAGATCGTGTTCACCTACCAACTTATCCCTATTTTCATTTTCATAGACATAAGTGCTGAGAAAGCTTGTTCACATAAACTAATAACCAGTACCCAGAGAGCGCTTTGATACAGCATATTGTTCAATTCTTTGAACTCATTATTAGGTATACAGCAAAAATTACTTAGCAGTATTTCTTCAAATATTGTCTGTTATGATTAATCAATCAAAACTCTATTAGGCTCTCTGAGTTTTAGTTAATTCAATTAACAATAAATTTCATGATCTGCAAGAAAATTTGTTATCCAGTTACCAGGAATTTTCTTCCTCTGTGACATCAGTATTTACAATTGTCTTTTGTTTAGCACACTGGTGGTTTACACACTGGTACAATATTCCATTGTAATGCTCAAGAAGACTAGGGGAGATCCACATCCTCATTTGTAAAGAAGACAAATGTTATTGTGAAAATGCTGATAAGGAAGGCATAATATTTGTTATATTCCTTTTTCCTTTTCTATTACTTTTTGTGAATTTCATACAATGTATTTTGATCATATTTAGATCCCCTCCCCCATCTAAAGTCGCTTAATATCCTCCAACTGATTTCTTGTATTCTGTTATATAAATTAAAATCTATCAAGTCAAATTTGTGTCCCCTAATTCCCTTTGCTGTGGGTTCATCCAAGGGAGCCTGGCCAACCTACTCAGCATCACATCCTTAAAGAAAACTGACTTTCTTTCTCCCAGCAGCTATTGGTTACCAATAGTTCCTCAGATACAGTTGGGACATCTTAACCACTCTCTACTTCTATGCTGGGATTTTATTTTACTTGAGCTTATGTGGGTCTTATGCATGCTGTCACCATTACTGTGAGTTTGTATGAGTAATGAGTAATTGATTAGCTGTCCAAAAAACAGTTTTCTTGTGACCATGTACCACCTCTTGCTTTTATAATCTTTCCACCTCTTCTTCCACAATGATCCATGAGCCTTGGGAGGCAGAGGTTTGATATAGGTATACTATTCAGGGATAAGTACTCTGAAGTTCTTAATCTCTGCATGTTGGCCAGTTGTGGGTCTCTGGTTTAATCACCATCTGCTGCTACATGAGGAAGATTCTTTGGTAAGAGTTGAGAGATGCATTAATCTATGAATAAAAGAATAAATCATTAAGAGTCAGTTTAATACTATGTCTATTTAGCATAATAATAGTAGTATGCCTTCTTCTGTGCCCTATGACTTGTCTAGACACAGATCCCTAGGTCTGATATCAGAGTCAGGTATGGACTCTGTCTTGTGAAGTGGACCTTAAAGCCAATTAGAAAGTGGTTGATTACTCCCATAACATTCATGCCATTATTGCAATAGTGGACATATCTGTGCCAGGCCAGTTGTAGTTCACAGTACTCATAGCTCAGCAGGGCTGATGATGACTTTTAAAGCTAGTCAGTAGAGATGAAGCCTTGAAGTCAAAACTAGCTTGATTTCTCCTTTGTTTAACAATTTGTATGTGTAATATTTTCAGTAATAGGATCTTACTGTCAAGTTCTGGTGAGTAACCAAGGGTACAGGCAATGGTCAGTATTGTTTGAGGGTCTATGGTATGCCTAGTCAACAGCTTTGAAAATAGAAGCCCACTTCTAGCATTGTGCTTTTTCTTTGCTGCCTTATGGTGTCTAGCAAGGGCAATTGCCCCCTGTAAAAGGAAAACTTCTTTTAATCTCTTGTTTTATAATATATATATATATATATATTTATATATATATATACTATTTTTATTATTTTAAAATTTTTATGTGTATGTGTTTGCCTGCATATATGTAAGTGCAGCATGTACGTGTGCAATGTCTGAAGCAACCAGAAGGGTGTCAGATCCCCTGGAACTGGAGATACAGACATTTGTTAGACACTTGTGGGTGCTGGAAATCAAGCCCCAGTCCTCTGGAAGAACTGCAAGTGTCCTTACCTGCTGAGCCTTCTCTCCAGCCCCACAATGACTTTTCGAAAGGATTTTAGTGTCAATTATCCCTCCCCATACTCCTTCCTCTGCTCTGCCCTCCCAACTTCACCCTTTTTAACACTTTCTACTCCATTATTCTCATTTCCTGCTTTATATTCATTATTGCCCCTCCCATGAAGCCACCCCTCCATTGCCCTTTACCAGTTCCCTGACCTCTATGGGTTTCCCAATTGAAGCATGCATATCTGAGGATTCAATGCTAGCATTCACTTATGAGAGACAACATGAGACATTCATCTTTTTAGGTCTAATTTACCTCACTCATGATGCTTGCTTCCAGGTCCATCCATTTACCTCCAAATTTCATTTCATTTTTTTTAAGAGATGAAAAATATTCCATTGTGTGTACCACACTTTCATTATCCATTCATCAGTTGATGAACATCTAGGTTGTTTTCACTTTCTGGCTTTTGTGAATAGAGTAGCAGTAAATGTGGATGAGCAGTTATCTCTATAATAGGATACAGAGTCCTTTGGGAGTATACCTAGAGTTCTATGCCTGGATCATGTGGTAGACCTATTCTAGCTTTCTAAGGAATCTCCATGCTGATTTCCATTATGACTGCACCAGTTTTTATTCTTACCAACAGTGAATAAGTGTTTCCCTTTCTCAACATTCTTATCAGCATTTGCCACTGTTTGCTTTTTGGGTTTTGTTTTGTTTTGTTTTTATCTTAGACATTCTAACTGTGATAAGATGATATCTCAAAGTTTTAATTATTATTTCCCCCATGTCTAGGAATAATGAACATTAAAAAAATATTTCAGTGATTTGCATTTCATTTCTTTAGAACTCCCTGTTCAACTCATGTCCACAGTTTTCAATTGGGCTGTTTGTTTTCTTTGATGTTTAGATATTTTGGTTCTTTGAATATTCTAGATACTAGCCTTCTGTCAGATGTATAGGTGGTAAAATTTTTTTCCCATTCTGTAAGTTGCCTCTTCACTCATATGATGGTTTACTTTGAAGTGTAGAAGATTTTTAGTTTAATGTGATCCCATTTGTCAGTTGTCAGTCTTAATGTCTGTGCTGTTCTGAACAATCCATTTGGAGTTGAGGTTTGTGCTGGGTGAGTGATGGAAATCTAGTTTCATTCATCTACGTGTAGCTGTTTGACCAGCACCATCTGATGAATATGCTGCCTTTTTTCCAATGTATGGTTTGGAGTCCTTTGTCAAGAATTAGGTGACTATAAATACATGTACTTAAATTTTGGTTCTCAATTCTATTCCATTGATCAATGTGTCTGTTTTTATGAAAATACCATGCTGTTTTTATTACTATAGCTCTGTGGTCTAATTTGAAATCAGTGATAGTGAGGCCTCCTTTTATTGTTCAAGATTGATTTGGCTATCCTGTTTTGTGTTTCCATATAAAATCTGAGATTATTTTTTCAATTTCTGTGAAGAACTGTGTTGGAATTTAAATGGGGATTACATGGAACCAGTAGAATGCTTTTAACAGAATGTCCATTTTCATAATATTAATTCTAGCTAACCATGAACATCTTTCCATCTTCTGGCATCATCTTTAATTTTTTTCTTCAATGTCTTAATATTTATGTTTTACAAATCATTCACCTCCTTGGTTTGATTTATTCCAAGATATTTTATAGTTTTGAGGCTCTCGTGAATGGGATTATTTCCCTGATTTCCTTCTCAGTGTTTGTAGTTGGTATATAGGAAAGCTGCCTATTTTTGTATGTTAATTTTACATCCTACTATTTTTCTGAATGCATTTATCCACTCTAGTTTTCTGGTGATTTCTTAGGGATTTTTATTTTATGTCATATTATCTGCAAAAAGGATACCTTGACTTCATCCTTTCCAATTTGTATCCCCTTTATCTCCTTTATTTTTCTTGTTGCTCTTCTAAGACCTCAAGTAGTCTTTTGAGCAGGAATGGAGTGGACATCCTTGTCTTGGTCCTGATTTTAATGAGAATAATTTAAGTTTTTCCCCATCTTGTATGATGTTGGTTGTGGGCATGTTTTATATTGCCTTTATTATGTTTAGATATGTCCTCTATATTCCTAGATTCTCCATGACTTTTTCATGGATGGATATTGGATTTTGTCAAAGGCCCTTTCTGCCTCTAATGATATGACCATGTAGTTTCTGTCCTTGAATCTATGTGGTTGATTACATTTATTGATTTACATATATCAAACCATTTCTGCCTCTCTGGGATGAAGTTGACTTGATTATGGTAGATTATCTTTTTGATATGTTCTTGCATTTAGTTTATCAGTGTTTTGAGAATGTTTGCATCTATGTTCATAAAAGAGATGGCCCTATAATTCTCTTTTTTGTTGGATGTTGGTCTGGTTTTGTTATCAGAGTAATAATGACTTCATAGAAGGAATTTATAAGTGCTCCTTTCTCTTCCACTTTACAAAATAATTTGAGAAGTTTTGGTATTAGTTCTTCTTTGAAGGTCTGGTAAAATTCTGCAATGAATCTGGATCTGGAATTATTTAGTTGGGAGATTTTTTTGATTACTGCATCTGCATCATTGAATGCTATGGGTCTGTTTAAATTACTTATGCCATTTGATTTAACTTTGGTAGACCATGCATACCTAGAAAATTCTCCATTTCTTCATATATTTCCAGTTTAGAACATTGATTTTTAAAGTACGTCCTTACAGTTTTCTGAATTTCCTCTGGGTCTGTTGTAATTTTTCCCTTTTCAACCCTGAGTTTGCTAATTTGGGTTCTCTTTCTCTCTTTTGATTAATTTGGCTAAAGGTTTGCCAATCCTTTTAATTTTTTAAAAGAACCAACTCTTTGTTTCAATGATATTTTGTATTATTTTATTTCTATTTCATTCATTTCAGTCTCAATTTTATGTCTTTTTATGTACTCTTTTTAGGTGTTGTTTGCTCTTGGTTTCCAAGGATTTTAGGTGCATCATTAATTTACTCATATGAGATGTTTCTAATATTCTGATGTAGGCACTTAATGCTATAAATTTTCTGCTTAAAACTGCCTCCATTGTGTCCCATACATTTTGATATGTTGTGTGTTCATTTTTATTCAATTCTAGGAATTTCAATTTTTTCTTCAGGATTTCTCTCCTGATCCAATTTTCATTCAGTAATATGTTGTTTAGTTTCCATGAGTTTGTACACTTTTCCCCATTTCTATAGTTGTTGGTACCTAGCTTCATTACTTTGTGATCAGATAGAATGCAGAATGATATCTTAATTTTCTTACATTTGTAAATGTTTCTTACATTTGTGTTTTAATATATAGTAAATTTTGGAGAAAGTTCCATGGACTGTTGAAATTAGAGTATTCTTTGTTGTTTGGGTGGAATGTTCTATAAATGTCTGTTAAGCCCTTTTGATTTATGATGACATTGAACTCCAAGCTTTCTCAATTTAGTTTTTGTCTGGATAACCTGTTTATTAGTAACTAGGGAGTGCACTGAAGTTGCCACTATCACTAAGTTGGAGCCAACACGTGATGTTTTATATCTAATAGAGTTTCTTTTATGAAATTTGGTTCCCTTGTGTTTGGTGTATATATGATTAGATTGTGATATCCTATTGGTGTATTTTTCCTTTAATGAGTTTTCATTTGAATAATTTTACTTTGCCAGAAGTTAGAATGGCTATGCCTATTTGTTTCTTAAATCTATTTGCTTATATTACCTTTTCTATTCTTTTACACTAATATGGTGTCTATCATTAATGGTGAAGTGTGTTTCTTGAATGAAGCAAATCAATGAATCCTGTTTTCTAAACCAATCATTCTTTGTCTTTTTAATGGGGAACTGAGACTATTAATAAAGTGACTTATTACTGACCAATTTTTATTCATTTCTGTTATATTGGTATTGTAAAGTTGTTTTCTTGATTTTTTTTTTTTTGGTTAATTCTCCTGGAATTGTTTATTTATTCTTTGTGCCCTCTCAAGAGTGTTTAATTTTCTCTTCAGGTTGAAGCATTCCATCAAGTATGCTCTGTAGACCTGGCTTTTCAGTCCTAAATTTCTTAAACCTTTTTTTTTCTTTCTTTTTCCTTTGATTGCAACTGATAGTTTTGCTAGGTGTAGTAGTTTAGGTGAAATCTTTTCTTTCATGACTTGTAGGATATTGGTCCAAGCCCTTCTTGTTTTCATAGTCTTCTTTGAAAAGTCAGCTGTTATTCTGATGGGCCTACCTTTAGATGTAACTTGATCTTTCTTGCAGGTTTCAGTATCTTTGTTCTGTATGTTTAGTGTTTTGACTATTATATGAAGTGGGAATTTTCTGGACCTGTCTATTTGGTATTCTCTATACCTCTTGTAGCTTGATATGTTTCTCTTTCCTTAGATTTGGGGAGTTTTTGTCTATGATTTTGTTGAAAATATTTTCTATGCCTTTTACTGTATTAGTTACTTTCCTGTTGCTGATAGAAACACTGACCAAAGAAACTTATAGAAGGAAGACTTTATTTGAGCTTATGGTTCCAATGGGGAAAGAATTCATCATGGCAGGGAGACATGATGGCAGAGGTGGTTGGAGGAGGAGCAGAAGCTAAACACATCTTCAAGCAGGCACAGAAAGCAAGAGAGTGCAACTGGAGATCCGGGAAGGCTTACAAATGCTCTAAACCTTCCTCCAGTGATGGTGCTTCCTCCAGCATAGCCACACCCTCTAAGACCTCCCAAAACAGCACCACCAACTGGGGACAAAAATGTCCAAATACGTGAAGCTTATGGGGGACAGTCTCCTTCAAACCTTTACACCTTTGATCTGGGTTTCTTCTCCTTTTTCTGTATCCATGATTCATAAGTCTTGTCTTTTTAAACTATCCTAGAAGTCTTGCATATTCTGTTCCTGGGTTATTTTAGATTTGATTTTTTTAATTGAGCTATCCATTTTCCAAATCTTGTCTTCAAGAGCTGATATTTCCTATTTCACATCCTCCAATATTTCTTAAAATTAAAAAAAAATGTGTATGAGTGTTCTGCCTGCGAGTATGTAAGTGCACCCATGACATGAAATGCCCACAGAGTGCAAAAGAGGTCATCAGAGCCAGACGGAATCTCCCAGATCTGGGGCATGCAGGGATCCAAGCTACCCAGCAGTCCTGAAAACTGAGATGGTAGGTGCAGTGATGTCTTGTGACAGGGAACTGGTAGGGCTGGGAGAGTTCACAAATCTGGGGCATGTAGACATTGTACTATTGTATTCTTTTTAAGCAAACCATTTTAGGAAAGAATACTTACAGATAATGAGGATTATGGAAATTAATTCCTTTACATAATATATGAAACCCAATAACAATTGGAATATCTACACAATTGTGATGGGTAATCTTGACTGCTAAATTGACAGGATCAAGAATCAAAGACAAGCCTCTGGTTATGTCTGTGGGGGATTCTCTAGTTTAAGTTAATTGAGGTAGGAAAACCCACCCTAAATGTGGGTATACCATTCCATGGGCTTATGTCCTGGAATCAATAAAAGGGAGAAATTAAGTTGAACACAAAAATTCATTATTTTCTGCTTCCTGACTTTGGATGCAATGTAACCAGTTTCTTCATGTTTCTGCTGTGGTTGCCTTTCCCACCATAAGGAACTGTAACCTTACACTAAGAGGCAAAGAAAAACTCTTTCCTTCCCTAAGTTGCTTTTTGTTAGGTTCTGTGTTGGATATCTTCAGTTGTCAAGCTGATATACCTGGGTTGAGAGAACCTAAAACTGAGAAATTTCCTTCATTGAGTTGCCCTGTGGCCATGTCCATGGGGCATTTTCTTAATTTTTGTGTGATGTGGGAGTGTCCAGCCCACTGTGGGTGATGCCACTGCTGGGCAGGTAGTCTTGTGTTGTATAAGAAAGGAGACTGAGCACAGTCTAGGGGAGCAAGCCAGTAAACAGTGTTTCTCCATGATCTGTGCCTCCAAGTTCCTGCCCTGACGTCCTTCAGTGATGAAATGGGACCCAGAAGATGTGAGATAAAATAAACCCTTTCTTCCCCAAGTTGGTTTGATCAGTGTCTTATCACAGCAATAGAAAGAAACTAAGACAGGTGTTTTGTCACAACAAGCAATTAATACAACAGAAGTTTCAGTGATGCAGCCTCAGACTGAGACCACTGCTCTATGTCTTGACAACTTTAACTCCAAAATTTCCAGGAAAAAATATAGATAATTATCCTCATTTGAGTGTGTTTACTCGGCTATTTTAATGAATCGTGATTATCAGAATAAGATCACATGTCACACACAGAGCACCAAGTATTAACCTCTATCATTCGAGACTAGTCCTCAAAAAAGATAAAATTACAAACTGAACCATTCTTACAAAAGTTACCTGTAATACATATTGATGTCTTTTTCAGCTTCAAATTTGCCAATTTTAGTTTTTTGTTTTGTTTTATTTATGTTTATATTTAATTTCTGTTTACATTTTACTTCATCCTTTCCACCTAATCACTTTACCTTGCTTTGGTAAACATTCTACTTCCTTTGATGTTCAGTTTCTTTAATTCCAACATGTTAAATAGATGTTTCCATGGATATGCGTTGTTCCCAATACCACTCTGTTTATATCCTCTAGGTCTGGGCACATAACAATCTTTCCTTTTTGCTCTGAGATAGGATCTTGTTAGGTAGCCCAGACCGACCTGAAACTCACTAAGTAGCCCAGGTTGGCCTCAATTCTCTGTCATCCTGCCTCTACCTCCTGAGTGCTTATGTAGCAATCTTAATGTTTTTAAATTTTATTCTACATGATCAATAATTTGATTTTCAAAGCCAAAGGTGGAAAATGTTTCTACAACTGCCTGCAAAGACATTTATCTTTTGTCAAAACTCCCATCTCCACAGATCACACACATGATCATTTTAACTCATAAATAGTTCACGGCAATTTGCACGCTAAGCCAGATGGTAAACTTCCATGAAGTTTAGAGTAACTTCCAAACTCTTTACAGTGGCTTAAATCTCTTTCCTTGATTAGGCCTCTGAATCTGTCCCTGGGATCTCCTAACTGACTTCTCAGCAAACACTGACTGCTTTGTTTCCCTGAGCAGGAAGAGTTTGCTGCGTGTAAGAACTTTGCAGTTGCCATTTACTTTGCGTGGAATTCTTTCCCCAGATCACCACCTGGCCTTTTTAATCATTCCATTCAGGATCCTACTCTAACATGACCTCCTTAGGGAAAGCTTCATCTCCCCATTCACAATTCATTAGAATTTAGAAGGGAGGGAGAGAGATGAGGGAAGAGTGTATATATAACATTTGTTTTGTCTTGTAGAGACCACCTCTGAAAAGAATAAACAGGAAGTTGCTGGAAGTCAAAGGCTTTAAAAACATTTCCCCTGATACCTTCTCCACCTATTTTATGTGACTCTGACCCTTCACGGGAGAAAGGCCTGTGTCTCTGGTCGATGACGCAGTAGAAGTTTGACATTTTTATTACTTATCAATGGCTCTTTTGCTTGTCAGGGGTGTGGTTTCTCACCTGTATATGAGAAACAGTGAGCATGAGCATGAGCTTGTATCTGCTGTAGTTTGAGTGTTATACAGCCTTCAAAGGTCCATGTGGTAAATGCTCCCCCTCCCCCGGGGCACTTTTAGAAGGGATTGGAAGCCTTGGGAGGGGGAACCTTGTAGAAGCCCATGGAGCATTTGAAGTGTCCATGAAGGAACTGTGGTGTCTTGGCCTCTTATTTTTTGGTCCCCTGGCCATGCACTCCCCATCTGGCATACCAGCCATGCAATGCAATGGGTCCACCCAGTCTTATACTAGAACCTCCAAAACTGTGAGTCCAAGTAAACCATTTCTCTTTATAAGTTAATTATCTCAAATATTTCGTTAGTGTGCCAGATAGCTTTAGTGTCAACTTGACACACCTGGGTTGATGGAGCCTCAATTGGTGAATTGCCTCCATTGGACTGGCCTCTGGCCATGTCTGTGGGGCATGATCTTAATTACTGAGTGATGTGGGAGGGCCCAACCCCAACCCACTGTAGGTGGTGCAACCCCTGGGCAGATGGGCCTATGTTGTGTAAGAATGCAGGCTGAGCAGGGACCAGAGGAGCAAGACAGTAAGCATTGTTTCTCCACGACCTGTGCTCCAGATCCTGCCTCCAGGTTCCTTCCCTGAGTTCCTACCTTGGGCTCCCTGATAAACTGTGACCCAGGGATGTAAGTTGAATAAACCCTTTCCTCCCCAAGTTGGTATTGGTTAGAGTATTTTGTTACAGCAATGGAGAAACAAACTAGGACAGTTAGTGTCAGAAAGCTGACCAATACAATGTTAAGGCAAGTTCAATCAGCAAATAACAATTACATATATATGTGGGTATATATGTATGCATATATATTATAATACAATCACTTCTATAATATACAAAATGCAAAAGTGTGCAAAAACCTGGCTTTTCTCTTGAAATACTTGATTTTTAATCACTGTTCACATTTTACCAAGAATTTTATAGTTTATAAGCATCTTTACAAAAATTTCTCTGATCCCACAAATATTTAAATTACAATTCAACTCACTCTGAGGAAAGAGATGATAAAATTACTGTGCATTAGGAATCATGACCGTGTCACAACATTGTGAGGCCAAGGACCACAAATCAGCACCTGGGCCTTAAAACTATGTTTGCACAGACACAGCATTTTGCTTTGATAGGTGAGGCAATCCTCTGAGCACTTTTGATGGTGCAGCTACATATATCATTATCTCCTTGAGCCTCTTTAAAAAATCCTGTAAGTCAGACATTATTATGAACAATGGGTAAACATGAAACTTCAGAAATGTAACTTGTAGCAAGTCATCGAGATTGTAAGAAGCAGAAAAAATATTAGACGACAGACCAATCAGGCCAAAAAGCCTGAGCTCTGACAGTCGCACTACTGTGAGGACAAAAAGTGCCACCAAAACTTTTAGGAGAATGTTCCTAGAATGGTGACAACTCAGTGAAGGAGTTAGCATTTAAAGATCTGGAGCAAGGCCAAGGAAAGCCACTCACTACTTCTGTGCAATAGAGGAAAGGAAGAGGCAGACTCTGTGGTATTAGCTGGTGATGTGAATCTCTGTCTCTTTATACATACATATGTCTCCATCCCAACAAACTTCACCAAAAGCCCATGCCTAAAAATAAGCAAATATCAGTGACAACAAAAAGCCCTAAAAGTTTGACATTAATTGAAAGAGAGAGATACAAATAAATGGAAAGCTATCCCATGATTATGGATTGGAAGTATTAATACTGTCCAAATGTCTGCATTGTTCATTTGTGTGTGTGTGTATGTGTGCACCTGTGTGTGTGTGTGTGTGTGTGTGTGTGTGTGTGTGTGGCTCATTTGTGTGTGTGTATGTGTGCACCTGTGTGTGTGTATGTTTGGTTGGTCATTTGTTTCAAGAAAGTGTCTTGCTCTGTTCCCTAGGCTGGCCTTGAATTCTCAGTCCTCCTTCCTCAACCTCGAATAGTGAGATTATAGGCTTGTGTAAAACCCAGTCACTTCATTTCTTTTCTCCCGCCCTTGGAAACAACGCATCACTATTAAATTCTAGATTTCCACACTTCAACTTTCTTATGAAATACACAAACAAGTCTGGGTGTCATTCTTAAGCCAAGTCTCACTCTTTTAATATTTTCACAGTGGGAAAATTAGCTCCAAAATCTCATAGTTATCATACCAATAAAAATTTAAAACTCTGTAAGTCAGTAATGCCTGCACCAAGGAAAGTGGTCTTCAACTCACTTCTAGTAAAACTAGTTTTGATAATTAAGCCTTTGCAGTTCCTTAGCTAAAAACCTTAAGAAAAGTATTAAAGGGAGATATTCTTTTGACTATAAATTTCATTTAATTTAAATCAATATATGTATCAAATTTTAAGGCACAAATGTGACTTCAGGGATTATTCATTGTTTACCACAATTTGTTTATTAAAATATGAAGAATTATACAAAAACCTAGACTAAAGAAAAAGGTAATAAATTTATTTTTGAAAGTGTTCTTATAATGAAAATTTCTCCTCCATTTTATCCACACACTGCACACACATACCAGTGAACACTGATTGTGCACTACTGAATCAACCTCAGGATTCAAAATTCTCCTTAGAGGAGAATCATATCTTGTTTGTGAATGAAAACAATTTTTGTAGAAAAAAAATTTAAGAAAAAAGAAGCAAAGGGATGAGAAAGAATAAAGAGAAAGTAAATGGGAAATCAAGAATTTTTTTAAAAACCCAGAGCCAGGAGATGGCTCAGCAGGTAGAAGTGCTTACCACCAAGCCTGAGGACCTGAGTTCAATCCCTTGGACCCACATGTTTGAAGGAGAGAGCCAACTCTTGCAAGTTATCCTCTGACCTCCACAGGTGTACCTGACATGTACGCATGCATGCAAAAATGCACCTATATGCACACACACAATAAAATAACTGCAAAACAATATAAAAAAACTTTAACATTTGCTGAAAGCCTGTTGAGATAACTCCAGTTCATGACTTTCTCTCAAGCTTCAGCTCTAATGCTTTTTTAGGTTTGAATTTCAGTTTGATCCTGTGTAGTTTATTAATATTCTCACATTTCCTATACCTATGAATCTTCCCATTAGAGAAAAAAATTACTTTTGCTGTTACTA
>NW_008356950.1:191829-198941 GCF_000622305.1 Nannospalax galili
CAGGCACATACCTATAATCTTGGTACTCCGGATGCAGATGCAGGAAGTTTACAAATTCTAGGCCAGCATGAACCTTATAGTGAGACTTTGTCACCAAACAAAAACAAACAACAACTAAAACAAAACAAAACACAGCTACTAAAAGGCAGTATATTTGTGAATAGAAAATTCTTACCCTTAAGGTTTAATTTTTTCTTCATTTTTAATTTTATTTCTATGTGGACAATTTCTGCCTTCTTGTGTAACACATGCTTTCTTCCATATTCGTGTTAATGAACTTTTCCTATCCTGCCATGGGGCTTGGCTGCTAAATGGCAAAATTCCAATTGTTCATCTCTGAGCTACAATAGAGACCTACAGAAGTAAAGCTGCTGTGATGGTGCCAACACTGGACGAACAGAGCTGACACCAGACACCAAACCAGGCACCAAAGCTGCCATTTGCCCATGTTTTCCATCATGACATACACTCTGCAATTTCATCTTTCTAGAAATTTGCTGATAGTTAAGATCTCATATGAGCTGATGATCAAGCTTTCTATCTGTTTAAAAATGTTTATATTTATAACATTATTTTAGCTTTATTTCTAAAAGTTCTTATGTCTGGATAATGTATATTAAATGCTGGCTTTCTATGTATAGCTAAACCTTCAAATTAATAGCTAAGCCAAGTCTGTACAGGTTTTTAGTTCATTTTTATTTCCATGGTAATTTTCTGTCTGAAAAAAATTCATTAGGAGGAGCTTGAAAAACAGCTCAGTCATGTGCTTGTTTTGTAAGTGCAAAGCATGAGCACCTTAGTTTGTGTCCCTAGCACCCACAAAAATAACCAAGGCACTGTGTGTGGCTCACAGCTCTGAATCCAGCACTGGGAAAATGGAGTGAGGAGGTTCTCTGAGGCTTGCTAGCCTGCTAGTCTAACCAGGTTGATAAGCTCCAGGTTCAGTGAGAGAACCCATTGAAAAAAGTAAGGTGGTCCCAACCCAGCCTAAGTGACTTTTGGCAATTGATGGCTGCCAGGAGGGGAAAAGACAGTGTCGAACAGGGATGGGACTCTTGGTGGATGAACTCACACTGAAGGACATTTCAGGACACAAATCACAAATATATGTAAGTTGCATTACATACATTAGAGAGTACAATAAGTTTGGCAGGGGTTAGTGGGGGAAGGTGAGTATAGGGGAGGAAATCTTAATATCATCAAATTATAGTGTATGAAAATCCCCAAAATTTAATAAAAACAAATAAATAAGTAAATAAAAAATAAGGTGGAGAGTGATTGAGGAAGACACCTGATGTTGACCGTTCCACACATTGTGCACCCATACACAAATACGTGTGCACACACATCACATACACACACACTAGCATTAACAAGAATTTATGTTGTGCAGTGAACTTATAAATTGAGATGCTAATTTTCAGTTATACCTCCCCCCAAATTCTTTCCTCCCTTTCATAAAAAGGAGATCGTGGGTATACTTGCTGCACAGTTCCTGGCAGGTACATTTAAAGCAACTTTCATACTGCATCTTTACCCTAGGAAGCCAACTCCGAGAAAGGGGCCATCACCACCTGTCACTCTTTCAGTGTGTCATCACAGTACCCTGCTGTCTTCTCAAATCCTCTAGTTGCACTTGCAGACGTTTCATGTGCTGACGTGTGGGGGCACCTGACTTGCTCTCCAAGCCTCTGCTGTCCTTAAATGATCTTCCATACAAACCAGGTTTAGGTCTGTGCCCCACTGTGCTCGAAGGTGGGCCAGGCTAGCAATGCAAGGGGGCAACATTTCACATTTCCTCTCACTGATTCAGTTGAAGAGGTTAATTTTGTTGAAATTTTAAATATCTTTTTTAAAAGCATCTTAAATGAAAGTTTTCCAGAATAAAGCAATATTAAATGTTTAAGGAGATAGGCTAATTTAATCATTAAAAGTTATGTGAATTTGATTATAAAAAATTTGTATACAGATGCTTCAATATGTACTATTATCGTAGACCAGTTTTTAAAACTTAATGCAGGGTCTGGAGAGGTGGTTCAGGGGTTAAGAGCACTGCTTTCCAAAGGACCAGGGTTTGCTTCGCTACACCCACATGGCAGCTCTGTGGCCTTCTCCTGGCCTTGGTGGGCACTACACACATACAGTATGCATACAGGCAATGAAAAACTTGTGCAAATAAAATAAAAATCAATTATTTTTTAAAAACTTAATGCACCTTACAAATTATAAGTCCATTTATAAAGGCAATGCGTTGGGGGATACGATCCCAAAAGCACAAAAATAAAAACAAACACCAACAAATGGGACCACATTAAACTAAAAGGCATCTGTTGAAAGAATCAACACAACCAGGGACAACCTACAGGATGGGAGAAAACGTCTGCCAGCTCTTCATCTAGCAAAGGATTACTGACTAGAAAAATAAGAAACTCAAAAAAACAATTTAAAAAACCTCAAATTTAAAATATTTTATTTATTTATTTTTTTTTTTATGTGCCTAATCATATCACCAACATGTATGCAAGTGTGCCTATGTCATGCAAAGCCTGCAGAGGTCAGAAGAGGGCATCAGATCTCCTGCAACTGGAGTTACAGATGGTGTTAGTTGCCATATGGGTCCTGGGAACCAAACCCAGGTCCTCTGCAAGAGCAACCAGTGTTCTTATCCACTGAGTCATCTCTCCAGTGCCAAATATCTCAGATTTTTAAATGGGAAAATTATCTGGAGACCTTTCTCAAAAGAAGAAATACAAATAGACAACAAACCCATGAAAAAAATGACAAAATCTGACCTATCAGGAGATTGTAAATCAAATGACACTGTGTGATATTCTTAGTCCTTTCAGAAGGGCAATGATAAAAAAGACAAAAAGAAGAAATGCTGGCAAGGATGTGAAGAAAGAATCCTCAGGCCAGCAAGGTGGCTCCAAGAGTAAAAGCCCTCGGTATGCAAGGCTGATGACCTGAGTTCAATCTCCAGAATCCCAGTGAAAAGAGAGAACCAACTCCCCAAAGTTATCTTCTGAGCTCCATATGCATGCCATCACACAGGTATACATACACAATAGTAAATAAACCTAAATTTTAAAAAAGAAGTCTCATATACTACCGGTGAGAACGTAAATTAGTACAGACATTCTAGAGGTCTATCAAATGATCCAGTCATCCACTTCTGAGTATATAACAAAGGAAATGAAATCAGCATACCAAAGAGACACCTGTACACTTGTGTTTGCTGTAGGACTCAACAGCTAAAATATGTGCCCAACAAGGTATCCATAAAAGGATGACTAGATCGAGAAAAGGCATTTATATGTACACAAGGAAATATTATGAAGCCATAAAGGAGAAAATTTTGTCATTTGCACCAAAATGGATTGAAATGGAGAATAATTTGCTGAGCAAATAAGTCAGAAACACAAGGAGCACATGATCCCTTTCACGTGTTGAAATATGAAAAGAAAGCTGATCTGAATGCAGACTAGTAATTACTAGTAGTTGGGACAAGGAGGTGGATAAATGGAGGATAGTTTGTTCAGTGCACATTGCACACGTGTTAATATAGCACACTGATCTTCATTAATATATACAATTAACACATGTTCATCAAAGCTAAAACTTTAAATATACATGTACATAAAATTAACTAATTCATATTATATCTTTCCAAAATGAGGGCTTGTTTTATTAGCACATAATAAATATTTACTTTCCTTCAGGAATCTTTAATAATTCCATTATTTTACGTGCTATGTACTGGGTAACATTAAAATCCATGTTGTGTTCCCAAGAAATGCGGAAACATATATTCACTCAGAAATTTGTCAATGAATGTTCTTAGTAGCCTTATTCATAGTCACAAAGGGTAGAAACAATCCAATGCCCCTCAGCTAAGAAATGGCTCAATGAAATGTGATAATTTGACACAATGGTTTTTTTCGTTGTTGTTGTTTTGGGGTTTTTTTGTTTTTTTTTTTTTTTTAAGAGACAGAGTCTTGGGAACTGGAGAGATTGCTCAGAAGTTAAAAACACAGGTTGTTCTTACAGAATACCTGGATTCGAATCCCAGCACCCACATGGCAGCTAACAACTGTCTGTAACTCCAGTCCCAGGGGATCCAACAGCCTCTTCTGATCTCCGCAGGCATTACATGATACATGTGCACTTACCTACATGCAGGCAATACATGCATACACATAAAAATAATAAATTTAAAAAATTTTAATTTTTAAAAGAGAGAGAGAGAGTTTTTTGTAGTCCTGGCTGGCCTAGAACTTACTATGTAGTTGAGGTTGCCCTTGAACTCCTCATCCTTCTATCTCTACCTCCCTAGTGCTGGCTACACAATGAAATATTACTTGCTCATAAAAAGCCAAGCTAGCTGGGCACGGTGGCACACGCCTTTAATCCCAGCACTAGGGAGGCAGAGGCAGAGACAAATCTCTTTGAGTTCAAGGTCAGTCTGGTCTACAGAAGGAGATCCAGGCCAGCCGGAGCTACAGGGAATCCTTGTCTCAAAAAGTCAAACAATGCAGATCCATGCTGAAAAATGGGTGAATCTTAAAACTGTTATATATAGTATTGAAAATATTATGCATGTATATATACCTGAAAGAAGCCAGTCACAAAAGATCAATGCTATCCGATTCCAACTATATGAAATTTCCAGAAGCAGCAAATTTATAGAGACAGAAAGTAGAATACTGATCATCTAGGGCTGAGAGGTAGGCAGAATGTGATTTAAGAACATGTGGAAAGTGGCTGCTAATAGGCATGGAATTTCTTTTGAAGAGTGGAAATGTTCTTAGATTTATCGTGGCAACGGTTTCATAATTGTGAATATATTTAAAAATGATGAATTGTATACTTGGAATGGGTGAACTAAATTGTATGTAAATTATAAATAAGGATGTTAGCAAAAAAAGTTATTAGAATAGTCTTAAGTGAGAAGAACACATTGTGTTTGCTACAAAAAGCAGGGGACCAGGCTTACTAAGTCACACAACCTTCACAACAAAATCAATGCAACACTCTAACATCAATGATTCCATAGACAATTTCCCTTTTTCCAACAATAATATCAAAAGATAGCTTTCAGAGTAACTAAAACTCCATCTTGAAGTTGTCCTGTACTGTTCAATAAATACATATATTGAAAAAAAGTTTTGACTACACTTCCACTTGTTGCAGTTACAATTAAATACCTAACAACTAGTTTGTAACTTAGAGACTATTTCCAGTAATAGAAATCTGGAATTGGTGGCAATATTTCTGCCTCCTATTTGCAATTATGTCTTCAAACCAGCCTTATGCAGCTCAAATAAAGAGACTCCTCTGGACATCGAACAAGACAACGCATATCCAGTACTGAAATCAGCTACTATAAAATTCCTTTAGGCCTGTCACCTGAGAGCCAGATATGTACAAGGAAGCTCCCTGATTACTTAAAGCTAGTTCCTTATTTTGAACATTCAGTATATGGTGCACTTTTCGTATTACACAGTACCATTGAGTTCCACCATCTATCACAAATAATATTACAGTTTCTAATGCACTCAATCAAACTACATCAACAAACATAAAGAGGACTTATATTCTTTCATCTGAAGAGATCCTAAAGTAGATGTGGTGGCACATGCCTTTCATCCCAGTACTCAGGAGGCAGAGTCGGGAGGATATCTGTGAGCGTAAGGCCAGCCTGTCTACATAGCAAGTTCAGGTTAGCCAGGGTATAAGGTTACAACTGTTTCCAATAAAAGGAGGGGGCTGGAGAGATGACTCAGAGGTTAAGAGCACTGGCTGCTCTTGCAGAGGACCCAGGTTCAAATCCCAGCACCCACATGGCAGCTAACAATCACCCCTAACTCCAGTTCCAGGGGATCCAACGCCCTCTTCCGTTCTCCATGGGCAGTACATGACATGGTGTACTTACATGTGGTCACCAGCTGTGGCCGCTCTCCTCCGGCTATGGCCTCTGGACCCCAGGGCTGGTGAGGAGTCTGCACCCACATCGCCACATTCAGACGCAGGAGACCAGGTTCAGTGACATAGATCTGCTTTATCGCAGGAAGGCACAAGCTTATATAGGGGTAGTGGTCTAATCACAGCACAGCAAGTAGGATACCTCATTGGCATAACAGGTTTAGCATCCTATCACAGAATAGCGGGTAGGATGCCTCATTAGCATACTGGGTTTCAGATTACAGAGCCTGGATTCCTGAAAACCACATGACCCTGACTGTTGATATCTAAGTGTTGCAATTTGGATTCCAAGGGTGGTGATTAGGGAGTGGCGAGCTCTAGGCATCAGTCTCATGACCTGCCATTTGGAGCAAATGTCACAAGGTGTTCTTTGTGGCTCCAGCGGCCAGGCCGTTGCCTCGGGCCTGCTGTATGGCTGTCAATAAGACTTTCACCCTAGGCTCAAGCCTGTCTCCCACACTTACATACAGGCATGACACTCATACACACAAAATCAAAAAATAATAATAAATTTTGATATTTTTAAAAAATTAAAATAAAATTTAAAAGATTCTACATAAAAGGTTCAGAGTAATAATTTATTCAACACTGTATTCCGCTCATTATGACAGGAAGCAATTTGTGAAGGATTGATGCTAATGGGTATCAATGCCCTTTGAAGCTGTAAGTACATTTATATTATTGAAGTATTTTGAGAGAAAAAGATTAAATTCTCACCATGACTAGTTTCAGCCTATACTAATTATATTGACTCCTCCCCCCAACATAAGTTTCTAATACCTGTCTTTCATTAGCAAACATTTTATCTACTTGTACCTTTTTAAACAAACCACAGTTTGAAATCTTGCCTGAAAAGTGCCTGGCAAAAAAGAAAAATCTGAAACCTAACCTTTTGGTATCTGTTAAGGTTCAGATAGCCCCTCCACCTCATCAACAGGGCCTCACCGGAGAACCTCACAGGCCCCTGGGAAAAGAGAACCGAGCGGAGCCGATAAGCACCCTGGTCTTTGAAGTCAAGAGAAGCAGACTTTTCTCCACTGTTTGGCAGGCTTCCCCTTTGATCTCTAAAGAGGGCAGGTTTTAACAGTCCCACTCTCCCGTGCCCCCCCAAACTTAAAAAAATATATATC
>NW_008356950.1:199744-212371 GCF_000622305.1 Nannospalax galili
CTTAAAAAATATATATATATCTTCCCGCCTTCTGCACCCCCCCCAAAGCCTTCCCCTTTAAAAGACCCCAGCTCACGACCTGGGCAGACATTTTCCCTGCCCAGAAGGGAATCTGTCCCATGTGTTCCTTTGCTAGTAAACTCTATTCGGATGGAGTTTTATCTGTGTCCTGGTGCTTTCTCCTGAAGAACTGGATTCATCCATAGGCTATTTTATCTATCAGTATCAGCAACTGTAACTGGCTGAAGTCCTATTTTTGAGATAGGAAATAGCAGAGATCAGTGGTTGAGTAGAATGTGACAACAGAAAGAACATTAAAATTAGATTTTGAATGAGCGTATAAGTATCTACAGAAGTTTTAGTCCACATGAACAAGGAACTGCAGTTTCTGATGTCTGTGAATTTATTTAAATAACAGTCTTATTCCTTAAGAAATAATATAGTCTTTTTATTTTTATGCATTATGTACAATAAAAGAAAGAAGCACTGTTCAATGATGTGGCTGAAAGGTTATTATTACTCCAATGACAGTAACAAAGTATATTATCACTCGGATGATGTCAATGAAAGGGTATCATTACATTTTCTGAGGAGAACATTCTGGTAAGTAAACACACAAGTACAGTATTTATTACATTTTATTCCACATGTGTCTCCAAGGAAATCGGGGAGGGGGGCGCATTTTGTGTTGCTGGGGGAAAAAATCGTTGGTTTTATTTGTTTGACAAAAAAATAATCTCTGCATGAATAATATTTTCATCAAATTTCCCTTCAGAGCAGAGCATTCTATTTTGTCTTTTATTCTGTATTTTTCACACGTGTCTTAAAGTTACCTTTCTACAGAGAGTGAAAACCAAAATCTAAGTTCGAAAATAATGTGCTTAAAACTTTGAACAGTGAATCAGTCCCTTCTTGTGGATATTAAACAGAAGGATGTACAGAGCATCTTTGCAAGCCTCTGAAAATAAGCATTGTTCTGAGAACTGTTTAATGAAAAAGCACATTGTGATACACAAATAAATCTTTCCAAATTTTTAGATGATTGTGAACTAGTCTGTTATATAAACTACTTATGAGCTTCTTAGAAATCACTGTGCAGTGTTCTTTTCATTTGACTCCATGGAATGTGACACTTAGAAATTTTAAAATGCCAATTATGAAACCATAGGAACAGCAGATCACACTTCATAATTCCAAAGTTCAGCTTTTTCTATGTACAACAAGTATCAGTCTAATCTCAATATGGGTTAATGGCATTGTTTTCCTCACAGAACTTTTTCTCTGAAAATTTGCCACATACCAATAAAAAGTTAGAATGGGAACTCCAAACACCATGAATATCTTACCTCTACTGTCTGTCTAGTGCCTAGGATAAAGTATTTAGTATTTAGTCTCTACATAGATAAACCTTTCTCTAGGAAAGTCTAAGATGCAGTTAAGCAGGCTGGTACATTTTCCAATTTTCCCCTGTAGTTGCCATTAAACAGAGAAAGAACTTATCCCATAACCATCAGGCAGAACACATGCTTTCATTTTAGACACTCATTGATAAGCACAACAATTCACTGTAACCTTTCCATTTCTTTAGTCTGGTTTTAATTTTTTTTTTCAGTTTTTTTTCCCTTCGTACAAAATTATTTTGTTATTTTTCCTTCGCCTCAGAGTCCATATTTTGATTTTTTAAATCTCTTGTAGATTATGGTTCTCATTTTGTTCAGCTCTCCAGCACACAGGTCACACAGGTCACCTCATTGCCTCTCTTCTTTCAGGACCGAGCTCTCTCAGCTTTCTTTATAGAGTCTACAAATGGACCGTCACTCATGGAAACACTGGCAAGGATCAATGCTCAGCATATCCAACTAATTTTTTGTTTATTTATCAAACAGTAAACACAGTAAGGCCTAAAATTTTGAGGCCTATATGAAAAACACCTCAATGCTCACTGTGAATTCCATGGCTCCTTGAATCCGTGAGCAACACTGTTGTGGGACTTCCCCAGGAGAGACACAGAGAAATGTCTGTTCACCCCAGAGACAGCACAGCACATCAGACCGAAGAACAGATTCCATCGAACTGAGCTTGGTGCCAGTATGTTTGGAGAGCAACTCAAAGCAGCTGCTAAGTCCAGGCCAAACAAAGGCTCCCAAACCTAGTCTTTCTTCCACTTCCTGTTTACACGTGCACCCACAAGACCCTGTGCAGCTGGAGCAGGGAGTGGTGTGTGTGGAAGCTCAGGTGAGCATCCGGCCTCTCCCCTCCTTCCGGCAGGGAATCTTACCAGCTTCATTATCATTGCTTCGCTCTTAGCTGTTGACTGTTTCATTCTGTTTCATTCTATGGTGGCTAGAAGGTGGTTGCCTTCTCTAGCTGATTTGCTTCCTGGTGGCGATGGACACGTCAAGCTTTCGGGGAAACCACGTCACTCCAGACACTGTTACTCTTATTTTATACACAAGGAAATGGATTTGCAGAGAGACTAGGCATTTTTAACTTGTTCGTGCAGTTAATTTGGGGAGAGCTGGGACTTAAAACCAATCTCTTCACCCATGCAACTGCTTCTGTAATCACCGCATCACCAGCCTTCAGCCTCCACGAAGCTCAAAAATCACGCCAGGAGAAAACGGGCTTTAAAATGAATGGTGGCATCTTTTATTACTTAGGGTTGTAAAGCATGAAAAGCAAGGAATGTTATTCTTTTGGAAAATGATTTAAATTAGCCTTGGAGCAAAGGGCCTAAAACAAACAATTCTGTAGTCAAATCAAAATGCAAATAAACAGGACCATTCTGGGCACCCTTTGGCTACTACTATGCCTGCTAAAAATACCCGACTTTTCTGCCACACTGAATATTGCAAGTGTGGAGGAGGCATTAAATGAAACCTCCCACCCTCTTTAAGGACTGGAACTAGAAGCAGATATAGAAAAGAAAATATGAAAATATTAGCATCATTTTAAACAACATTAAATTGCAGTGCAGGGTCTAAACATTTGGTTTTTACAGACTCCTGGTATTTCCCCATTTTCTAGGCTTTTTCTACCCCTGTGGGAGGAGAGTTTGAGTCATTGGGAACAGACCACCCGCAGTTCTCACCTCAACTTTGTATGATGTATAGATAGAACTCACAAGTGTAAGTGCATTTTAACATCCAAGAATGCAGAACAGTGGTAGTTGTTACATCCTCCCCACTCACCATCAGTTCAGTCAACCTTTTTCTCAATGAAAATATGGAGTCAAGAATGCAGAGGGAGATTTACTGCAGTGTGAACTGAAATTCTTGCAAAGTCTATCAGGTGCAAACTTGCCAGGAATATTTTAACAAAATCAAGAAAAAAAGGGCATATTCACAGGGCGTATTCTTTCATAATAATACACTGCATATGGTATACAGTATCTATAATATAAATATAACATCTATAAGTGAGAATACAAAGAGATAGACTTATCTGTGCATATATGTATGTACACAAACCTTTGAAAAACACTTTAAAATGCTGTTCTTTTTAATATGCTGTTCTTTTTTTCACGTTTCTTAGTTATCGCTCTGCAGAGTGAAAATGAAAATCTAAATTCTAAAATTGTGTGCTTAAAACTTTCAATGTTGAATCAGTCCCCTCTTGTGTATATTAAACAGAAAGATGTACAGAGCATCCTTGCAAGCCTCTGAAAATAAGCATTGTTCTGAGAAGTGTTTAATGAAAAAGCACATTAAGATATACAAATAAATCCAAATTTTTAAATGATTGTGAACTAAAGCTAATCTGTTATATAAACTACTTATGAGCTTCTTAGAAATCACTGTGCAGTGAGTGTTCTTTTAATTTCACTAAGTGTAATGTCAGGCTTAGAAACTTGTAATGAGACCACAGGAACAGCAGCTCACACTAAATAATATAATTCCAAAGTCCAATTCTTTCTATCTACAACAAGTTAGCGGCCTAATCTTAATATGGGTTAATGGCACTATTTTTCTCTGAATAAAATAATTAGAGCAGAAACTCCAAATACCTGTATTGTTGCTCTAGTACCTAGGATAAAGTATTTAGTCTCCATGTAGATAATCCATAAACCTTTCTCTAGGAAAGTCTAAGATGCAGCTAAGCACATTTTCCAGTTTTCTCCTGTAGTTGTCATTAAATAGAGAAAGCACTTATTCCATAAATAATGGTCAGGCAGAACACAAGTTTTCATTTCCAAACATTAGACACTGGTTAGCCGTTGATAAGCAAATCAATTCATTGTAATCACCTTTCCATTTTTTTGTTTGTTTGTTTCTTCATTTTGTTTTGGCTTGGTTTCTGGGTTTTGAGATAGGTCTCCTTGAAGCTCCAGCTGTCCCCTGACTCCCTATGTAGACCTGGCTGACGTTGATATTACAGAGATACGCCCTTGTCTGCCTCCTGAGTGCAGGGAGTAAAGGCATGCTTAACCATGCCTGGCCCCAAAATATGCTATTCTTATAGACTACCAAAGATACTCAAATGACAGCAAACTAATAGCATCTAAATAGTGGAAATGGTGACCATTCCTGACCTCTGCATACCCAGGTCTTTAGAAAATATCATGCGTTTAAAAGGGTTTTTGTAATCATTTCTCTTGAACATTTGCATTTTCATTTTAGTTATTTTGTTGATGACAAAGAAGACAAGTTTCTTGTAACAGTGTTAATGGTGCTTTCGGCTCCAGTGGCAGAATGAGGACCAAAAGATTGTACTTAAGAGATTTTGATGAGGTTTGTGATATGGCTCAGCAGAAAAGAGCACTTGCTGCTCTTGCAGAGAGAGGTTTCAGGTTCTATTCCCAGCACATCAGGTGACTCACAACTATCTGTAACGAAAGTTCCAGCTGGTCCATTGCCTTCTTCTGGCCTCTCGGGCACCAGGCACACACATGGTATACATATATACACATAAGCACTCACAAACACACATGAAATAAAAAATCATTTTTTAATTAGAAAGATTTTGACTCTTCATGAGAAAGACTTGCAATGACTAAAAAATGCAGGCTTTCAGCACATAGAGCTTAGAGCACTATCATAACTAAAAATGAAATAATTTCATATCATCTAATTCAGCCCACATTCAAACTTTCCCCACTGTCATAAAACATTTTGATTAAGTTTTTTAGAAAATACTTTTTTTTTATGTGTATGCTTGTATTACCTGCATGTCATGCAATGCCTGCAGAGGACAGAAGAGACTATCAGGTTCCCTGGAACTGGAGTTAAGACAGTTGTTAGCTGCCATGTGGGTGCTGGGATTCGAACCCGGGTCTTCTGCAAGAACAGTCAGTGTTCTTAACCACTGTGCTCTCTCTCCAGACCCTGATTATGTTTATTTTAATACATAACAATACGTATGTTAGATAAAAAGGTGGCAGGGGTCGGGATCACTGTTTGAAACAGAAACAGGGAGGACGCTGGCAAAGTGAGAGTTTACTTTGGGGTTAGTGGGGCTGGGTCTCAACTCAGGAGTGAGTGAAACCAGCAATCTAATGGCTGCAGAGGGGTAGCTTATAAAGGGAAAAGAATGCAGAAAAAGAGAATATTTTTTGGTAGTTTGGGGGCTGCTCAGGGAGAGTATAGTACCTGTACCTGATGAAACTTATCAAGGAAAACATCTACTGTAAAACATGTCTTCTACAATTACAGGGTTCCAGGAACCCACTGAAGCTAAAGGCTTGGGAAACCTGTTTGTCAGCCTGTGGAGCATGCTCTGGTGATGACAATACATTGGGTCACCAATTCCTGGAGCAGCTTTTGTCAGCTTGCAGGTGGCTGGTAGTTGGCTGACTCAGTTCCTCTTAGGGGCCTTATGGTTTCTGGGTTTGGGGTCACCTGGATCTGAACCCTATCAACTTATTGTACGTATTTATGGAGTATCATGTGCTTTGATACATGTATATATTAGATGACTTAAATAATTTACATAAATACTGGCATTAAAAATAATCCCTACAAATAAACACTTAGAGTGTTCCATAATAAACAAAAATTAAAAACAATAGAAATGTCTATCTGAATAGACAAAACATAGTATATCCAAATGTAGACAGCTGTGATGGTTAGTTTGTTAACTTGACACAAACTGGAAATACCTGGGAAGAGGGGCCCTCAGTTGAGGGATTATCTCCATCAGATTGGCCTGTGGGCATATCTGTGGGACACTTTCTGATTGCCAATTGATGTAGGAGAGCCCAGCCCACTGTAGGGAGTACCATCCCTAAACAGGTGGGGCTGAGCTGTTTAAGAAAGATAGCTGAGGGGCTGGAGAGATGGTTCAGTGGTTAAGAACACTGGCTGTTCTTGCAGGAGACACAGGTTTGAATCCCAGAACCCACATGGCAGCTAATAACTGTCCATAACTCTAGTTCCAGGGGAAGCAAGCCAGTAAGCAATGCACCTCCATGGTCTCTGCTTCAATTCCTGACTCAAGTGAGTTCCTGCCCTGAATTCCCACAGTAATTGACTATGACCTTGGAATTCTAAGCTGAAATATCCCTTTCCTCCCCCAAGTTGCTTTGAGTATTTATCACAGCAACAGAAAAATAACTAGGACAACTGCCAAACTGGGCATGGTGGTATAGGCTGAGGGAGGAGGATAGCTATGGGTTCAAAGTCAGCCTTGGCTACTTAGCAAGACCTTGTCTCAAAAAAACAGAAAGCAAAAACAAATATAAATTACTACACTGACAAAAGGAACGAACTGTTAGTACATGCAGCAACTTAAACATGCAAAACCATTCTACAAATGTAAGTAACTTGGACCAAGTGAGTCTAGGGCACAGAGGGATCAAACTCAAATGGGGCTCTTCCTTATAGATGAGGTTTTCCCAAACTCTCTTTGGTTTCTGGTTTACTTCTATATAATACACACCTGTCACTATAGGTGCCTTTAGGTATAAATACTTCAAAGATCCAAAGAAGGAAATACTGTCCTTGTTTCACTCTGTCTGCTTTTGACATGCATTTCCTCAGATCACCATTTTCTAGTTAGTGGACACTAGGAGTTACAATCCCTATGAACTAAGTCTCCATTTACCTAAAGAATCATTGGCAAACTCTCCTACTTCCTAACCTAAGCTCAATATAAATTCTAACTTTAAAATTCAGAGCAAGAGATGCAACTGGAAACTATAAAAGAACGGGGAGTACAGAGGTGTTCAGGTTTATCTCACATCATCTCTGTACTATCTATCCCACAGTTCCAGGATCCAATGAGCTTTTAAGTATTTCCATTACACTAATAGGATCCCTTTGCTTTCCTTTCCAATGCTAATGCTTTTCAAGTCTCTCTCATGACTTTAAAGTACTGTCTTGATTTCTTTACAGCTAGAAAGCATAAGGAATAACATATTAATTATTCAGTATTGAACATTGATCTCAGTAGGTCTTCTTCCCTCATTGCTTCTTTCCCTCCTTTGCAATTCATCTGTCAGAATAAAATGTAGCTTCTTTAAAACCATTTCATTTTTTCTAAAGTCCTTAAGTTTGCTCTGAAATTAAATATACCCAAATGGAAATATACGTATAAAATATCAGAACATCTCTGTAAAGCAGTTAAATTTTGCAAGTATGTGTAGGGCTTTGAATGTGCAATGGCCTCCATAGACTGGTCCCCAGCTGGTGGCACTGTTTGTGAAGGTTTGGGAGGTAGAGACCTGCGGTAGGAGGTAAGGCACTAGGAGCAGGCTTTGAAGTTTTACAGCCAGCCCCACTTCCTGCTTACTCTCTGCTTCCTGAATTTGGATTCAGTGTGATGAGGCAGCCTCCCACTCCTGCCACCATGCTTTCCCTACCATGATAGGCTGTCTTCCCTCAAACTGTAAGCCAAATGAACCCTTCCTTCCTTTTTTTATTCTTAATTTTAAAAAAAAGTATTTGTTCATTTTATGTGTATGCGTGTTATGCCTACATGTTTGTATGTGCACCCAGGTCATGCAATGCCTAAGGAAGCCAGAAAGGATGTTGGATCCCCTGGAACTGGTGTTACAGTTATTAGCTGCCAAGTGGGTACTGAGATTCAAACCTGGGTCTTCTGCAAGAGCAGCCAATGCTTTTAACCACTGAGCCATCTCTCCAATCCTTCCTTCCTTCCCTTCCTTCCTTCCTTCCTTAATTGCGTTTTGTCAGGTATTTTTTCACAGTATTAAGAGATGTAACTGAAAGAGTATGCCGTATTTAAAAATGAATATACCTGTAAATAAGCTAACAGATTCTTTCCTATGTAAAACTCTTTTTATAACTGTCACTATATGAGCATTCCCTAAGTTATGTGCTCAAATATAAGGATCAAGGTCCTGGATGGGTAATTTCAGGATCAGTTTAGGATTTTTACTAATGTGCAAGTAGTATCATAAAGAGGATTAGTATAGAAGCATAAGGCTCATAACAGCGAAGGACATTGCCTGCACTGAAGGAGTGAAAAGATAAAGTAGTTACAAGGGCCAGAGAAAGATGGGCACATAGCATGCAAATGTAGTCCCAGCTACCCAGGGCACTGCCATAGGAGATTCACCTCAGTCCCAAAGTCCAAAGCCAAACTGGTTGTAAAGGTTAATGTCAATTGTCAACTTGTTGAGATCTAGAATCACCTGGGTGAGAGGCCTCTAGGCATGTCTGTGGGAAATTATATCAATTATGCTAACTGATGTGGGAAGACCTATCCACTGAGGTTGACACCATTCCCTGGGCTGGAATCCTGGGCTATACAGAAACAGTGAGCTAAGCACAGGCATTCATTACCCTCTGCTTCCTGGCTGTAGATGTGATTTGACCAGCTACCTCAGGTTCCTGCTGCCTGGGCATCTTTGCCATGATGGACAGTAACCTTGAACTGTGAGCCAAAATAAACCCTTTTCCCTTAAGTTGCTTTTGTTACAGCAACAGGAAAATTAATTAAGACAGGAGGCCACACAGCACATCACAAGACTTGCAGTATGTGAATGAATGAATACCAAGAAAGAGTGGCTCTATGAGAAAGAAATAGTGGCTCCTGGCTGAAAGATGCAGCAAATGTGCTGGTTACTTGGAAGAGGGAGTTTTGAAGAAAAGGCCAAGCTCCTCTCATTCTCTCAACCCCTATAAATGTCCCATAGAGCCAAATGCAACCAGAAACCAAATACAGAGGTGCTCAGTGTGAAATTCACAACTCATCTTCCAGAGGCATGACCAGCATGGGGAAGGATGGAGAGTGAGCTGGAAAAGCCAGTGGTGAAGGTCTCCAACATAGCATGGGTTGCCAATAGTGGTTGTATGAAAAGAAAGAAAAAAAACTTGTTGGCAAAAGCAATTATGACTGAATTAAAGCCATATGTGTGTATGCCCCTGCACACCCATGTTCATATACCTCCAAGCAAATCAGGAGTTTACAAATCCCAAGGAATAAAGAAAGGCATAATACATACTTTTTTCAAAATTTTGTTTTTATTTAATAAAACACAGGGATTTTGTAAAGAAGCAATAGAACTGATGCTTAACAGAATTGTGTTGGCCAAAGAGGTACTGGACACACAGTAACCAATTCATCCGATTCACAAATATCACTGTGACTTGACAGCAAGACACTACATCTTTCATCTCTGGGTCCCCATTAGCTAAATGTTTATGGAATGTGAGTTCCTGAGTAATCAAGTGAGTGAACAAAAAGGATGAATCAACTCTGTAGTGTAGTATTAAAAGCTCTCTTGACAGTATTCCCAGTATTAGCAACACTGTATTTCTCTGCTGCCAAGCGATTCCTGATACATGACCTGTACTTTCTCTGTAGTCGTGTTCTTTATCTAGCCCTGTTCTCATTTCTCACTAGATAATTCTTGGCTGTGGAAGCCTGTCCTGTGTGTCTTCTGCCCTGTCCCTCTAGATGCGAGCTGCACTTTCCCCTATGGAACAATCAAAGAGGTCTCAAGACAATGATAAATGTCACAGAGTGGGGACAATGACCAGGTTGGGGACCAGTGTTCTAGGATATCATTCCTGCTTCTTTGTCTACTAAATATAAACACCAAAATGCTGTCATCATAAAAATTATGTGATCACTGAAATGATATATGATGTGTCTTTTGGCTAAGCTTGAGTGATACTGATGGAGCATGTTCTATTTAGTACCTATCACTTTCCACTTGACTTTAACTACTTGCTTCTTTCTGTTAGATGAAAATTCAGTAGGAATATTCCTCTATGTGTATCTACTGGTGCGTCTTTCATAGGCTATCATGTTTGCTCAGTAAATATTTGTTTAGATGGATGAGTAAATTTATGCCTTCATATTCAGAATTGCCATTGTCTAGTGACACTTTACCTTTGCAGTGAGTGAAAAGCTTCAGTGAAAAGACAGATCTTCAGCACTATACTATGCTAGACCTCTTCTTGTAATGTTCAGCTGATAGCAGTACTTGCATACTTGCTGGGTTCTGAGAGATGCCTCAAAGTCTAAAGTCAGGATTTAAGGCAATATTTCACTTGCTTTTCATAAGTCTAGTCTTGGTTTTAAAACTTCTACTTAAAATGGCATCCAAATGAAACATATAAGAATAAGTTGAAAACACCAGGCACAGGATGTTAGCTGGTTAATATTTACCATAAAAATTTACCTTCAGTAATGAAGCCTATAAAGTTGTTTTCATCTTCAAAGTGCTCTCAAGCATTAATTAGTTATTGCAATACTCCTGTGCAATAAATAATTAAGTATTATTATCACTCCATTTATTGATGGGAAATGAAATATAGTAGTTTAAGAACTTTGTTCAATTCTTTCAGGTCAGCCACAATGTTGAAAAGCTAAAGATTTTTCAGCATGCCTTTTTTTTTTTAAACCAATGTATTACCAACCTGATTTAAAAGTCACTTTATGAAATATATTTCACAAAGTTTAGAAACAGAAAACTCAAATAATCTCTAATACCAGAACAAGAAATAATAAACTCCCATTTCTACCAAATATTAAATCAAACTTCAATCTTCAGTCTTCTGAACTATAAAACTTTTAAGAAGGGGTGAACGCTTTGCAGAATTACATTTCCAATCCTTCAGCATTATTATTAGTAACAGGATGTATGCCCCCTGGGGGGGGCGCAAAAATACCCATAATCTTTTCAAATTCTAGCTTAAAAAATGAAGTTCAAAACATAGTTAATTGTATTCTAGGATTTACAAACCCAGCACTTCCCTTAGGGAATAAAATGACAGAAAACTATGTTCTGTCATCTTTTGTAATGTGTTCAGAAGTAAAGTGCTGGGGAATATTTCTGACAGTTTTGTGTTGGTAAATTTGCTGTTTCTGGTGAATTATAGGATTCCCGGTCCTCTTACTCCCATAGAGGGCAAATTTGTCTTGGTAGTTTATATAATTTATAATATGGATATTCAAAATGACACCCGCAGCACCACAGTTAGACCCTGGGTCTCCTTGGAAGACAATGCTTGTAGAGGCCTCTTTTCCTTAGTGGTCACTTAAGACACAACTTCTCTCTCCACAGCCAACTGCAGAACTAGTTACAGCTGGCCTTCTACTGCGTAGCATATGCTTCTATTACTGCGTAGTAGGTCAACTGACAAGTTTCACTCCATGCGAAAACAAGTCTTTGACAAGTCTTACGAAGCAGAAAACATACAAAGACTGAACTTAAGGATGGAATCTCAGATATATGCTCTGGAAAGAAAGGAAGGTGAAGAGGAAGTGACGTGTGGGAGGCATGAGGGTTTCTATGGTAACAGAAGAGCACTGTTCTCAGTGCTATGATTTCTTCACCAGTGCTAATGCTCTTGAATAGAAACTCTTGCCAGCATCATGAACAGATGGAGCCACCGTGAACCCTCACAGCAACCACATGAAAATGCTACCCTGAAAATGTCTCTTTTTTTTTTTTCTTTTTGAGACAGGGTCTCCCTGTAGTCCCAGCTGACCTGAACTCACTATGTAGACCAGGCTGGCGTCTTTTTACAATTATTCCTGTACTTTTAGACATGTACATGCTTGGCACCACTAGGACATTAATCAGAATGGGTGATGAGCAAAATCATGAGTGGAACAAGAATATAATCCTGAGGTGACTCAGAAACAGTCAACAATAGCATTTTCCCTAGACTGAAGCAGAAATGACAATATAAAAAGTCACATATATTTGTTTCCTTCTTTGTTGTTGCTCAGAGATGATCTAAGACTCCAATGTTGAGATAAACATTTGTCAAAACATGGCATAAGAGGTCAAGTGAAGTGCTGGAGAGATGGCTCAGTAGTTAAGAGCATTGGCTGTTCTTGCAGAGGCCCTGGGTTTGATTCCCAGCATCCACACGGTGGCTAACAACTGTCCATAACTCCATTTCCAGGGGATACAATGCCCCCTTCACACCTCTGAGGACAATGCTCCCATAGGTGCACTTACATTACATACACGTAAAACACTCATACAAATTAAATAAATAAATAAATAAATAATAAAATAAATAATATTTAAAACGGGAAATTGTTCTTGCAGAGGCCCTGGGTTTGATTCCCAGTATCCACACGGTGGCTAACAACTGTCCATAACTCCATTTCCAGGGGATACAATGCCCCCTTCACACCTCTGAGGACAATGCTCCCATAGGTGCACTTACATTACATACACGTAAAACACTCATACAAATT
>NW_008356950.1:215385-232263 GCF_000622305.1 Nannospalax galili
AAATAATAAAATAAATAATATTTAAAACGGGAAACTAGGCCTTCTGTCAGGATACTGTGGTCCTTACTAAATTACAAACGTAGTACTTCGGTAGAGTAGGGATGAAATGAGAGCAATGAAAGGATAGATGGACAGGAAAAAGCTGAGACTTAAAACTGTGTAAGTCTCAGTATAGAGTGCCAGCCTAATATTAATCCACAGCGCCCCCGCCGCCCCCCACACACAACATACACAGCCCAGCTTTTAGCTCCCAGCACTTGGGAAACTGACATAGGAGGATTGCTATGAGTTCATGGACAGCTTGAGCTACACAACGAAAAGCCTGGCCTGTTGAAGTAAGACCTGGTCTAAGAAATAAAAAGAAGTGAAAGACTTTACTGACTTCATATTTACTGTTGTGTGGTATACCCTTTATCCATTTTTATCTGTGTTTTATCATTTACTCCTCATATCATGATGATATAAATTAAAAATCAAAATCTATAGCAATAAGCTACTCTTGATGAGTCAATTAATATGAATAATAATTGCAAATCTAGCCTAGATCTGCAGACCAATCTATTTTCTATCTAATCTTCCATTTAGTGATCATTTAAAATATCAATATCTTAGTGAGAGCATTAAAGTAAAGAAAAATATTGGCACAGGGAAAATTTTATTCTGGATAAAGGAGGAGAAGAAAGGAGGAGGAAGAGTGTGGAGAGGGGAGGGGTGAGAAGGAGGAGAAAAAGAGGAGAGTATTGGTTGTAGTAGAAAGTTATGAACCATCTGGAAAATTCTTAATAAAGGCAGATGAACTAGGGACTGGTAAAGTGGCTACCTGAAGATCTGAGTTCTGATCCCCAGTATCTATGTAAAAAGCTAGGCATGGTTGCAGCTGTCTTTAACCTCAGTGCTGTGAGGCAAAGATCCCAGAGGCTTGCTGACCAACCAGTCTAGTCAACTGGTGAGCTCTAGGCTCAGTAGGAGACCTTGTCTTAAAAGTGAGGTTACTTCAATTAAGGAAGACTGCTGATATCACATCTGGCCTCCACACGCATACACACACGTGCACACACACACACACACACACACACACACACATATACAAGAAAACAATATAGATCACAAGTCTGAAGAGAAAAACAAAGTACAGCAACCACAGCTAGAAAATGCAGCTTCGTGAACAGCAAAGATGTGAGTTTAAAGCAAAATACTCAACTTACAATCAATTATTCAGTTAATCTTAGTCAAAATTGTTGGTGAGCTCGACTATCAAAACTCCAGTACAGAGAGTCTATATTATTAGTCGATTACAGTAGTACAGGGTATTATCTTCAGAAAGCAAATATAAATATATTGGGAAAGAAAAGAGGGGAAGGTGGAAGGGAGCAGAGAGGGGAAGAAGCAGGAGAGACAGAGGGAGAGAAGAAAGGGCAACAAGACAAAGATGTTGCACTGGCTTGCTCCTGGACATCGCTGACAAAATTCATGCAGCCGTTAATCTTATCATGTATTTATCACCTGTCAGACAGTTTCAGTTCATCCAGTGCCACTTATTTCTCAGCCATATCTGACAGCACCAATTCAAATTAATTTTGCACAAATTTCCTCAGGTATTTTTAATGGCTTATTAAATTCTAAGAACTACATATTACATATATAGTCTTTTATCACTTCTCAAAATTTGCATTCTGTATGAAGCTATCAATTTCAATATGATTTATTCTTTAGAGGACCATGTTACTTATTATTCATATTGATTCCTTTGCCCTCTTAAAAAATCAATTAAGTTTTTTATGAATGTATATCCTTTATTTCACCTTCCGTAGATCCTGTGTGTTGCACATAACAATAAGGATCAAAAAATACATCTGTTTTCTGTTATGTGAATGATGATTTTTCCAAGAGTATTATTAGTTGCTTAAAAACCTAGAAAGTCAGAGAACCTCTTTAATTTTTTTTTCTGAGACAAAGTCTCATTTACTATAACTTGTTCTAGAAGTTGCTAAGTATTCAAGGATGACCTTGAACTTCTGATTCTCCTGCCTCCACTACTATTCTATGCATGCACCACCAAGTCGTTTTATGTGATACTGAGGATCAAACCCAGGGCTTCCTACTCTACCAACTAAGCTGCATCCCTAGTCCCCAAGTCAATGAAGTTCTTACAGAAACAGGGAACTCTGGGTTCTTTTAATTCTGTTTTTCCTTCTTCCTTCCTGAAACAGTATTTTCATTTGCTTTGGGAATGTCAAAGACAAAGAAGCTAGGCGTTCTATTGATTAGTGATGCTCTTATGACCAGGAAACCTTGATGATTATCAGTAACAAATCAGAAACATGAAGTATCATACCAATATTCAGTATGCCTGCCCTAGAATTGTTTGGATTAAATGTTGGTAATCTAGGTGTACAATTTAGGAATTGTATCAACTGCATGAAACAAGATAGAAGTGAATCATGGCTTGAACAAAATAGTAATATAACCTTGTGTCACAGGAAAGACTTCTGAAGGAAGACAGTAAGAGTTTTTACATGTCTGCCTTCCTAAGCTACAATTCCAGCACACGATCCTATTGTGTGTGTGTCACCTCAGGTTGAAAAGAAAGGGAAAAAGACTTGGTGGAAATCCCATATAAATTTATATTTACATGTAATCTGAAAGAAACTAGTCACATGGTTATATCCAACTATAAACAGCAGTACGAAACAGTCTTTTAGCTAGACAACAATGAAGAATTTTATTTCAAAGCAGGGGAAACGGACATTGAGCAATTAAATGTCTATTTAAATTAATTAAATGTCTTTGTCCTTCATCTTTAATATTTAACGTGTGTGTGTGTGTGTGTGTGTGTGTGTGTGTGTGTGTGTTGTGGGGGTGCTGGTGGACGTTTATAAGTGTCCTGAGAAGTTGGACTTACCAAAGAAGCTGGGAAATGAACTTCTGCCCTCTGCAAGAGCAGTGCACATTGTTAACCCCTGAGCCATCTCCCCAGCCCCTGTTCTTCATTTTAAAAACCATTCCTTCACTTGTATGATAAGTGTCCCACCTGAGCACTCTGCAGCCTCTTACCCTCTGCACACTGACCATTTGTGGGTTTCTGTGTTAATTGCCGTCTGGTACATGAAGAAACTTCTCTGGTGAGAGGTGAGAAATACACTAATCTATGGGTATAACAATAAGCCATTATGAGTTGGTTTAATATTACATCTACTTAGCAGAATAATAGCAGTGGGTTCTCCCCTAAGGCCTGTGATCTGTCTAGCCACAGGTTCTTGGGAGAGTCAGTTTTCTTTACTGGTGTGATCCTGGTAGGTTACCCAGACTCCAGGGCTGGTCCCACACCCAGGAGCATGTGAAAGGCATGGAATGGAATTGATAGGGCTTTAAAAAACAAAAAAAAAATACAAATAAATGAATAAAAGTTTTAAAAGGAGAATTATTAATGGAAGGCTTAAAATGGGGGCCATGTAGTGGGGAAGGAGTGGAGAGGGGATCTGAATATGATCAAAATACACTGTATGAAATTCTGGAATCAGTTTTTAAGAAAAAATTCCTTCAAGCTTTGTAATCACTTGTTATGCTCTTGGCTTTCATTACCCAGCACCCACTGTGTCATGCAAGACAGTCTTTATCATTCAGTCCTTTCTCCCCACTTCTAAATATCTATTCTCATCTGTGCTTGGACATTCTATGATGTAACAGAGGCTATGCTATGTACTAACTACATCTATTTTCTTAGTTGCTTTTGTTTGGGGCAAGTGGGACATTTCCATCTACCATGCTATTAAGTTAAAGTCACATAATTAAATCCAGGTCACTAGATTATTGGCACAAGGGATATATTCCCTAAAATCTCATTTTTTAAAAAAAATTAATTTTGTTATTTTTATTTTATGTGTATGAGTGTTTTGCCTGCACATATGTACATGTGCCCATGTTGTGCAATGCCCATGGAGGCCAGAAGAAGGTGTTGAATTTCCTTGGAACTGGAGTTATGGACAGTTGTTAGCTGCCATGTTGGTGGTGAGATTCCAACCTGGGTCTTCTGCAGTGCTCGTAACCACTGAGCTATCTCTCCAGCCCTCCCACCCAAAAAAATCTCATTTGATAATTCACTCTTTCTCTGAGGTAGGAAGAAATAGACTCCAAGAGAGTAGACATACAATTGAAGGAACCTAAGTAGGTTAGTCATTGTATAGATGTGAGCCATTCTAGAAAGCCCCAACCTAAACTTGTATCAGGTATCATAATAAGCTAAGTCCAGGTGAATGGCAGAGCTATTTGTTCCAGTAACATTAGCTGCCCTGCCTAATACATAGACTTTAAAGATTCATCACATTCTCCGATTCAAGTATATTTGTTAACAGATTAGTTTTGTAGAAGACAAATCATGTTTTAAATGAAAAATTGGGTCTGAAATGCTTGACCTGTAGTTCAGAGTTTATATTTTTCCTGGTTTTGTAATATTGGCATATTCATACTGAAATATCATAGGAATAGGACTCAAGTGCAGACAGAATTCATTTATGATACATTTGTATGCATATATGGTGCATATGTATACTAATTGCTCCCTAAGGCATATGTATTAGAGGTTTATCCCTAAGAATGGCTCTATTGGGAAGTTGTAGGATCTTTACCACTTGGGAAGAGATCTTTGGGTTGCTGGGGCATGCCGACAAAAGAAATAATTAGGAGGGCCAGCAAAATGGCTCAGTAGGTAAAGGCGCTTGCCACCAAACCCGAGTACCCAAGTTCAATCCCCAGAATTCACATGATGGAAGGAGCGAACCAATGCCTGTAAATTGTCCTCTGACCTCCACATGCACACCACAGCACACATGCAGATACACACACACACACACACACACACTAAAATGTAATACTTTTTAAAGGATATAATTGTATCACAACTCTTCTTTTTTTGTTTTGCTTCCTGACCATCAGGTGGGTGGTTTTATACAGCCACCTGCTCTGGCCTGACATGCCACAGTAAACCCAAAGCAGCAGAGCTGCAAGTCCAGAATTTCTAAAGTGAGCCAACTTCTCACTTTTTAATTTGTCGAAGGTATTTATTCCTGTGGTGGGAAGCTGTCTAACACACAGCTCATACACATAGCCTAATCGAAATTTTTATAATGATTTTATTAATTTTGTGAATAAAATAAAATTTTGTGGTGTAAGATCTTCCACTTGTAGCCACAGGTCAGTGCTCAAAAGCCCTCAATGTGGAACGTTTCAGATTAGATTCAGCATGTTCTGACTAGGGGTGTTCAACTGTGCTGCGGCATCCTTACACTCAGAGTCAGTATCTAATCTCTGTACTGCAAATGCACAACATGTTACTTTGTGTGGAATGAGTTACAATAATAGTGAGCGATGATGAAGACAGCAGGGATGAGAGTATGGACAGAGTCTGGTTGAATGTCTATTCTTTTTACTAAGATTAAGAAATATGTAACATACAGCTCTCACAAAGAGGAGAGCAGAGTTTATTAAAGCTATTTTTCCCTTCGTTACATTTTCCCATTCTGAGTGTAGAATGTCTAACAATATTAAATTCAGTTTTCTTTGTCCTTAAAAAGAATTCTGTTTTTGTCTTACTTCTTACATAGGCACCAAGAATCATGCCTTTCTTTTCTGAGCTTTCTCATAACTTTGTATTTTTGAAGATGAGACATCATGTATAAAATCCTAATTTACATCATCTTTAGATGATATAGTTTCTCCAGCAGCCCAAATATCACCCCTGTCACCTCCTTTTTATTGACCTGACATGTGAATGATCAGTCTTCCAAGGTGCTCAGCACCCTGAAAGTAGCCATAAGAAGAAGGAGCCTCTACTCAAAGAAAGATAGATAGCCAGGATGAAGACGTGACAGTGCAGAGAAAGCATCCGTTTGGAGCACTTACAGATGTAGACCAGCATATGGTTTGGGATGGGGTGGTGCACTGTGTAAGCTTTGCAGAAATGGTGGGGAGATTAATTTTGACTTTTCAGGCAGAGGAAACTTTAAAGACATAAGACACATAACAGATAAGAATACCTAAAAAGAAATACTTCGAACAAATATGATGGGTCTCCTTTAAAAATAGCTTTAGAATCACAAGATTGTTATGTCAACTAAGACAAAGAAAATGAAGAGAAAAAAAGGGAGAGTAAAAAGAGCACTATGAAAAACAGAATAAAGTCACAGACAAAGGGAAAGAAAGAGCCCAAAAGAGAGGGGTAGTAGGGAACAGAGGTGGCTAGGAGGAAAATGGCAATATGCAGCCAGAAGGGGAGGAGGGAAGGACATGCGGGGACCATGGAGGTGGGGCAGAGGGGACTCAGGAGAGGGGGAATGGTGGGAGGCAGAGGTTATGGGGAGAGGTCGGGGAAAATGGGGGTGCTTGTTCTGGGGAGGGAGGAAGGAGGTTGGACAGGGGAAGAGAGAGGAGAGATGAATGGAGCTTGGGTGGCACAGGAAGTCAGAGGGAAATGTATTGGCTCAGGAACCCCCTGAGAAATACATATATGGTGTCTGAACATTAGTGCCTGTGTATACCTGGGGGCTGTATGGCAAGGAGCACAGTGCCAGACATGAGAGTCCTTCCTTCGACTCACTGGTCGGAGTAGTCCAAGAGACTCACAAAATAACACAGGCTATTGTCGGAGTCCTTGCTTATCTCCCAGAGCTCGAAGGTAAGGCCCTACTGCTGAAAATAGGGTGTACTTTGGACACAGAACTTGGAGCAATGGATCTGGAAATGACCTGGAGGCCTTCTCCCTGAAGGCTAGCTTTCATAGTTCTAGAGGATACTATGCAAGCTGCTAAGGGAGAAAAGCAATCATGGGTCCAACCCAGCCCTAAAGCCTAATAACCATAACAACTGGCCCAGGAAGCTACCTCTATTGGTGCAGTAGTGGCACTGTTATCTGCGGGGTTATGAACAGCTATCTAATTGGACTTAAAGCCCTCTCAATGGGAGGGAACTCATGGGTGGCACTGCAATTACAGCCAAATATACATGGCTGGAGAGTTCATAAATCCTAGAGAAAACCCTATCTCTGACATATCTTTAGACAAATGACATTTCTTACCAAATGCTGAATATGAATCTTTATATTTATAAACAGGTGTACCATACACCGCTCATCAAAGAAGCTTGTTTCTGCAACAGATGGAGGCTATTACAGAGTTCCACAACTGGTCACACAAAAAGAATGTATGCCTGAGAGATGCCCAGCCTAGGTGACATGTCTATAGTGGAACCTCTACAGCTAAGCCTCATGGAACATAGTAGAACAAGCAGTAGAGAGAATACTAATGGATTCTTCAACTCTCACCAGTGAAGTGTCCCTATACAACAGAGTGTGGTACACACAGAAGGCCACAACTGGCTAAGTTTTCGAAAATAAGAGACTGCAGAGTGTGTGTCCCTGGATAGAATTCCTGTATTAAACTTCACCCACCCAGAACTCAGGGACCATTTCAGAAAAGGGATGGAAAGATTGGAGGAGCCAAACATAAGGAAACAGATGCTTTCATGCCACTAGAAGCTTGCTCATATAAGCTTGTGGTAATGTTGGCACTGTGCACAAGATCCATGCCTACTCAATCAGACAAGGGCCCAGAGTGGAGCAAAGGAAATGGGTGCAAGGCCAGCCCTAGCCTGGCAACTGTTGGCAGCTGATTGCTGCTGAGTAAGGGAGAATAGACCTTTCTTACGATCTCTAGATAGGCTGACTAGACTCCAGTGGATAAGCCTGCACCAAAGGACATCTGGGTGCAAATGCTTGACCAGCTAGGACGTAACATACATGACAGAATGTGTGAGGTCCAGTGGGGGGGGCATAGATGGGGAAGGGGCCTAAATTTGTTTAAGAACTATTGTATGAAATGCACAAAAACTCAATAAGACAATTTTTTTAAAGTAGAGAAAATAGAAAAAGAAATAATGAAACAACATAAAGAACTATGGGATTATCCTACTTTATTTTCTTCCAAATTCCCCTAAAGAGAAAAGTGGTCATGCAAATGATTAAAGACAGGGTTATTGTGGTGGAAAGCCTTTAGAAAACATACATGTGGAATACGGGAATACTCTAAATCCAGCTTCTTCAACTGTGGGTCATGATCCCTTAAAAGGTCATATGATTGAATGGAGGGTTTGCAAATATTAGACAACAGTAAACAGTTTCTGAATGTTCAGTCACCTAAAGTCAATTCAAAAACAAACTCATAATGAGTCCAAGGTATTTCTGTGAGTCCTCAACCCTCATCTGTAGAGCATCACAGTCTCACTACCACCCTGGTTCTGACCATACAACATGTACATTTTGCACTCTGATTGCCATCATGCCTCAGAAAACCACTGAACACACCTGGGAGACCAGCAATCAAGACTGTTTGATTTGTAAACTGCAATTTTTTGACTACACATACAAAGTTTTCTACTCTTATAAGCATAACAGTTTAATTATGGAAAACCAAGGCTTTTAAAATCCTCATACCAACATTCCTCAATGCAATTATCAAATTAGACTATTGTTCAATTGTATTGTGTTAGAATGCCTAGTCTTTTAAATTAGTGTTTGTTGCAGATTTGAGTTTCATTTCTTAAAAATCATTTGGTTTCAGATAAAGACAGAATTTTCAATAACTTCTGAAATGACCCTAAATAGACTTTTGCCATTTTGTACTACATATTTATGCAAATAAGAGTTCTCAGCAATGACAGTTATTAAATCAAAATATCGATCAACTCTGAAAAACATTAAGATTCTCTATATACTTCAGTATTAAATAGTCAGTTGAGATTTAACTGTTTATGCAAAAATAAACAAGCCAGGCTTGGTGATGCATGCCTTTAATCCCAGCCCTTGGGAAGCAGAGGCGAGTAGATCTCTGTGAGATTGAGGCCAGCCTGGTCTACATAGTGAGTTCCAGGCCAGCTGGGGCTACAGGGAACTCTGCCTCAGAAAACAATAAATAAATAAATTAATAAATCCATATTAATATGCAAATTTGCTTTCTTCTTTAATAAGTTTTTTGAATGTTTAAAATTGCTTTCTTCAAAAATTCCTTTATGGTTTATTATCATTAATGTTTGATTTGTATACTGATTTTATATAACTATATTTCTGGGAACTGCAGAGATGGCTCAGCAGTTAAGAGGACTGTCTGCTCTTGCAGTGGACCCAGGTTCAATTCCCAGCACCCACACGGCGGCTAACAGCCATTCATAATTCCAGTTCCAGGGGATTCAAAGCCATCTTCTGACATGATATGACATGAGTGCACTTACATATATGCAGGCAATACACTCATACACATAAAATTAAAATGAATAAGTAAACCATATTTCTGTGGTCACATAAATTTCTCAGGTGAAAAGGGGTCAAAAGTGGAAAATATTTTAGGTATCCTAACAAAAACTAAAGAATATATCTTTTTCTTATATAAAATAACTTTTATTTACATAATTTTTTAAACTTTTACAAAAACTTTATTGAGCATTTCATACATGCATGAGGTGTTTTGATCAAATCCCTGCCCACTCCCTCCCCTCCAACATTCTCCCCTCTGAAGAGATAACCCTAAAATCTTTTAAGGATTAGATACGAGCTCCCAAATACCTTTGACATTTTTGGCCTTTGGAACAGAGTATGTTGTTATTAGGACCAAGCACATTTTGACTTTTAGCCAAAAAATGAGCTACTTTTCTTTGGGGTCTTTCTACCCTAACTGCCTAGCCAATTCCTACCTCCTATTCTTATCATGCCATCCTCTGAAGGGGTTACCCAAACTGGCAATAGGGAATAGGGACACAGACTGCTCTGTCTTCTTCCATGCTGAACAGGGACTTAGGGTGAGGCAATTGGAGTACCCCTTCAGTAGGTCTATCTAAAAGACTCCCAAATTGCATAACTCTTGTCTCTAAGGGGAAAAGAAAGTCCTTGAATCATGAATGGGAGATGTGAAAGAGAAGTAAAGGCAAGAGTAATTAGCATTACAACTTCTAGACAGGGAACTAGAAAAAAATCAGAACAGGTCAATTTCCAAATGTTCATATGAGAATCCATTGGAGTTTCATGACAATGGTTTCCAAAAGCATCCCTCTATTGAGATCTTCCTCATTTTTCTTTTGTCTTCCAAGCTGGACTAGTTGGCTGGGAAGAGTGGCTGGATACTCAGGAGTGGGTCCAGTAACTCTGCTTGGCACTCCTTTAATGAATGAGCACTACCATCAACAAGCCCATTTGTGACAATGTTTAGCGATCAGGCTCAGATGAAGTTGTGATGATGGTAGTTATTTCATGCAGAAGGGACTGCTGTGTAGCATCATCTTATTAAAAGGACATGGAATTTAAAAAGATTTGGTGCTAGGGTCCACATATGAGGGAGAACATATGCCATTTGTTTTTCTGAGTCTGTGTTACTTCACTTAGTATAACAGTTTCTAGATCCATCCATTTACCTGCAAATTTCATGATTTCAACTTCTTTACTGCTGAATAGAACTCCATTGTGTAAATATACCACATTTTTGTTAACCACTCATCAGTTGAGGGATACAGGTTGCTTCTATTTCTTAGCTATTCTGAAAAGGACAGCAACAAACATGGTTGTACAAGTGTCTCTACAGTAGGATGAGTCCTTTGGGTATATGCCAAGGAGCAGTATAACCAGGTCATATGGTAGGTTCATTTTTAGTTTCTTAAGAGTTCTTCACACTGTTTTCCATAGAAGCTGCATGGGTTTACAATCCCACCAGCAGTGAATGACCATTCCCCTTTCTCCACATCCTCACCAGCATTTGGTATCATTTGTTCTCTTGATCCTAGCCAGTCTGATTGGGGTAAGGTGATACATTAGGGTGGTTTTAATTTGCATTTTCCTAATTACTAACGATGTTGAAAACTTTTTGAGATGTTTCTTAGCCATCTTTACTTCTTCCTTTGAGAACTCTCTGTTTAGATCTTTAGCCCATCTTTTCATTGGGCCATTTGGTTTCTTGATTCTTTTTTCTTTGAGTTCTTTATATATTCTGGATGTAAAACCTCTGTCAGATGTGTCACTGCTAAAGATTTTCTCCCATTCTATGGGTTTTCTCTTCACTTTCTGATTGTTTCTTTTGCTGTACAGAAGCTTTTTAGTTCAATGTGGTCCCACTTATTGATTGCTGATCTTAATTCCTGAACAACTGTTGTCTGACTTAGAAAATCCTTTCCTACACCTATATCTTGTAAGTTACTGCCAATATTTTCTTCTAATAGTTTCAGGGTTTCCAGTTTCACATTGAGGTCTTTGATCCATTTGGAGTTGACTTTTGTGCAAGGTGAAACATAAGGATCTAGTTTCATTCTTCTACAGGTGGAGATCCAGTTTTGCCAGCACCATTTGTTGAAGATGCTGTCTTTCCGCCATTGTGTGTTCTTGGCACCTTTGTCAAATATCAGGTGGCTGAAATTGCATGTACTCAGGTTTGGATCTTCAATGATATCCCATTGATCTATGTGTCTGTTTTTTCACCAGTACAATGCTGTTTTTATGACTATGGCTCTATAGTATACTTTGAGATCTGGTATAGTAATCCCCCCAGCATTGCTTTTTGTGCTCAGAGTTGCTTTGGCTACCCAGGGTCCTTAGTGCCTCCACATGAATTTAAGGATGGAGTTTTCCAATTCTGTGAAGTATGTCATGGGGATTTTGATTGGGATTGCATTTAATCTATATATTGCTTTTGATAGGATGGTCATTTTAACAATATTAATTCTTCCAATCTGTGAACATGGGAGGTCCTTCCATCTCCTGGTGTCTTCCTCAATCTCTTTCTTTAACAATTTAAAATTTTCATTGTAGAGATCTTTGGTGTCTTTCGTCAGATTTAGTCCAAGATTTTTTTTTTTTTTGAAATTATGAATTGGAGCATTTCCCTGTATTCTTTCTCCCATTGCTTGATATTGGGCAGTTCCAGGAGTTTTCTGGTGGAACTTTTGGCATCTCTTAGCTATCGTATCATATCTGCAAAAAGTGATAGTTTGACCTCTTCTTTTCAATTTAGTACTCCTTTAATTTCCTTCTCCTGTCTTATTGCTCTAGTAAGAGTTTCAAGCACTATGTTGAAAAGGAGTTGAGGTAGTGGACATCTTTGTCTTGTTCCTGATTTTAATGGAAATGCTTCCAGTTTTTCTCCATTTAGAATGATATTGGCTGTGAGTTTGCTGTATATAGCTTTAATTATGTTGAGGTATGTTCCCTCCAGTCCAATTCCCTCTACGAGTTTGAATATAAATGCATGCTGAATTTTGTCAAAAGCCTTTTCTGCATCTATTGAGATGACAATGTGGTTTTTGTCTTTGAGTCCATCTATATGATTAATGGCATTTATTGACTTGTGTATATTGAGTCAGCCTTGCATCTCTGGGATAAAGCCTACTTGATCATGGTGAATGATCTTTCCAATGTGTGTCTGTATGCAGTTTGCAAGTATTTTGTTGAGAATTTTTGCATCTGTGTTCATTAAGGATACGGGTCTACAGTTTTCTTTTTTGTTGTGTCTTTAGCTGGTTTGGGTATTAGAGTGATGCTGGCTTCATGGAATGAATTTGAGAGTTCTCCCTCTGTTTCTATTGTTTCGAATAATTTAAGTAGTATTTGTTGGAAGTCTTTAAATGTCTGGTAGAATTCTGCTGTAAATCCATCTGGGCCTAGGCTTTTTTCAGTTGGGAGTCTTTGATTACTCTTTCAATTTCCTTATATGTTATGGGTCTGTTTAAACTGCTGATCTCTTCTTGGTTTAATTTTGGAGGTTCCCATGATTTCACATATCCATCCATTTCTTTTAGACTTTCAGATTTAGTACCGTATAGGTTTTAAAATATCCTCTTATATCTTAAGTACAAAGGAGGAGGAAAAAATTCCTTGATTTGATAAAAGACACTCCCATCCACTTAAATTATGTTATGTCTAGATATACAGATATGTGATCCAAAATTGAAATCTTGAAAGTGCTTCTTTGTGAATCTGTACTTCCGTTCCTGCTTACCTTCTTTCCCCTCCATTATCTCCACCACATCATGTCTTCTCCCAGCCTGAGCATTCTGCAGAGCATCTGGCACAGTAAAAGCTCCGTAAATGTCTGAAGAAACACTAAGGTGTAGTGTTCTTCTGTGGAAGGATCCATAAACATTGTGTTATGCTAAATGCATTTTATATTTTTTAGAAGCTGAATTTATCTGATATTACATTATGTACATAATTTTCATGCCTTTGATGAAAGCTTTTCCCTTGAAAGGTATCTTGAATTTTTTCAAGATGGCTACCTGATAAAGGACACAAGCGAACAATTGAGAGCAAAGGGATGAGCAGGAGACAAATTATTTCTTCCTTAGCAATGAATAGACTGACAGATGTCAATTCTAAATCTTTCTTATGCCCAGCGAATTTGTTAAAAGTTGCTTTTCAGGACCTGTGCTGCTGCTAACATAAATGTATTAAAAAATCACAGTAGATACTGAATTCTTTGACCTGCTGAGAGAGAAGTGGAAGAATGAAGTAAATGCCACAGTGGGGAATCATACATAAAGCACTCACCAATTCTATGAAATGTGTTCCTAAAAACCTCTGTGTCAGGGAGGGTTCTTATCTGACATTAAAGAAAACAGGGAGCTCAAGCCTCACCACCCCTACTGGCCATCCCCCAACCCCTAGCCCCACCCCCTGCTTTCCTGAAAAAAATCATAACTTTCAGTACCGTGAGCATGACAGCCATAAGCAGCCTCTTCTAGCAGTAATGTGTTTGCTATCAGGAACCTCTGATTATTGTCCATAAAGAATCACAAATGTGTAGTATTAAGTCTGGTTTTAGTTGCCATGCTACTTGGCTGAAGAAAGCACTAGATCTATAGAATTTAGACATTAAAATTTATCTACGGGCTGGAGACATCGCTCAGTGGTTAAGAGCACATACTGCTCTTGCCCAAGATCCAAGTTTGTTCCCATCCCACAACCACTTGTAATTCCAGCTCCAGGAGATCCAGCACCCTCTTCCAGCCTCTGCAGCTACCCACATATACACACATAGACCCATACACATAATTACAAATAAATATTTTTTAAGTTTGCCTGCAGAATAACAATAAAAATTAGGAAACATATTCAGAAAAAAAAATGTAGGGACTAGATAACAATATAGTACACTCCATCTGTAAGAGGAAGAAGGAGCAACTTCTTCAAATATGAACAAAACCTACATGGTCCCCCAGCATAGTCATTAAGGGACCTTTTCCTTGTGTGGCCTGTAGGGAAGTCACCATCACCCACTGGAAGAAAGAAGACATTTCAGACCAAAGGGGAAGTGAAAGCTAGTGAGAGAGACTGAGGCAAAGGGTTTTTCCAGAGGAAGTGCATCAGAACTTGAAAAGGAGCCATTTAATTCTGTCAGCACATACCTTTGCAGAAGGACCTGAATCAAGACCTCCACTTACAGCCCAGGAGCATCTCCTCAAACCCTCCAGTTTCCTCCTAAACCACTGCAACATATTTTGTCATCTAGCATTCTTTGGACCATTCTTAAAAGTCAGTGACGACTGATTGCAAAATACTTCTTAGAAATACTTGCAAAAAAATTACATTTGCTGGACTTATCATAATTAATCTGAGTAAAAGATAATCCGTTCTACAAAGCTATTCCTTGCTTCAGTACTTTTGACTATTATCCTGTGACACTGCTCAACTTCCAATTGTATAATGCTTTTCATTTTAGCAGGCTCCCTCATTCATGTTCATTTCTCCATGTGATAAGATAAATATGAGTTTTCCTGGTTTTGAAGATGAAGAAAATGAAGCACAAAAGAATCACACTGCTAAATGTAAGTACAGAATACACCTCATGCCTCCCAATTCATTAAGAAAATTAGCAAATTAAATCTCTACCCTATCCCCACCCAGCCACCTACTTCAACCCTAGAACTTAGTGTGGTTTATAATTAAATATTAATAAAACTTTTAAAGAAATATGGTACCATCCAAGAATAAAACAAAAAAATCTATTTGCATATTGTCATAACTCTTACAAAACACATTAGAGATACTCTGTAGGTATGTTGCATGAATAATGGAAGATTCTCTTTTCATCAAATAGTACCCAATATTTGTTGCCTGTAATTCAACTGTAATTTTACCTCAACAACTTAACCTGCAGCTAATTGTGACTCTTATACCACAGGCGGTTCATTACAGTAAATTATCTCTAGATTCTTAAGGATGTATGATCATCAAGAACCCTGTACAGGGTTTTGGACACACAGCTCAGTGGCAATGAGTTTGTTTAGCATGTGGTAGGCCCGGGATTCAAAGACCACTAAATAAGGGCCTGTTTGCACTAAAGAAACCAGATTTGGCTTGGTAATAAGAGGGTGACTCTGTCTGTGTGTTAGTGACTTCTCTCATTGCTGCAGCAAAATACCTGACGAAAGCAATTCGAGTAAGGAAAGGTTTATTTTGACTCACAATACAAGAGTATAGTCCGCAAAGGTGAGGAAATTCTGTCAAGAGGAGCATGGGGCAGCTGGTCACACGGCACATGCAGTCAAGAAGTAAAGAGAGATGAATGCTAGTCCTCAGCTCACTTTTCTTGTTCATTCAGTCTGGGACCCCAGTTCATGAAATGTGCCTTCTATATTTAGGGTAGATCTTCCCACCTCAATTAACCTAATCTAGAAACTCTCATAGGTATGCCCAGGGGGTTGTTTCCATGGTGATTCTAAAACTCATCAAGTCAACCATCAAGATTAACCATCACAGCCTGTAATTGTACTCATTGTATACTGGGCTCTCTGAGAGTGGCAGGAAGTTTCGTGTGACAACTTCCTATATTTACATGGCATTGAGGCCTTATGCTTGAATGTGAGAACTGCCAGCAGCTGAAGTTAGAAGTTATACGTCATGAAACTAGAAGACAGAGTGTTTCCAAAGGATTCCCTACATACCTCAAAGGGAGAAGTGACATTTTCAGTTCCTGCATCTCAATCAGGAATAAAGTCCTTCCAATTTAAGAATCAAAACAGCAGTAATTCAGAGACATTGTAAAGGTCAGTAATATATGACATAAAACTAAAGTCTGTGAAGAAAACCACCACTGAGAAAGGATAATGCCGTCCTCTCAACCTTCAAATGCACTAATTAAAATCATCGTTCTAAAGGAAAAATGTGCTAAGTCAGATGCTCCACAAAATAGCAGCCTAGTTTCACTGAAATTCGATTTCATACAACCAAGACATTCTTAATATCATTCAACCCTACACAAATGATATCAATAGTGATGTAAAAAGAGACATTTTATCGACCATATGATTCACATTTTTACTCCCAGTCTTCACTTATTAAGGGTTAAACTTTGTCTTCTTCATAGGTCTATTTTTTTAAAGCTTGATGTCATTCACTCCTTTAAATTCCAGACAGAACCACATTTATTTTTATACCTAAAAAATCACTGTCTGCACAATCCATTGCTAATTTTGATCACTTGCTTTAGGTCTTTGTGCTTTTACCCTTAGATGTCATAAAAATAAGAAAATTGTCATAATTGGAACTATTTCATCTTGGTTTATAACCTGCTGATCTCAAACTCACTAGCCAAGGATGACCTTGAACTTTAAATTCTCCTGACTCCATCTCACTCATGCTGGGATTAGAGGAGTGTACTCCCAAGTCCAGTTTTATGTGGTGCTGGAAACTAAACCCAGCTTTAAAGGCAAGCATTCTACTAACTGAGCTAAATCCTCAGCCCTTGCAAGAGATTTTTTTAAAACATATTATATTTCTTTTTAAAATTTCTAGCCTAATTTACCATCTTCAACTGCTTTATTATTATTATTATTATTATTATTAATTGTTGTTGCTAT
>NW_008356950.1:232373-242465 GCF_000622305.1 Nannospalax galili
GTCTAGCATGAAAACCCAACACCCAACTTCAGGTAGTTTTGGTTCTTGGAGAACAGAAAATGTAGCCACAATCCAGAATAAAAGGTTCAAGCTTAGGCTCTGTGAACATAAAAAAAAAGATGATTGCTCTATCAAGCAGGATGGTAAGGAAGATCAAAATAGGCTTCTTCAAAATAGTCTACTTTGGCAAAAGGATTATTTTGAGCTGGGTGTACTGAGAGCAGCAGGAAGAAGTCTCTCTTCTCTCCCTTCCTTTTTCTCTTTAAAATGAGGACATAAGTTTCTCTTTATAAAAGAGATATAACTCTCTTTTTGCCAAAGTGTCCCCATCTCTTGTACCAAGAAGACAACTCTTATTTGCATAATGAACCATACTAATGGCCCATGTCTACTGTATATTTTGTACATTCCAACAATTTTCTATTCCTAGCAGCTGAAGTCCACTTTTTCATTCTTTAATTACTGCTTCATAATGTATTGCCCTTTTGTTTAAATTGTATATATGCTGTTACATAGGACTGTCCTCTGACCAGCAAGGTATGGACAGAGGCATTATTCCCAACCATGGTTGCACCTACTTGCCTAGGATCATCACAAACTTGTTGACTGTTGTCCCTCAAAAGAAAGGAGGGCAGGGAGAGTCAGCCATGCCTCCCAATCAATCAGTTGGCCCTAGTTGCACGACTAAAGATATATAAGCAGAGGAAGGCATAGGGAGTCTCTCTTGCCATTTTGTATGTTACTGGGAAGTCACAATCCAAGCCTGGATGGAGGTTTTCCAGAGCAGCCTTTGTGGGGAGCACCCACGCTCCTGTAAGTAAACCCTCACCCACTGTTCTGTAAGTAATCCCAATAAACTCTCTGGTTTCCCAAACTGCATTTTGGAGAAATTGGACCTCAGTTTGTCATAAAGACCAAGGGAGGAGAAGGCCTCCCAGAGGAGATGGAATTTTAGCAACATGGGTCTAAGTACCTCTAGATTTTAGTTTTTATTCTGTGAGGCCCAATGTACCTGAATATATTATTATCAATAAACTCACATATGGGGTTGTCATATCAGAAGTATGGTAGAATACAGAGGTCTGGGCCCCACCCGTACTCAGAAACATGAATTGACAATCTTCCACAGGAAGACAATCTTTCCACAGGAAAAAGTGCCTTTGTGATTGTTTTCCAAATCCAGGAAAGTGACAGCATCACTCAGTAGGTCACAAAAATGAGAAAGACATAATAAACATAGTAAGAAGGGCAGCTTGACTTTATCTACCTCACTATGCCCCAAACACACTTAGCAAAGCAGTAAAACAGATCCCTTCAGGCTCAAAAGCGTCCTGTGGAAAGAATAGATAAAAAAGAAAGAAGATAGCAAAATACACATTTCACTTCATCATAGACCATGGCACAAGACCTACTCCAATGGAAACCAACACTAACCCTGCTCCTAGAAACTCAAGTTTCAACCACCTATCTGTGCACCCCCAAAAGTGTTCTGCCCTCCCACCCGTCCAATCAACAGAACCAGACTCTGGCTGGAATGACTAATGAAGGTTTTCTTTGTCAAGACCAGTCTGTAAGGATTAGAAGTGACTTCCATTTCAGATATATGGACATGTACATAAGGCTGCAGGATAACAAACGCCCAGTGAGCTACAAAAGCACAGACAATAATAGATGCTAATTATGCATGAAAAAAATGAGAAACTCCACAACGAATACAAATGATTTTAAAAAGAACCGAACAAATTTTGGAATTGAAATTTGACTGACCTAGAAACATTAGTAGAGAGATTTTATCTCTGCTATCTCATACTTTATCAAGTGGAAGAATGAATTCATGTAGCTAAAAATGGGTCATTTGAAGCTACCAATTCATAGGACAAAGGGGAATAAAAAAGGAAAAAATAAAAAAAACCCGAGGGACTTTTAAGATATCATGGAGAAGATCAATTTTTCACTTTATGAAAATCTCAGAGAAGGTAAGAAGAGGTAGAAAGTTGCTGAAGAAAATAATGACTGAAATTTCCCCAAATCTGGAAAAGGAAATGAGCATGCAAATTCACGAGACCCAAAAGAATCCAGGTAGGTAGAACCTAAATATGTTTACACTAAGACACAGTATACTAAAATTGTCAAAAGTCAAAGAATTGTGAAAGAAGCCACGGAAATGAGATTCATCACAGAGACTGGACCCCCATGGTTCATCAGCAGATTTTTCAGCAAAAGTCTTGAAGACCTTGAGAAAGTAAGATGATATATTCAAAGTCATAAGAGACAAAAAATGACAAACAAAAATACTGTACATGCAAAAATGTCTTTTTAAATAAAAGGCAGATGAAGACTTTCCCAGACAAAAACTAACAAAGTTAATCACTAACAGATTTCCCACACAAAAAAATGTCAGAGAGGTCATCAATTTAAAATGAAGATATATGAAAAAAGAACATGAAATCATATGAGCATATACATACCAAGAGTAAAGGTGTGTGCATACACAAATATATAATAATGTGGTATAGTAACACTGGTTTATAAATTATTCTTTAACATAGACTTTAAAACATAAGTAATAAAAATAGGGGGCTGGAGAGATGGCTCAGTGATTAAGAGTGTATATGACTCTTATAGATGATGTGAGTTTGGCTCCCAGAACCTACATCAGGCAGCTCAAAAACTACCTATACTACAGCTCCAGGGGATCCAACACCCTCTTCTGGCCTCCATGGGCACATGCAGACACAGAGTATACACACAATGAGATACCCACACATACACATAAATAAAGATAATTTTTCTTTCTTAAAAGTGATAAAAACTGCCGGGCATGGTGGCGCATGCCTTTAATCCCAGCACTGGGGAGGCAGAGGCAGGCAGATGTCTGTGAGTTTAAGGCCAGCCTGGTCTACATAGTGAGTTCCAGGACAGTTGGGGCTACAGGGAGACCCTGTCTCAAAAAGACCAAAAAAAAAGTGATAAAAACTATAACCAAAAATTGGTTAATGATTATCCAATATAAATTGTAGTAAATGGTGATATCAATAAAACAAAGTTAGGGGAAGTAAGTAAAGTTTCTGTATAAAATTGAAGTTGGCAGCAGCTAAAATGTTATTTTAACCATATGAAGTTTTATACATGTCTCATAATATGCCCAGGGAAAACTTTATAGACTTAGAAAAGGGAAAAAAAGTATTAAAACATGACACCTCCCCGAAAGTAGCAAATACAAAGGAACACAATAAACACAATAAACAAGAAGGGCGAACAAAAGATCTGCAAAATATCAAGAAAACAAAATGAAAACAGCAATTCCTTAGCTGTAAGAATTACTTCAAACACGAGTGGATTAAACTTAGAAATTCATAAAGACTGAGTTAAAAAAATAACAGGATGGAACTATATATACTCTATAGGAAATCAAATTTATCTTTAAGAACACAAATACACTAAAATTTAAGAGATAGAAAAAGATAGCCCAGGTAAATGGTAAACAAAAATAGGATGGGTTGCTATACTTCTGTCAAAACAAAACAGACTTGGACTGTAGAGATGGCTCAGCGGTCAAGAGCACTGGTTGTTCTTGCAGAAGACACAGGTTCGAATCCCAGTACCCACTTGGTGGCTAACAACTGTCTATATAACTCCAGTTCCAGGGGATTCGACACCCTCTTCTGACCTCTGTGGGCATTGCACAACATGGGTGCACTTACACACATGCAGGCATAACACTCATATACACAAAATAAAAATAATAAATAATAAAAATTTCTTTAAAAACACAGACTTCAACTCAAAAACTGTCACAAGATCCAAGGAAAGTATTAGATACTCATAAATCAATCAATCCAATAGTAATGAATAAATAAATACATATACTACCAGCATCAGAGCACCAAAATACATAAACACTGGCATTTGAGAAGAGAGAAATAAATAGCATTATAGCAATTGTAAGCGATTTCAATGATCCTTTTATACTAATAGACAGATCATTCAGGAAAAAAAAAAATCACCAAGGAAACAGCAAGAAGCTAACAAAGGCACAGAATAATCAGCCCACACATAGAATAGTCTTCTCAACTATACATGGAACATTCTCTAAAATGTTCACATGCCATGAAGACTGAAATGATTCCAACCATATTTTCTGATCACAATAGAATGAAATTAGAAATCAGTAAAAGGAAAATGGAAACATTCTTCAATGCTATATTATATACTTCAAGATGAACAAATGCTAGTTTATAAACTAAAAAATAGAAGGGGGCTCTGGGGTTGTTGCTCAGTCAATAAAGTACTTTCCTGGCATACATGAAGGCCTAGGTTTGATCCCAAGCACTATATAACCCAGGTGCAATGATGAATGCCTATAATTCCAACACTCAGGAGATGAGGAAGGAAGATCAGAAGTTCAAAATCATCTTCTAGTACATACTAAGTTCAAGCTGAGCCTGAAAGTAAATGATATTATGGCGCAATATAAAGAAAGGAAGGGAGGGAGGGAGGAAGGAAAGGAGGAAGAGAGGGAAGGGAGGGAGGAGGGAGGGAGGGAGGAAGGGAGGGAGGGAGGAAGGGAGGGAGAACAAGCTATCAAAATCTCATTATGAGGCAAACAACATCCTAAAACCAAAGCCAGACACTGACACCAGAAAAAAGAAAACTATAAGCTAATATCCCTGATGAATATTGATGCAAAACTTCTCAATAAATTATTAGTAAAGCAAATTCAACAGCACCATAAAAAAAAATCCTTAACATATGACCAAGCAGGATTTATCTTTGAGATGCAAGGATAATTCAGCATTAATGAACACATTACATAACCAAATAAAGGATAAAAATCGCATGACCATCTCAACAGCTGCAGAACAAGAATTCAGAACCTTTTCATGCTAAAGTCTCTCAATAAACTAGGGTTAGGAGACACGTATTTCAATATATATAGCATATATAAAAATCACATAACTTTAAAACATATTCAATGTGAAAAACTGCTAGCTTTCCTTCTAAGATCTGGAACAAGTCAAGGATGCCTACTTGCTCCACTTCCATTCAATACAGTTCTGAAAGTCCTTAGCAGAATAACTAGGTAAGAAAAAGAAATAAAATTCAATCCACTTGGAAAGAAAGAATTAAAATCATGTTTGTAGATAACAATTTTATATGGAGAAAACTCTAGGTTCAATACATACAAATAAGAAGGAAAAATAATTTATCAAAGAAATTGAAGAATGTAAAATCAATATCTAAACTTTAGTTGTGAGGTCCTTGCAGTTAATCTCCAGTACTATAAAAACTAAAGTTTAAAAAAGTAAATAAAATTTAGTTTCATTTATACTTGCTAACAACAAATTATCTGAAAGGGAATTTTTTTTAAAAAATTCTATCTTTAATAACATCAAAAAGAATAAAATAGGGATCTGGGGATACAGCTCAGTGGTAGAATATTTACCTGGGTTCAGTCATAGTGGTAGATAAGTCCATGGGGTCAATCACAGTACCAAAAATAATAATAATAATAATAATAATAATGTCAATAGAAATAACAATTGCCAAGTGAAAGACCTGTAAGTTAAAAATGATTAAACCCTAGCAAAAAAAATTAAAGCAGATATAAATAGGCGGAATAGCATATGACTCTCATGGATTGAAAAACAGTTGAACTTCCATATTCACAGATTTAATAAATATTATTAAAATGCCCAAACAATCTAATTTGATCCACAGATTCAATGCAATCTCTATCAAAAATTTCAATGTTATTCTTTACAGAAATAGATATTTAAAATCCTAAAATTCATATGGGTAAAAGTACCTGTTCTAATTTGGCTCTGTTGCTTTGATAAACACCATAACCAAAAGTAATTTGGAGAGAAAAGGATCTATTTCATCGCACAGGTTACAGTCCATCACTGAGGGAAACCAAGAGAGGAACTCAAGGAAGAAGCTTGAGGCAGAGAACAGAGGACTATTGTCCATTGGCTTACTCCCAGTCTTCTGTTCAGCTACATTTTTTATATAGCCCAGGCCCACTGGCCTAAGAATGGTACTGCCCACAGTATTCTGGGCCCTCCTACATCAATTAGCAATCAAGAAAATGCCCCACAGACATGCCTATAGGCCAATCTGTCAGAGAAAATTCCTCAAATTAACAACTAGGATTAGCCAAAGTACAAGGCTGGAAGCATCACACCTTTGATTTCCAAACACATTCCAAAGCTAAGTGATTAAACGGTATAATACTGTCATAAATGTGAACTCACAGATAAATGAAATTAAGCAGAGAGCATATGAACTCAGGTATATATGGGCAACTGTTGTTTGGCAGGATTGGCAAGAATATGCAACAGGAAGCAGAGTTCTTTAGTAATCAAATACCTGGATATCCATATGCAAAACAACGAAACTGAATTGTTTTAAACCACACACACAAAAGCTCAACTCAAAATTTATTAATGACATAAACCCAAGACTTGCAATTGCAGCATTCCTAGGGGGGAAAAAGGAATAAGCCCCTAAACATTTGTCTTGGTGATGAATTTCTGGCTAAAGAAACCAATAGCATAGACAACAAAAGCAAAACTAGACAAATGGTGTTATATCAAACTCAAAAGTTTCTACCTTGCAAAGGAAGCAAAAGCATCAACAAACCAAAGGATTTTAAGACTGTGTAACTTACATGAGCAAACATCTAAAATATTTTGAGCCTAGAGAGATGGCTCTGTGATTAAAAGTACTGGTTGCTCTTGCAGAGGACTCAGGCTCAGTTCCCAGAACCCACATGGCAGCTAAAGACTATCCTAACTCCAGTTCCAGGGGATCCAAAGTCCTCTTCTGACCTCTACAGGTATTGTACAACACAGGTGCACTTACAAACATGCAGGCAATATACTCTCATACACAATAAAATTTTTTAAAAATCTAAAGTATTTTATATATCAACATCACTATACAGCTCAATATCAAAAAAAAATTCTACAATAAAAACTCTATTTAAATGGGCAAAGGACCTAAATAAACATTCCCCCAATAAAGACAGAGAAATAAGAGTGTCTGAAAAGATCCTCAGTGTCACTGATGATCATGGAAATACAAATCAAAACCACCAAAAGACGTCACCTCTCACCTGTTAGAATGACAGTTAAAAAACAAAAGATAGTAAGTGCTGACAATGAGGAAGAGTGACTATTGGTGGTGAGCCTATAGGTTCATGTAGCTGCTGTAGGAAACAATGTTGTGGTTCCTCAAAAAATTTAAACTGGAGCTACAATGTGATCCAGCAATCTCACAAATGGGTATATTCCAAATTAGCCAAAATTAGGAACTCTGAGAGATATCCCAGTTTAATTACATTATAATTAACAATGGACATAGAAGCAATCTTAATGTCTAGCAAAGGATAAATGGATTTTTTTTTTTTTTGTATTTTTTAGACAGGGTCTCCCTGTAGCCCCAGCTGGCCTGGAAACTCTCTACATAAACCAGGCTAGCCTTGAACTCACAGAGATCTGCCTGCTTCTGCCTCCCGAGTGCTGGGATTAAAAGCATGAGCCACCACATGTAGCCAGATAAATGGATTTTAAAAGTGATGCATAAAAATGAAATATTATTCTGTGTGAAAGACTTTTCTTGAAATGCCTTCTGTTACAAATGGGAATTTTACCTACCCCTGTAACCAAAGTTAATCTTATGTTTTGAGATAATTTAATACTATCTATTCAATCTGCTACTGTGTAATCAGCTAGTTTAAGTCTAGCTAGCCTTTAGGAAAACAATGTAAACAATCTTACAAGGCCTTGGGCTTCTCTTGCAATCAAGTTCTACAAGCTGAACTAAACATATAGCTTTAATCTTTGGTTATGTTCCCTATTTCTCCTTCATGGTCCTTCCTTGCCACAGCACAGAATAATTTTGTGCGTGTGTGTGTATGTGTGTGTGTGTGTGTGTGTGTATGTGTGTGTGTGTGTGTGTTGAATATTTCATTACTGAAAGCATTGAATTGTTCCCAGTTTATGTTGCAAACAACAGGTGAAATTAGATTGATAACATCTGTTTGTGGTTTTGTATGCTGTTCTGGGTCAGTTGGTGCCAAAAAGAAAAATTCTTCCCTGATAAGACAAGGTTCCTCATTTCTTTTCTATGCCAAGCTGGATGTATTGTTTAAATAGAGAGTATGCCCCTTGGTTAAAAGAACAGTTCCAAGACAAATCAGAAGGAATAAGTTTGAGAACAGATCTGGCTCATTCTTAAACAACTCCAACTGTCATACTACCTTTGTTTCAATCACCACCTCACTATGGCATCTCTGCCATATTATTCAGCTTCAGAAAAGAAGGAGCAATATGGATGAACCAGGGGCTCAGTATGCTTGTGAAAGAGAGCAGACACAGGTAGACAAATGCCACATGCGATCTCATATATTGAAGGTAAGTAGTCAAACTCATAGAAGCAGAAAGTAGAATGGTAATTGTCAGGGGCTGAGGAGAGAAAGACCACCAAGTTTTAGTCACCAAGAATAAATAAGTCCTAAAGATCAATTATGGACTATATTGTCAATAGTATCATGGCATTATACATTTGGGGGGGGGTCTTTTTGAGACGGGGTCTTTTTGAGACAGTCTCCCTGTAGCCCCAGCTGTCCTTGAACTCACCATGTAGACCAGGCTGGCCTTGAACTCACAGATATCTGCCTGCCTCTGCCTCCCGAGTGCTGGGTTTAAAGTTGTGCACCACCACACCCGGCACATTATACATTTTTAAATACAGTATGAAAGTAGATCTTCTATTGAGTATTCTCATGAAACTCAATAATGATAAAAAATTAGAAAGCAATTTTTGTAGGTTAGGGACAGTTTTATGGAAAACTATAGTGCTAACAGGGATTTAAGCAAAAGCCCCAGTTCCAGGAGTTTCAACAAAGGAGAGAGTCAGATACCTGTCCCAATATGCCAATTAAATAAGTAATTGCAAAAGACAGGAAAAGGAGATTTAATCAATGTAGCTCTAAAAGAAGTTCCTAGAAAAACTACATCTTAACACTGAAAATTCTGGAACTGGAGAGACGGCTCAGCGGTTAAGACCACTGACTGCTCTTGCAGAGGACCCAGGTTTGATTCCCAGCACCCACATGGCAGCTAGCAACCTTCATAACTCCAGTTCCAGGATATCTGACACCTTCTGCTGATCTCTGTGGGCATTGCATAACAAGGGTGCACTTATACATATGCAGACAATACACTCATACACATTAAAATTAAATAAATAAAATTTTATTTTAAAAAGCTGAATATTGGGGCTGGAGAGATGGCTCAGAAGTTAAGAACACTGACTGTTCTTGCAGGAGACCCAGGTTCGAATTCCAGCACCCACATGGCAGCTAACAACTGTCCGTAACTCCAGTCCCAGAGGATCCAACAGCCTCTTCTTACCTCCATGGGCATTGCACGAGCCGGGTGCACTTACCTACATGTAGGCATAACACTCATACACATAAAATAAAAATAATAAATAAAATATTTTTTAAAAACTGAATATGCCACAAAGGTTGATCGACTAATTAGAACTTCAGTGATTGTGGAGAGTTTGGGATGTTGTAGGTCCAGAGACTAATTACCATTTCTCTTGACCCATTTTTAGCCCCCTAAATAGCCACACCTTGCTCATCTTTGTTTCTGATTGAACATCCTGTGATCAACATATAAAAACCTTTTGGATTGTATTAACAGACCACCGACCAGCTTCCACCAACCAAAAGGCTGAGTGTCATCAGACAGTATCTGAGGCCTATAGCCTCTTTTGCTATATCAGCCTACTTAATGTTTCCGCCAATATATTTGAAAAGTGCCTTGATTTATGACTTTTCCAGTTCTGTTACTATGAAAATTTCATGAAATTTCTGACAAGTCTGTAATCATGCTCAGATGCCGAGGAGCTCAGAAGGTGGGCAACTGTGACCAGTGATAGTCATGTATATAGAGATTAGAAATGCATGTGAAAACGTCTCAATGTCAATTGCCTTGGAATGAATTCTTCTGTATGGAAAAAAAAAAAAACAAGTATCTTAGTATTCCTTGAGAAATGTTTATAATTCTATGAGAA
>NW_008356950.1:242606-262303 GCF_000622305.1 Nannospalax galili
ACTGTTACCACATTTGGAACATTTAATTTGGGGTAATCTAAATCTGTGTTCCCAGAGCCATGGTCACTCATATTTGACTCCAGAATAAACTATCTCTTATCCTCTTTGAGGTGAGAGTTAAGCTTTTACATCACATAGCCATGAAGGAAGAAACAGATAAAAGGGTTCAGTGACCCTAAATTTATTTTCAGAGTACTGACATGAGCTTCAGGTTTAAGTACAGAAAACACTGGGGCAGAGGGTAAGAAGTACGCATAATTAAGTAGTCTTGATGAAGCTTTGGTATGGTGAATCATTAGCTCTGGTTCTACAAGGTAGTTCAAAGAAGTCCTTATTGCTTATGGAGACAAGCCCATTCCCACGATATGGATATTACTGCTTAGGAGCGATCTCATCTTGGGGTGATCTGTCTGTGAGGCTCCCCTCTTCCTAGAACACAATGTGGCTACAGAGTTAGGACAATGACTAGAGATTTTGGGATACATTTTTGGTGGCCTAAAATAGGACATCCTAAAAACTACTAGTGGGGCTGGAGAAATGGCTCAGTGGTTAAGAGCACTGGTTGCTCTTGCAGAGGACCTGGGTTTGATTCCCAGCACCCACATGACAGCTAAGATCTGTCTGTAACTCCAGTTCGAGGTGATCTGACACTCCCTTCTGACCTCCACAGGTATTACACAATGCGGGTGCACCTACACACACGCATCAAAGCACTCATACACATAAAATAAAAATAATAAAATATTTTTTTAAAGCTAACTACTAGTAAGATGCCTCCATTACTCTTACCTATGTACCTTGAAGGGAATGAGATAGGTTGAGTATTACCAGGTTTACACAGACACTTCTAGTGAGCTTAACATGCATCCATGCAGCTTAAGCAGGAGTCTGACCCAAAATTTTAAGATAAAGATGACAGATTCAAATTGAGTACTTGGATACCGGCTTTTATCCTGATTTTAGTTACCTTGTGGGAACCAGTGAGGACGAGTCAGTGTGTCTTAGTTTCTTTTCCTGTTGCCGTGATAAAATACTCTGACAAAAACAACTTAACGGTATTTTTTATTGTGGTTCATAGTTCAGGTTACAGTTTATCCACAACAGCAGGAACTTACAGAACCTCCTACTTTGCATCTGCAGTCAAGAAACAGGGAGAAAGAAATGGATGTATACTAGGGATCAGCTTACTTTCTCCACTTTAAACAATCCAGGATCCCCTGCTTGGAGAATGGACCCTGCAAACAATTACAAAGAATCTTCCCACATCAAAGTAATCAAGATAATCCCCCAAAGTCTGGCTCAGAGGCCCATCTCTCAGGTGAGTATAGATCTGCCAAGTTGACAATTGGCATTAACCATCACACAATGCTTTTTAGCAAAGACAGCTTTTAAGTACATATTACCGTAGTGATGACTTCATGGGTATACACTTATCTATGAACTCATGAAATTGTAAATATTAAATATGTACGCCTTTTTGAATATCAATCAATAATGTGCTTTTCAAAAGAGAAGTTTATAAGAGAAAAAGAAGCATTTGCCTTTCTTCTTATTAATCTGCTTTTGTCAGTTTAATTTGCAGGATCCAAAAAGGCAAAAGGAAATTTTTCCTTTCCTGCAGTGCTGTTGGCCTTGAGAATTAGAAAAGCCATTTAAACAACATGGGCTTCCATAGAGACTTTTTATACATTGTACAGGAGTTCAGAGCTCTGGTTGGATAAAATTGATTGACTCACTGGTCCATGACACCACGCATAACTTGGGTCCTTCCATTTCTTTCCCACATCACCACAAAATACAGACACATGTCCTCAAGCTTGTCCCTCCTGACAGTGGGATGGCTACAGCAGTTTCACATGTTCCTCTCATTATACAATGTCCACAACCCAGAAAGAAAAGAGGGCATATTCTTTTCCTTGCATCCCTAAATAACAGTAGCTAAAACTGTCCCAGAAGTTATCCAACTGATTTCCTGTCATATCTCACTTGCTAATTTCTGTCACATGCCATGCCAGAATGAATCAGTTGGCAGGGGTATGGCATTGCCAGAATTGGCTTGGATAAAACGGGCCTCACCCCTGGAGTTGGGGACAAAGCCAAATTCTCCTGGTGCTCAGAATCCCTGGGCAAAGCACAACAGAATCAATGCATGCCCACAGGCCAGGCAGAGCACCGCCTGGCTCCTCTGCTAAGGCTTTCCCTTTGTTCTGCTCATCCAATTTTTTTTTTTTTCCTGTTCTCCCTTACTTTCATTACAGTCTACTGAAAAGACTGACTTATTTGTTTTATTTTCACAACCCCAAGTTTGTAGCACCAGCTTAAAGAGTTCCCTCTAGACCACTTTGTGGCATGTCTTACAAATAGGCTAACCTTCAGTTCACAAAAGAAGCACTTACAAGCACATTAAGAAATGCAATTGTCCATTAACCTTCCCACTCTTTGAAGATCAGCAGTATAATTCACTCAGAATACCTGGAGGGCAGGAAGTAGCCACAAGGCACCCAGCTGATTCTATTGCTTTAGTTCTTCAGACTCAAAGATTGTGATAGTTGTGCTTTATAAAGTCCTCCAGACTCCCAGCACCCACAGTGATACATTGTGGGTGGCTAATAAATATTTATTGGACAAATCAATCAATTTGTGCTGTTCTTTTGGGGGCTCTCCTCCACTCTCTTGACTAGATGAAGATTGCCTTTGGGGAGCTCATTAAACCTTCCACATCTATTTATGGTCTGACGCTCCTTTATCCCCAGGGGATCTATATTCATCCTGCAAAAATGACCATTGTTTCAAGTTAGACTGCACCACAAGTTCACAACACTTCATAGATTTGCATTATTGCTTGGCATATTGTATTTGGGGATACAGTGACAGCCTTATTTCAGACCTCAAAGGACCCCACTTCAGGACATTGAAATATAGGCTAATGTGCAAAGCTTTTCATGAGTTGCTTTTTGCTTATGCCTTTTGACATCCCTGGCACCCTTCCATTCAGTCTCCAATTTACTAGCATTCTGCCTTTTGTGCCCCTTCCATGCGTTGGCCCATACAAATAGTGCTGCCTGAAATGCCCTTGCCTACCTGACCTACCTTCTGAATTTCATCTTGAGTTTTTCTCCTGATCTTCTCACCCCATATCCAAAAGCAGAACTAGACCCCATTTGCCTAAGTTCATTTTCAATGTTTAATTACAGTTTTGGATTGGCATTATTATTATTACTGTTATCAGTATGTGCGTGTGTGAGTGCATGATGTAGGGGGTAGGCATGTATGTACACATGTGTGATAGTGAGAGGACAACTTTGTGGCATAGGTTCTCACTATGTACTTTTTTATGGGTCCCAAGGATTGAACTCTAGTCACCAGGCTTTCACAGCAAGTAGTATTACCTGCAGAACTATCTTGCTAGACCTCAGCTTTATATATATATATATAATGTTTGTTCCCCTGTTTGAATCATAAATTTCTTTAGTGATTTTGTGGTTTACTCTTTTTTTCTTTCCTTCTTTTGTGTTTGTTTGTTTGTTTGTTTGTTTGTTTGTTTGTTGTGAGACAAGGTCTTCCTGTAGCCCCAGCTGGCCTAGAACTCTCTATGTAAACCAGGCTGGCCTCGAACTCACAGAGATCCTCCTGCATCTGTCTCCTGAGCGCATGCGCCACCACAACTGGCTATGTTTTATTCTTTTTTAAAAATTATTTCCATTGCCCATTTGCAGACCCTTTAATATAAAAAAGACTTAAGAAATATATGTTAATTGAAATTTTAAATTGCATATACATATACACAAAGAACAGAAAGTTTTTCACATTATTGGAGGACCACTGCCCTTTGTGAGTTGTATTTTTCTTCCAATCCTTTTAGTGTCTTGTCAACTTCATTGATGCAAACAATCTAGAGGAAAATGCATTGTTATAGTTGACATCTCACATTAAAAACACAACTGGAATCTGCCATATACCGAAGACTTGTTTCATGTGTTTAATACAGAATCAGTTCAGTGCTGCTATCTGACTGTCTAAAGCACTGGGGTTTTTTTCTACTTCTTTTTTAAATTCCTTCTCTTTATGTATTTTCCTTCTTTTCTTCTTTTATCCAGTCATTATAAAACACTGAAATTAATGAAGAATAAAATTATTCTGAAATAATTGTCAATATAAACACTGAAGTTACTTTACTCATTAGTTCAAATGGAATGTTAATGACAAATAATCTGATCTCATCCAAACTCCCAACAAGCAAACTTCTTGCCTACTGTTTTGCTGCAAAAAATTAGAAGTAGTTAAGTGCTTTCTCAGTTTCCCTCATGCAACTAGTGCAAGGATGCCTGCACAATCCTTTAGAACGCAAACACCTCAGGAGCTGTAGACTGCTTTCTTCACTGTCTTTCAAGTTCCTAGGAGAGTGAGGTGCTCAAAGCAAAGGTCTATAGTCACTCTTTGTTGAACTGCATGAGGCAATTGAGGATTCCGTAACTACACAGTTGAAAACACTTTTCATTTTTTACCCTCACCATTATATCTTCTTTTTCTTCTTCCTATTGTCTTACATGTACCTTATATCTCCTGTGTAAAATAATAACAAGTAACATTGATTTTAGGTCTTTCCACTTTCCAATCTAATTTACATATATAAAATTCAACAGTTTCAATTTTCATAAACATTGAAGGACTATCTCATACTGATATCTTAATTAGAATCTAAAAACCTGCTGAAATGTGGCTCAACTTATGTCAAGTATGACTCAACATTTTCTGAATACATTTAGTCTTTTTTTTTACATTTTTCCTGCCTTACAGCATCCATTCATAGAATGCTGTCCATTTTCTCTGAATATATCTCATATGCATTTTTCACAACTCTGATTCCAGCCTTATCTTTCCTTCCCTAAGAAGCCCTCTCCCTCTCTCTGATTATTCTAAAAGCTCTCTACACAATTACAGCAATCATGGTTTCAAAGATTGGGAGAATCTACTGCAACATATAAATCCTTTCTACTGAGAAGTACACATGTGCACATTTTCTCAACCACTTTTCTGCTAAGGAGTCAAAAACATTAAGCAGAGCTTAAATGTTAAAATCTGTAGTTTATTCACATCCAGCTTATACACAATTTTAAATAAGACTACCAACAACTAATCTTATATTCATGTTTTTGCTCATGCTACCTTCTGTATAATTACTTGTATAATACTTCTGTTTACAGCTATTCTTTCAAATCTCAAAATGATGTTCACTATCACTCTAATTTGAAAAATTCTCAAGTGATATTATCTAGACTATATTTAGCTCACCAAAAAGGATGGAGGTAGACTCTGGCCAAAAACACCAACCAAAATGGGTTAGTGAGCTGTTTTTGTTCTTTTTCTTTTCTTTTCCCTTCTTGGAGTTGGGGGGAGAATACAGGCACCATTGAATCAACTGGTAGGTAAGATGGATAATTTCACAGACCATAATAGTTAAAAAGACACAGTAAAGCGATTCAGTAAACAAATTTGAGGCTTAGTTGCCTCAAATATAAGTAGATATGAATATCTCCATTTTACCTTATTCTCATTTCTCCAAGATCAAGATCAAATTTATATCTACATATATAAACAATTATTAAATCAAATATTATACACTACTATAGAGAAACAAACAGATACACCTTTTAGGCCAAAACTGTAGTCAAATGCTTAAGTGCCAAAGTACAACAATGGAGACAGAGGGCAGCAGAGAACAGAATTTGAGAGGGGAGGGAATCTCCTGGAAGGAGGAACTCACTCCATAATTCCATCCATGTTTAAATCTCTAAATGGATTTATTTTGTTATGAAATTCTCCTCTCCAGAAGTGAAATCACATCTCTATTATGACATGTTCCTACAATTTTATCTCTACTATTAAAAATAAGAAATATTGCAGCTTTTTAATATACCACATTTAGTTTGTAGGGAATTCTTAGAACAAAGATAAAGCCAATTTCAAAGCAATAGGTAACCATGTTAGGATTCTTCCACAAGAATGTATTTGTTTCACTCAGATTCTCCAGAGGAAATAAACACATTTAGAATATACAAGGAACCATTCATCATTTCATTAAAAGTATAAATAATCCACTGGGGGAAAATATGGGGAGAAAAACCCAAGAGCAATATGTGACTCTGGAATACAAAATTAGTTTGGACAAATCATTAGAAAACACACTGTACAAAATAATCCATTGCTGTTCTCCCCAGACTGAACAAAATGACATAGAAAGAAATTCACACTTTTGTCATCAATTGGACTATCCCCTTAGAATAACAATATGAGTCAGTCTCTCAACAGGACATTAACCATTTCATAACCTGCAGCATTTTTAAATGCCTACAAAGTCCCTTCACATTTTTTAAGACTCTCCAAAGGAATGGATCCCTTCACATTTTTTAAGACTCTCCAAAGGAATGGATCCCTTCACATTTTTTAAGACTCTCCAAAGGAATGGATCTGTTGTGGACATAAAGACTGAATGAGAATTTCAAATATCTGAAGTCCCATTTGCCAGCCCCCAAAACTGCAGATCATTAATCAAACCCATGAAGCACCCTCTGAGTCAGCTGTCAATTCAAATTTTAGCTGCTGTGTGGCTCCTGTTTATTTAGAGTTTGTGGGTACAGGCAGACTGTATAGTAACATACTTTTCTCAGAGGTCCCAAGGTTTAGAACCCTGAGTATTAATTTCTGAGACTCCTGGAAAGAGAATTTTGGCCTTTATTTTTTAGGCTCTCAACATCCTTGTCTCTTTAAATAGTAAATTCATATCTTAGATTCTTTTAATTACTTAACCGACCAAGCCACCATTACATCCAGGCTGATTTGATGTTCCAACCAAGACTTGGGTTGGTATTACAGAACCAGAAAAAAACCAACTCTAGGTCCAAGCCTTCGATTACAAATTTCAAGCCATAGGTCTCATTCAGACTCTAACCACTGCTCATATGCCTTTTATTCCTACAGTGGTAATATTTATCATGTCTATTATGACTTGTTAATTCATATACCCTTTTACGTGTTTAGCAAAATCACTATTGTCCAGGTATTTTTGAATGACTTTATAAACATTATTTCAGTTAATCTGTAGGACAATCTTATGGTTTGTATCATTACTCTCTCCTCTTTGAAGATGGTAACACAGAGCTCAGAGAGGTTGAATACTTTGCCTAAATCCCATAAATTTTAAGTAGTGAAGCTGGGATTTAAATTCAGACAGTTTGACTTCAGACTGTATGTTCTTGAATGCTGTGCTCTCTGAAATTATCCTCCTTTAGAACCATTTTTATTCTCCCCCTCGAAATAAAAACGAATAAACACTAGCAAGAATACCCATAACAATTAAAATAGCCTACTAATCCTTTTCAGGTAATATTCTTTGAGAGGCTACACTGTTTGATCAGCTCCATTGTAATCCAGATCTAGCTTTTCTTCTAGCTAATTCATCCTCTCTAACAGTCAAAGCCCAAACCATGGCCACTCTGTTCCTCGTGGCCCGTACCTCTCTTCTGTACCATGCGTTTTTTTTTTCCTTGTAAGACCTAAAGGCCGTATAGAACTGCAATGTGTTTAGAATTTCCTTACTTGAGTCATTGTCTATAAGTTCTACAAGAACTTCCTTTCTGCGAGTTGCAACAGGACCTTTTGGTACTGCATCCATAAGACTCAGCTAATTCAACTTTTGGACTTGGACTTCAGTTTCTCCCTGATATAGTCACTGCTGACTGGATGCCTTCCCTCCAAGTGCTGATTTTTTTTTTTCTTCTTAAAATATTCCTGGAAGCTAATCTCAGCAGTGATTTAATCTGAGGAATCTTTCCATTGTTTGTATGACTACACACTTGCCACCATGTTAGAACATTTTATACTCACTCAGTAATCTCTCAAATATTTGTGGAAGGAAAGGAAGCAAACAGTAAGTAATGGAGGTTGGAGGAAACAGAGGACAAGAAGGGAAAAGTGATCAAAAACTACTCATGTAAAGTACTGTTTAGAGGACAAATTTAAAGCAAATTTCTATTTGTCTTACATTTAAAACAGCAAATCATAATTGTCATTTAATCTAAATTTTGACCTAAAAAAGACATCATAACAATTAACCCTTTAATTATATCTATAGACTAACAGATAAAATAATATATAATCCAGGCTAATGTAAGCATACCCTCCATAAAAATTTTATGTAATAACCTTGAATTCCACTTTTAAAACCCAATCTTTTAAGTAATGATTTATTTTTTATCATTTCTAGAAATGTTACTCCAGGGGGAAATGAGACCCAAAAAGATAAATGTTAGCAATTAAACTAGAATCTTCTATCTTATGCTAGATGGTGCATTTATAAAGCCACACAGAAAAATATGAATCATCTTTATGACAATTGTTATAAGAATCATTAGTACTAGTCTTGCATTAAGTAAGGAAATAAATTGCTCAAATTTTAATGCAACTTTCCCTTTACATATTCAAAAAAGTGAACATTTTACATGCTAGAAGGGTGACTAAGGACCATAACCTCCTTGCAGCAAACAATTAATATGCTTTATCATCACAAAACATCTAAGTTTTGACAGTATAATTAGACTGGGTATGGTATAGAGGATTGTCTGATTGTTTTGATTGACCTGGCCTGTCAAATCAAGTCAAAACCATCAAATATATTTGACATGGACAGATGATCTCATGCACAAGAGTGCCCCATTTTATAACTCATTGCTGTATGAATTTTGCACTGTATTATCAAGACAATGTGTACAAAAATAAAGGCATTGCGAACCAGTAACAATAATCATCATATAAGAATTTCTACCTCCCGGGGCTGGAGAGATGTCTCAGCGGTTAAGAGCACTGACTACTCTTGCAGAGGACTTGGGTTCGATTCCCAGCACCCACACTGTGGCAACAAACCGTCCTTAACTCCAGTTCCAGGGAAATCCAATGCCCTCTTCTGACCTCTGCTGCATTGAATGACACAGGTGCACTCACATACATGCAGGCAATAGACTCACACACATAAAATAAAAATAATAAATAAAATATTTTTTTAAAAACAGAATTTCGACCTCCCAGGGTTGAAGAGATGGCTCCGTGGTTAAGAGCACTGGTTGCTCTTGCAGAGGACATGGATTCGGGTCCCAGCACCCACATGGTGGCTTTATCTATCTGTAACTTCAGTTCCAGGGGCTCCAATGCCTTCTTCTGACCTCTGTGGGTAGTACACAACATGGGTACACTTGCATACATGCACGCAAAATAAAATAAAAAGAAATTGAAATAAGTTTTTAAAGAGCTTCTACTTCCAGTAAGTATCACATGTTTTCACTAATATGTGGAAATTAGACAAAGGGACCTCGGTGGACATTTTGAAGTGAACACGCTTGGGTCTGAAATGGCAGCTGCTTCCAGAATGAGCTTCTAAGCTTAAGCAGCACATAACAATTTAACAATATACGTATTATGCATGTGTTTGTATGTGGGGTGTGTGTGTATGCGTGTGTGAGTGTATGTGTGTATGTGTGTGAGTGAGAGAGACAGACAGACAGACATGAAAGTAGAAAGAGCACCAAAAGAGAAGAAAGAGAAGTCTGAAAGGGAGGATGGAAGGAAAAAGAAGGTGATGGAGTGTGTCATGAAATTAGAAGGGACAGTTATGAGGAGAGAATGGAGAGCAGAACAGGGTGAGGAAGAACAAACTGTAATTGTAGACATGCATGACAGTGCCACAATGAATTGCATTGCTTGGTTGCTTTGTATGCTAACCAAAAAATTAAAAAAGAAATTTTCGGCTTTCCAAGATCTGTGACATTATCTTTCTAATGCTCAATTTTAAAAGTAGTAAATTATCTTTTAGAGTGTTCCACGTATACACATTTTCTTTTTTATCTCCTCTACATATCACTGCTTTGGGGATATTATTCTAGTAATTTCTCTATTGTCTTCTTTTCAGGAAAATTCAAGTAAAGAAGCAAAGCAAAAATGCATTGCTTTTGATTTTAGATATAATATTGGTAGAAGAGATATAATTATTACTTTTTTGTTTATTGTTTTAAGACAGGGCTTCTCTGTATAAACTAGGATGGCCTTAAATTCCCTACACAACCCAGGCTTATCTCAAACTCTTATGTTTATGCATCCTCTTCTCCCAAGTTCTGGAATCACAGGAATGTGTCACCAAGCTCAGCCTTTTATGTTTATTTTTAAATCAGTTTGGGGGCATATAATGAGGTAATTCATCAACCTCATAAGAGTATTTCAACAACACAAATAATAACTTGGACACATGGAAAAAAAATCACAAGATTTTTAAAAAGTATATATACAGATACATAAACCACCATAGGAGAATACGCTTTTCTTTTAAAATTTAGAGAATACAATATTTTTAGCCTTTTCACATTTTATTATAATCTAAAAGTAACACTAATGCAAGCAAGTAATACATGTAAGAAAAGGCTTCCAAACCTTCCTTTTAAAGTTCATGATTCTATTTTCTATTGGAAAAAACAATTAAACCAGTACTCTTTCTGTATAATTAGCTTATTTATGTTTGCCACTAACCCTATAATGCCACTTTATAAGCCATTCAATTTGAAAGCTCTTCATTCATGTGAGTTCTCTCTTTCAAATATTAGTTTTTCAGGCTGGAGAGATGGCTCAGCAGTTAAGAACACTGGCGATTCTTGCAGAAGACCCAGGTTCAAATCCCAGCACCCACTTGGTGGCTAATGACCATCTATTCTTCCAGTTCCAGAGGCTCCAATGCCTTCTTCTGTCCTCTTCAGGCATTTCACAACATGGGTACACATACATAAATACAGGCAATACATTCATACACACAAATGTTTTAAAAAATTAAAAATAAAAAAATAAATATTAGTCATTCTCCATGCCTTCAGAACAACTATCATGGCAATAGTACAGTAGCCTTAGGTGAGTTCTATGGCCCCTATTCTGCTTCTCTGCCCTCTTGTTTACTTTTCCAACCATATGGACTTTAAACTTGGGACTTTTCTTATTTCATGATCTCATCATTTTGGTCTTTTATTAGGATATTCTTTGCCTCTAACCTCACACTTTATGTATCTGAAAAAGTATTTAAACTACTACTATTACTACTACTACTACTACTACTACTCATACATACATACACACACACACACACACACATATACACACACACCCCAAAATGAGTTCACAAAAACCTGTATCCTGGGGACCATGCAGCACATGTGGCATGAGACCACAGTCACTGAGTCATTCTGACCCCATACAGCAGGCTTCTGCAAACTCTAACGTGCCCTAAAGCTAATAAACAACCTCAGTAGAAGTCCTTCCTTGTTACCACAGTCTTATCTGAAATGAATAGCATAAGCCAACACGGTGTACTGGTCTCCTCAATCAGCACAGTTACAACAACTGGTTGGTTGCAACCTCATTTTTTGTTCTTTCATATTTAAGAACTCATGAGCCTTCAGGTGACATTCAGAGCATAAATTCTAGGTGAAGAGAAGTTTGTCTCTCCCTGAGTGATCATCCTCGTATTTGAATGAATTTCTTTGCTCCCATATTCATTGTGTTAGTCACTTTTGTCATTGAGATAAAACACCTGAACAAATTAGTTTAAAGGAAGAAGCATGCTACACATAATCTTAAAATGCCTATGGTCATAGTTTAGTCAACTAGTTTAAGTAACAAAATATGTATCTAGTCAAAGTTTATCTGAGAATATTTGGTTTTTTACCCAAGCCTTATCTACATAGCACATGATAATTAAAAGTACCAGACTGGTGGAACTAACCTTATTGGATATTTAATAGCCATAGTTTGAGGCCTATACTAATATGGTCAGAAGGACTTAAAGGACAGTTTTTGCCCCTTGCCCTCCAAGGTCAACGAATTTCCAGGGGACGATGGAACATCTCTCAAAATGTCCTGTAATTGTGGTGAGTCACCTGTCCTCTTGTTCAAGGAGGACACAGAGACTACACGAGATAGACTTGAACCTGTGTCCAGTCTACAAAGAGGAGGGTCAACTCAGAGGAAACATCTCATTCATGCTTCCAAGTGAAGCCAGACATCGTTGAGCAGGACCTTTGACTTACCTTCACATAGATGGAGCTGGTAAAAGAAAGGATCCAAGAGCGCCTCCCAAGCCCATGTGACCCCTGAGGAACAGATCTTCAAATGACCTTAAGTGTAAAAATAAATTGATTTATTTGAGCCAACTGGATGGTCTTAAACACCCAAAAGGAAAGTATAACCAAAGAGTAAAGTCATCAGTATATTTCTTTAAGAGTTCAAGGGATGACACATCCCAGACATTAGGCTTAAGTCTATATAAAAAAATTATTTAGACATTTATTTCTCATTGATGATTTTGTTCCTAACCAGAAGGTGCTGCTCAGATGTGAGACTTCAAATCTCGGTCTCCAATTCTATAGTGACCCCCTGTAGCATATCCTCAGGTCATACATATACCTCAGCAACCCCTTTGTTATCATGAAGCCTTTGAGAGGGAACTGACACTGATTCTAACCAGTCCAACAGCTATCAAAATACCTGAAAGCAAATCCTGAATCCATCACTCTAGAGTCCAGCCTTGGAAGACAGAAAGAACCGAATAAGAGGATGCTTTCCGAAGCCCTGGTCAAGAAACTTCAATGGACTCTCATATGAACATTGGAAAATTACCCTGTTTTGACTTTTTTCTAGTTCCCTGTCTAGAACTTGTAATGCTGCTCTTGCCTTTACTTCTCCTTCACATCTCCTATTCATGATTCAAAGACTTTCTTTTCCTCCTTGAGATAAGAGTTATGCAATTTGGGAGTCTTTTAGATAGACCCACTGAAGGGGTATACCAATTGCCTCACCCTGGGTCCCTGTTCAGCATGGAAGAAGCCAGAGCAGTCTGCATCCCAATTCACTACTGGCAATTTGGATAACCTCTTCAGAGGATGGTGCGGTAGGAATTCACTAGGCAGTTGGGGTAAAAAGACCCCAAAGAATAGTAGCCGGTTTCTTGGCTAAAACTCACAATGTCCTTGGGCCTTTTAGCAACGCACTCAATTCCAAAGGCCAAAAACGTCTAAAATATTTGGGAGCTTTTATCTAATCCTTAAAAGATTTTAGGGTTACCTCTTCAGAGGAGGGAATGTTAGAGTAGCCAAAAGTCCCATTAAAAAAAAATTAAAGAAGAAAGAGTATATGAAGTTATCAGAAAAAAAGTGATGGGGAGATATGGGAGGAGTTGGAGGGGAGGGAGTGGGCATGGATTTGATCAAAATACCTTATATGCATGTATGAAATTCTCAATAAATTATTGATTTAAAATTAAAAAAGGAAGAAACATGCATTTTGATTAATGATCTCAGTTCAGGGCCTGCTTGCTCCATTGCTATGGACCTGAGGTAAAGTAGGATCATGGAACACAGAAGGCTGCTTACTTCATGGCAGCCAGAAAACAGAGAGACAGGAAAGGACCTGGGGACAAAATCTCCCCTACAAAAGCACACCCCCAGTGACCTACTTCTTCTAAGTAGGGCTCACCTCCTAGCAGCCCATTCAGTTGTGGATTAGTAATGGACTAATCCGTTAATGAGGTTAGTAACCTTGTGACTGCACCGCCTCTCAAAACTGCCAGAAGCTGGGATCAAGCCCTCAACACATGATCTTTTTATGGGGACACTCTGTATACTTCAACCTGCTTTCTTGTTTTTTGCATTGTCACATCCCCCAAGGCCTATGTAATGGTTAATCTTGTTTCTCAATTTGACTGGCTTGAGAGAAACCTAGAAAACTGATTAAGTGCACTTCAGGGTGGGTCTCTGAAGACATTTTCAGTGAATACAGGTGTGTGGATCAGATAATTGAGTATGAAAGACTTTCTTTCAATGTGTCTAGCACTGTTCAGTGGGTTGGAAACTCACAGGAGCTCTGTCATTGTACACACAAAGACTATTCTTGAGCAGGTGGGTTTTGTTTTTGTTTTGTTTTGTTTTGTTTTGTTTTGCTTTGTTTTGTTTTACTGCTTCTGATGTCATCCTTGGATGTCAGACTCCAGATTCACCATCCATGACTCTTCAGGTGGCTTCCAGACCTTCAGCCTCACATGAGGACAGTATCATCAGTACTCCTTATTCTAAGGTTTCCAGCTCCTTAGACCAAGAAGTTACTGGTTTTCCCAGCTCTCCAGCCTACAGTCAGCCAGTGTGGAATTATTCTGCCTCTGATCACATAAGCCAATTTAATGAATTCCCTCCTAACTGTATATAAACATTAAATTCTGTGTGCACATATACATATTCTACTAGTTTGGACTCCTGGAGAACCTGGACTAATACTGCCCAATGTAACTATCATTTCCTTTGCAAAATCACAATGAACCTTAAGAAAGAGTGTGTTATTTCCTTCTCTATTTTCCAAGCAGACATTATTCATAATTCTTACATCTCACATCAACTTTCATCACAAATATTGCTTACGTGGGAGGTACCATGGAATATCCATGGGAACTGCTATCTAGAATTAGCCTGTTACCTCACAGAGTTTCTACATAATGTATAGGTGAGAACCCAATTCATTATATGTGCTTTATTAAATGAAAGTGTTAAAGACTTCCATTGCTCTATATGATGTGATAGTCTAAGAGATATCCAAATATATAAAATCTATTTTTATTACATTTTGTTTATATTATATGTGTGGGAAGAGGTGAGTGGGTGCATGTGCCACATCACATGGGCTGAGGTCAGAGGACAACTTGGGAGAGTTCTCTTTCCACCATATGTGTCCCAAGGACTGACTTTGGGTTGTCAGGCTTAACTGCAGGAGACTTCACTCACTGATCCATCTCATCAGCCCAAAACATTTTAATTTTAAAAGAACTAATGAACAAAATGAGTTCTATTTAAGAAATGATGCATTTACATGTTCAGAGTATATTCTTATAAGTAGAGAGTCTATATTTTATATTTTTAATACTCTTATAGAAATTAGAAATGCAAATGTCATTCTTAAGTGTTTCAAAATGGATTATTTTAAAGTGTCAAGAATGAGTCCTGAGTTGGCAGTGTTAATCATTTCTAATTAATTTTTCTTCATTTTTTGGATAATGACAATTTATTCTGATATGCCACCCATGCACATTGTGTTTCTGACTTCTTGTGAACTGAGTTTCTGTTTCTACTGCAAGGTTTTCTTTGGTTAGTAGCTCCACGGTTTCTTCTTCATTTCTGACAAAAGAATTTCCCAAAACCCTCTGCCTTTCACTATAATGATGGTATCTTGCCCACTGTGTGTCAGAGATGCATACTGACTCATTTCTGTTTCCTTCAACTTCTTTCATGCTTCCGGGGTCTATGTGCTCCTCCTTACTTTACTGCTCCCTGTAGTGCATAGTGCTATAGTTTGCCCATGCCAAGCTTTCTTTCTGCTCTTCCTACTCTCTTAAAAAAGATATTTCTATTGAGTTTTTGTGCATTTCATATAATAGATTTGAATAAAATTTAGACCCCTCCCCCATCCATACCCCCCAGCCTCCCCACCAGATTTCATGCATTCTGTCCATATATGTTAAGTCCTATCCAGCCAAGCATTTGTACCCAGATGTCCCTCAGTGCAAGTTCATCCACTGGAGTCTACTCAGCCTATCTAGAGTCACTCCCTTAAAGAAGATCTACTCTCCCTCACCCAGCAGTAATCGGCCACCACTAGTTCTTCGGCTAGGGGTGGGGGCTGCTGTCCATTTCCCTCATTCTGTGCTGAGTTTTTGTCTGATTGAATTGGCATGGGCTTGTCCATGCTGTCACCATTGCTGTAAGTTCATATGAGCAAGTTCCCAGTGACCTGAAAGCCTCTGTTTCCTTATGTTCATGTACCAACCCTGGCTCTTACAATCTTTCCACCCCCTCTTCCCCAGTGGTCCCTGAGCCATAGCTGAGTGAAGTTTTAATATAGGAGTCCTATCCAGAGACACATACTCTACAGTCTCTTAGTCTCTAAAATTTAGCCAGTGGTGGTTTTATGTGTACATTGCACTCTGTTGTATGAGGAAGTTTGCTGGTGAAAGTTGAGGGGTGTATTAGTATTATCTCTACCTCCTGTTCTGCTATGTTCCATGAGCCTTAGGTGTAGAGGTTCCACTGTGGATGGGTCACTTAGGGCTGGGCCTCACTCAGATATATATTCTCTGTGTGTGACCATTTGTGGAATTCAATCATAGCCATAGCCTTAATCTCTTGCAAAAAGAAAAAAAACTTCTTTGATGAGTGGCGTAGTCAGGGCAGTAGGCAGGTCTGTGGCAGGCAGATCAGGAGGCCGGGGCCAAGTTAGGGGTGGGGAGAGCTTGTGGAGGATCTAACAAACTAAGTTGGAAAATTGAGTTGGTCTGAGTGCAGGGGATCAGGAGACAGTGGGTAGGTCTGGACTAAGAGGGTAGTGCAGAGATCTGAAGCAAAAGGAGCAGGACTGGCCCTGGGCCCATGGCTACTAGGAGACCAAGTGTGGGGAGAGAGTGGAGCTGCCTGGGCTGCAGGGGAATCAAGATGCAGTGGGCAGGATCTGACTTACCAGAGTAGTAGGTGGGTCTGGAGCAGGCAGATCAGGAGGTTGGGGTAAGATGGGGGTGGGGATGGCCTGTGGAAGGTCTAACAAACTAAGCTGGAGGATTAAGCTAGTCTGAGTTAGGAAGCTAGTCCAGAGATCTGAGGCAGAAGAGCAGGAGCAGGCCTGGGCCCAAGCTAGAAGGGAGACCAAGTGCAGGGAGAGATTTTTCTTCATTTTTAAACTTAATTTTGTGGCCAGTCCTTTTCAAATCATAATAAAAGTTATGAATAAAAGGGAGCTTAGCTATAAAACTACTGAAATATGTTTCCAGCTGGTCTGATAGTGTAATTTCAAAGAGAAACCCCTACATGTGGCCTCTTAAAATGAACCATAAAAGAAGTATAAAAGGGGGGATAAAATAAAGGAGATAAAAAACAGTCCCCACATTCCCTACCATGAGCAATGAATAAATCAATGACACTAAAATAAGCCTCAGAAAAGAAAGCCCAAAACAAGTCATGTGGTAAACTAAGTACAGCAGAGGGTTATATGCAGAAATGATTATGAATGCAGATATAAGGGAATTTACTTCCATGGATTCAGATTGTAACATAATTTTTGTGGAAATTCTTCAAAGTGTCTTCCCTGAGCAGTTAGGGAAATTATTACCCTGATGGAGAAGTAGTTAACTTGCTTATGCAGGGTAAACATATTTTCCTGTAAATTATCTTCAGATTAAGGGTACATCATTAACACAGTATCACTCAAAATCAACACCAGAAAGCAGATTTCATTTCATTTTTGGAGTAATTATGCACTAACTGAAAGGTCACAGAGACTGGATCCTAATCTGTTGGAACTTGGGATAGAGTGCTGAATTTATTCTTTAAGCACACAGGTCTATACCAGTAAAGTCCAAACATGTTTTCACCCTTGGTTACACACAGCCCCTGTTCAGTAAGTAAATGTTCCAAATTATTCATGATAAAATGTCCTCATGAACAATATTGTAAACAGAAGAGAAAAACGTATGTACACTTACACATGTGTCTTCTCTGTAGAGAGCATTTCAGATTTATGACTTGAAAACCATTTAGGGAGACTCTGTATTATAATTCCAGTTGCTGCTTAATTTTACCATTAAATTTATTTCAAAAATCTTCAAACATTCACCACTGATAAACTATATCGGCAAAGATATATGTGATTAATTAAAATTGATGTTTATAGCAGGTGGCCAAATTACACAAGTCTGCTTTGCTGCAAAGCTGTATTAAAAACACTACCCATAAAACTAATCTGCCATTTTAAGGAAGTAGTTGTAGCCAATCCAGTAGCTTCTGCTTTTTAAAGGTTTGACCATTTAGCTGGCCATGCCCTACCAATATGCTAATATCCATCTGGGACATAAGCCATTAAATAATCTCAAGATGCCAAATAGAATGATCACAGAACTCTTTCATTTGATCCCCAAAAATAGTAGGCTGTGTGTGTGTGTGTGTGTGTGTGTGTGTGTGTGTGTGTGTGTTCATTTGGTGTGAGTGTGGGTAGTTGTATACCATGGCACATGAGTGGTCAGAGGGCAACCTCAGGTGTCAATCTTCACCTTCAACCTTGAGACAGGGTCTCTTGTTTGCTACTGCATAGGCCAGTCAGTTTCTGAGGATTCTCCTGTCCCAGCCTCCCATCTCACCTTAAAAGCACTAGAATTACTTATATACACTACCATGTCCTGCTTTGAAGGGGTTCTAGTATCCAAGACATCTCCCCAGACCCAGAAAGCTTCTTAAATTTTTCTTTTCCTTTTCTTTTTTTGTGTTTAATTTTATACTTTGTAAGAAATTTATAAACAAAATTTCATGTTAACCAAAGAAACATCCAATTCTTCTTCATACTATACTTGGATCTGTTAAGCACTTGGGTGACACCAGTGAATACTTCCGTGTATGCCATCTGTCCACTGTTGTCTCCAAACTCAACACTATTTATAGAGATTATATCTAGGGGATAACCGAATCACATTGACTATAAGAACTAGAAAATAATTGGTTTGCATTGCCCATCTCATGCTTGACAACAATGCCGATAGGACAGTGTAGTAAGATGACCAGAGATCAAGATCCTCCATCTGCAGCTGACCACTAATCTGCTGATATCAGCAATACATATGAGCACAACCATTAGCACTCAATTATTAGACTTAATTATTAAAAACAAAATATAAAGTTTTCAAAAATCACTGGACATGGAATTTAAAATATAATTTTCAATTATATTTACATTCATTTAGTCCATCCATGTACATACATACACATACAGCATACTGGTACATATGTACATATACATATATGGCATTTGGAGGTTTGTTTCTTGTTTTATCTTATTTCTTTTTTTGGTTGGTTGGTGTGGTTTAGGCTTTGGTTTGTTTGTTTTATTTTGTTTTTGAAAAGTGTCTCAAGTAGCCCAAGCTGGCCTTGAAATCACTATGTAGCTGAGGAAAGGCTTTGAACTTCTGATCCACCAGCCTCCACCTCTGAGTGTTAGGACTTTAGGTGTGTCTCCCCATGCCCAATTTCATTCAATACTGAGGACCATACCCAGAGCTTCATGTGTGCTAGACAAGCACTGTATCAACTAAGCCACATCCCCAGCCCTTCATATTTTGACCTTATCAATGTACCATTTTTATAGTGATACTAATCTTGATTTGACATAAAATGTTTTGACATCACAGAAAAAAAGTGCTACTAGACTTTGGGAAAGATGGATTGGTAATAGTTCACAGAATACTGAACAACCAAATTCATATCTAAGTGCAAAGATTTTGCCATTTCTTTTTTTTTAATTTTTACAAAAACTTTATTGAGAATTTCATACATGCATATAAGGTGTTTTGATCAAATCCATGCCCACTCCCTCCCCTCCAACATTCCCCCCTCTGAAGAGGTAACCCTAAAATCTTTTAAGAATTAGATACAAGCTCCCAAATACTTTTGACGTTTTTGGCCTTTGGAATGGAGTATGTTGGTAACAGGCACAAGGATATTTTGACTTTTAGCCAAGAAACTGGCTATATTTCTTTGGGGTCTTTTTACCCTAACTGCCTAGCCAATTCCTACCTTCTATTCTTATCACACCATCCT
>NW_008356950.1:262603-269367 GCF_000622305.1 Nannospalax galili
GGGATCTTCCTCATTTTTCTTTTGTCTTCCAAGGCTGGACTAGTTGGCTGGGAAGACTGTCTGGATACTCAGGTGAGGGTCCAGTGACCCTGCTTGATTTTGCCATTTCTTTGACTAACTCATGCCACTGCCTCTGGGAAATTTCACACAAATTTAAATATGTACAGTTTAGGGAGGATTTTCCTATGTTAAACTGAAAATTTGTTTAACTTCCCATCTACCTGAGAACTTGAAACTCATCTCTGCCTATCAAAGGAACTTCGAGCCATATCTACGGAAAACAGCGGATCTCTTTTTCTGCAAGATGAAGACGTTAATTCTCTCCTACACACTGAAGGCATTTTGTTCCTTCGTTTTTTTCACTTTTACTGACTGCACTTGCATCTGTTACTATGTGAGACTATCAAAATTGCTGTAACATTCCTATTTTATTTTACATTTGATGTAAAATGTAAGCACACCCTTGTATGCAGTATACACAGCCCGTGGTTGGACTAAGTTGCTGACTTCTCTTTCAGAAACACTCTGAGCTTTTCCACAGACTGTTCTTGGTGACACAGAGGCAATACATTAACTCAAAATGTTCATTGACAAGAAAAGAGCAAACATGTAAGGGTAGAGGATTTGGGGTTAAACTTTTAAAAACATCCTTTCAACAGTTCTAAAAAATTATTTATTGCAAGACAAAAAATATGTGATTTGAAGGATTAGAAGAGGCTAATATAATATGTTGCGTGTGTGTTTTAAATGACTGTGCACAATAAACCATGGTGCTCTGATGTACAGATATTTTGAGAGTTTTATCTGGTATAATTTCCCTTTTAAATCCAATTAAAATTGTGGTGCTGGAAAAAGCTAAACCCATAAATTCTTCTTGTCAGTGTTACTGGGATTACTGTTGGACGAAAAGAATAAAATATTATTTAAGCCACATTCTTTCCATTCTGACTTGCTAAATGCTACTAAGTATTTGTAGTGCTGGGTGTTCAATTGTAAACCAAATCACGTTATCCTTGCAACAGTCAAATTTTCCCCTAATGTCCCAGCATGGTGAGCAGGATCCAATCAGGCAAGGTACATCTGCATTTTCACTAGGTTCAGCATTACCTGTGGTAGATGATGGTGAGATTTTTTTTTTCTTTTTAAAGACATTGTGTTTTTTTTATTTGACCTATTTTTTAAATTATTTATTTAATAACCACATGATTAGAAGAAGCATTTCATTACAGTATTAACATATTCAATAACAATTTCCAGAGCAAAGATGCATCTCTTTCAGTATTGGCTGTAAATTTTTAGGTTCACAGTTGAATTAACACAGTTATACAATAGTCAACTCAGTATAAACCCTATAAGGCATAAAATTGAATGAGGTATTAACCTTTAAAGAAGATCCCCATTTCGTTTTAAAATTCATACAGAAAAACTCATTTTTAATGCTACTAACACGTTTGCACATGCATCTCTAATCTCTATGCATCTGATTATTACTAGTCACAGTCGGTTACTTTCTGAGATCCACCTGAGCATGGTTATAAAATCATTGGGTAGATTTCAATGATAATATGTTTTGCCTCTACTAATTAACATGGAACAAATTTTTATGCTTCTTCCTCAAATATAACTCATTTTTTAGGATTTGTTGATTTTTTTGTGTGTTTCATACAGAACATCCCAAACAATCTTATACATCTATATACACACATTCCAAATGGCACCCTCCCAGAGCCCCCCCCCCAAACTGGGGCCCATATACTCTGTAATCCCTGTTTCTGTTCACTGTGTTGTCAGCACCCCCAGCCATTCTCCAGTACTTGTCCATCCACTGAATCTAGTCAGTCTATCTAGAGTTCCTTGTTTTAGGAAGATCAGCTCTTCCTCATCTAGCACCAATCAGTTGCCAATGTTCCTTTACATAAGATTGGGGTCTGATGTTCATTTTCCCAGTTCTATGCTGGGTTATTGTCTGGGAGTCTCCTGGGCCACCCTGGTGAACAACTCAAAGGAAGGTATCTCCTGTCTGGCATTGTTCCTTGTTAATGTAGCTTTTAGCTATACATATGGACTCTTAAAGAGTTATATTGATCCCTTTACTCTTTGGTTATACTTTCCTTTTGGGTGTTTAAGACCATACAGTTGGCCCAGAAAAACCAATTTATTTTTACTCTTAAGGTTGTTTAAGAATCTGTTCCTTAAGGGTCACATGGGCCCAGGAGGAGCCCCCAGCTCCTTTCCTTTACCAGTTCCATTTATGTGAAGATAAGTCAAAGGTCCTACTCAATCATGGCTGGCTTCACTTGGAAGCATGGAGGAAATGTTTCCTTTGTGTTGACCATCTTCTTTGTAGACTGGACACAGGTTCAAGTACATTTGTTGGGGTCTCCATGGCCTCCTTGATCAAGAGGACAGGTGACACACCACAGTTACAGGACATTTTGAGAGATGCTTATAGTCCCCTGGAGCTTAGTTGAGCTAGGTGGGCAAAGAGCAAAAACTGTCCTTTATGTCCCTCTGACCAAATTAGTATAGACCTCAAAGTATGGCTGTTAGACATCCAAGGTTAGTTCCACCAGTTTAGTACTTTTAATTACCATGTGCTATGTAGATAAAGCTTGGGAAAAGACCAAACATTCTCAGATAAACCTTGCCTAGATGTGTATTATATTCCTTGAGCTAGTTGTATGTAAAATTTGTCAGTCGGTTGTTTGAGTAATATGGTTCCCTTCGGTTTTTTAAAACTAGCTAGGCATTATTTATCTCTCGCATTGTCTAACACTTCCACTGTGGTTTCCCCATTTAAAAGTGCCCCTATTTTTCCCATTTCTCCTTTAATATCCTTCTCCTATGGTCCCACATCTCTTGAGCTCCTTCTTTCCCTTTATCCCCAAAGTTCCTTGTATAACCCTCCTCCCCTCTCCCCTTAAAATAACCCCATTTTTACCATATCTCCCTTATGAATTTCTGTTTTCTATTGTTCTTCTCTTTCAGATTTTTTCTTTTCCTTTACCTCCCTGGTTCCTTTTCATTATCTTGATTCCTGTAGTTGTGTCTGGATACATATTCACTTATAAGGATTTGGTGCTAAGATCCACACATGAGGGAGAACATACATTGTTTTTTTTTTCAGAGTGTGTGTTATTTCACTTAGAAAAACAGCTCTAGTTCCATCCATTTACCTTCAAATTTCATGATTTCATTTTTCTTTACTGCTGAGTAAAACTCCGTCATACAAATGAATCACATTTTCATTATCCACTCATCAGTGAGGGACACTTAGGTTGCTTCCATCTCTTAGCTATTGTGAAAAGAGCAGCAACAAACAAGAATGTACAAGTGCCTCTACAATAGGATGAGTTCTTCGGGTATTTGCCAAGGAGTGGTATAACTGGGTCAAATAGTAGGTTCACTTGTAGTTTTTTTAAGAGTTCTCCACACTGCTTTCCATAAGGGTTGAACAAGTTTGCAGTCCCACCAGCAGTGGATGAGCGTTCCCCTTTCCCCATATCCTCTCCAACATTTGGTATCATTTGTTCTCTTGATCTTAGCCAGTCTGACTGGGGTAAGATGAAATTTTAAAGGGGCTTTATTTTGCATTTTCCTAATTAATAGTAATATTGAACACCTTTTAAGATGCTTCTTAGCTGTCTTTATTTCTTCTTTTGAGAACTCTCTGCTCAGCTCCTTAGCCTATCTTTTAATTGGCTACTTCCTTTCTTGATTTTCTGTTTTTTGAGTTTTTACATATTTTGGACCTTAAACCTCTATCAGATGTGTTGCTGGTGAAGGTTTCTCCCATTCTGTGGATTTTCTCTTCACTTCCTTGGTTACTTTTTTTGATGTACAGAAGCTTTTTAGTTTAATGAGGTCCCCTTTGTTGATTCTTGACCTTGTGTCTTGAACAGTTGATGTCTGGTTTAGAAAATTGTTTTCTACACCCATATCTTGTAGGTTATTGCCAATGTTTTCTTCTAATAGTCTCAGAGTTTCAGGCTTCATATTGAGGTCTTTTATCCATTTGGAGTTGATTTTTGTGCAAGGTGAAAGACAGGGGTTTAGTTTCATTCTTCTATAGGTAGAGATCCAGTTTTGCCAGCACCACTTGCTGAACATGCCATCTTTCTTCCACTGAATGTTCTCGGCCCCTTTGTCAAATATCAGGTGGCTGAAATTGCATGTACTCATACTCGGGTCTTCAATTTTCTTCCATTGATCTATCGGTCTATTTTTATACCAATACCATGTTGTTTTATGACTATAGCTCTGTAATACAGTTTCAAGTCTGGTATAGTAATTCCCCAGCGCTGCTCTTACTGCTCAGGGTTGCTTTGGCTATCTGAGGTCTTTTGTGCTCCCATACGAATCTTAGGATGGTTTTTCCAATTCTGGGAAGAATGTTATGGGATTCTGATTGGCATTGCATTCAATCTATAAATGGCTTTTGGTAGGATGGTCATTTTCACAATATTGGTTCTTCCAGTCCATGAGAATGGGAGGTCCTTCCATCTTCTGATGTCTTCCTCAATCTCTTTCTTTAAAGATTTATATTTTTCACTGTAGAAGTCTTTAATGTCTTTGGTCAGGTTTATTCCAAAATATTTTTTTTTTTTTGCAGCTTTTGTAAAGGGAAGTGTTTCCATGTATTCTTTCTCTGATTGCTTGTTATTGGTATATAGAAAGGCTACAGACTTTTGTAGATTAATTTTGGAATGTGCCACTTTTTTCTGAACATGTTAATAATTTCTAGGAGTTTTCTGGTGGAATTTTTGGTGTTTCTTAGATATAATATTGTATCATCTGCAAAAAGGGATTATTTGATATCTTTTTTCTAATCATTACTCCTTTAATTTCCTTCTCTTATCTTATTGCTCTTTCAAGAGTTTCAAGCACGATATTAAAAAGGAGTGGAGACAGTGGATAGTCTTGCCTGCTTCCTGATTTCAATGGGAATGCTTCCAGTTTTTCTCCATTTAGAATGATGTTGGCTGTGGGTTTGCTATATATGGCTTTAACTATGTTGAGGTATGTTCCTTCCAGTCCAATTCCCTCTAGGACTTTGAACATAAATGTATGTCGAATTTTGTCAAAGACCTTCTCTTCATCTATTGAGATGACCATGTGGTTCTTGTTTTGAGCCCATTTATATGATTTATGACGTTTATTGACTTACGTATATTGAACCGTCCCTGCATCTCTGGGATAAAGCCGACTTGATCATGGTGGATGATCTTTTTGATGTATGTCTGTATGCAAAATACTTTGTTTGGAATTTTTGCATATGTTCATTAAAGATATGGGTCCATAGTTTTCTTTTTTGGTTGTATCTTTACCTGGCTTTGGTATTAGAAAGATGCTGGCTTCATAGAAGGAATTTGGAAGTTCTCCTTCCATTTCTATCTTTTTGAATAAAGTAAGTAGTTTTGGATGTAGATCTTCTTTAAATGTCTGGTAGATTCTGCAGTAAATCCATCTGGTCCTGGGTTTTTTTTAGCTGGGAGATTTTGTATTGCTGTTTCAATATCCTTATGTGTTATGGTCTGTTTAAGATGTTGATCTCTTCTTGGTTTAGTTTTGGTGGTTACCATGGTTTTAGATACCTGTCCATTTCTTTTAGGTTTTCAATTTTAGTAGCATATAGGTTTTTAAAGTATTCTCTTATAATGTTCTGGATCTCTTTGGTGTCTATTGTGATGTTTCCCCTTTCATTTCTGATTTTGTTGATTTGGAGGTGCTGTTTCTAATAGTTAACTGGGCTAAGGATCTGGCTAACTGGGATAAGGGTCTGTCTATCTTGTTTAGCTTTTCAAAGAACCAGCTCTTAGATTCATTGATTTTTTGGTTTGTTTGTTTCTATTTTATTAATTTCTGCTCTGATTTTCGTTATTTCTTCTTTGCTGGATTTGGGCTTCAATTGCTGTTGCTTTTCAAGTGTCTCAAGTTTATTTGTGTTCTTTCTGATTTTTTAATGTAGGAATTTAAAATTCCCTCTAAGGACTTCTTTCAATGTATCCTAGAGGTTTTTTTGTGTGTTGTATTATCCTTTTCATTTAGTTCCAGGAATACTTTCATTTCTTTCTTAATTTCTCTTTTGACCCATTCATCATTCAGGAGTGTGTTGCTTAATCTCCATGTGCTCATGTATTTACTAGGGTTTCTTCTGGTGTTGATTTTAAGCTTTATTGCATTGTGGTCTGATAGAATGCATGGAATTATTTCAATCTTTTTGTATTTGTTGAGGTTTGTTAGTGCCCCAGTATATGGTCGATTTTGGAGAAAGTTCCATGGGGCACTGAATAGAAAATATATTCCTTGATACTTGGGTATAATATTCGGTAGATGTCTGTTAGGCCCATTTGATGTATGGTATTGTTTAATTCAGATGTCTCTCTATTAATTCTTTGTCCTGTTGACCTATCTAATGGAGACAATGGGGTATTGAAGCCCCCCACTATTAATGAGTTGGGATTAATTTGGATCTTAAAGTCCTGTAGTTCTGATTTTTTGAAGTTGGGTGCATCAGAGTCTGGTGAATATATGTTCATTATTGTAATATCTTCTTGGTCAGTTGTTCCTTTGATCAGAATGAAGTGGCCTTCTTGATCTCTTCTGATTATTTTTAGTTTAAAGTCTATTTTGTCAGACATTAGAATTGCAATGCCTGCTTTTTTCCTAGTACCATTTGCTGGGTATATTTTTTTCCATCCTTTCACTTTAAGATATGGTTAAGAGATAACTTCTAAAACAGCATCAGTATTTTAATGCACTTT
>NW_008356950.1:269386-272951 GCF_000622305.1 Nannospalax galili
CACCTAGTCTGTGTCTTTTGATTGGGAAGCTCAGTCCATTGATATTTAAAGTTATTAATGAAAGAGGTATACTGAATCCTGTCATTTTTATTTCTGTTCACATTCTTGGCGTAGCTGAGAATTTCCATAGTTATACCTTCATTAAGTTTCTTTCCGTAACCCTTTGGGCATAGTCATTCCTTTCTTCAGCTCTTTGTATTGCTTCAAGAACTCTCTGAAGGGCTGGTTTTGTGGACAAGAATTCCTTCAGCCTATTTATGTCATGGAAGATTTTTCTTTCCCCTTCAACTATAATAGACATTTTGGCTGGATATAGTAATCTGGGTTGGCATCTGTGGTCATTTAGAACTGGGAATACTTTAGTCCAGGCTCTTCTGGCTTTCATAGTTTGTACTGAGAAGTCAGCTGTAATCCTGATGGGTTTTCCTTTATATGCAACTTATTGTTTTCCTTTTGCCACTTTCAGTATTCTCTCTTTGTTCTGTACATTTAGTGTTTTTACTGTGATGTGCCATGGAGAGTTTCTGTTCTGGTCTTGTCTCTTTGATGTTCTATAAGCTTCTTGTATTTGTATGGGCATGTCTTTCTTTAATTTTGGGAAATTTTCTACAATCCTGTTTAAGATCTGGTCCATACCATTATCCTTAGATTCTTCTCCTTCCTGTATACCTATGCTTTGTAAGTTTGGGTTTTTTTATGGTGCTACACAAATCTTGCATATTCCATTCTTGTGTTTTCTTAAATTTTTCATAATCTTTGCTTTTCTCTCTCCCTAGGTGTGTGTGTGTCTCCACTCCTCACTCTTCTCTAGCTCTCTCATCAGCATCTCCATTGTTCTGTCCAGCATGAGGGCCTCAGGATGTCACAGCCAAGCAGCACAGGTGACTGCAGGACCAGTGGGGAACAGGTGTGGGCAGGAAAATTTACTTTTTAAAAAACTGTGTGTTTTCCATTTCATTCATCCTGTTGGTGAGGCTTTCTCCTGTCGTTTCTCCCTGATATTCTGTTTTCCATTTCATTCAACCTATTGGTGAGGCTTTCTCTTGTCATTTCTGATTGGCTTACTGATTATTTCACTTCCTTCTTCATTTCTGCCTAAGCATTCTTCAATATTTCTAACTCTTTTCTGAATTCATTCAGAAATTTATCCCTATATCCCTCCAGTTCTTTGATTTCGTTTGTGTGTTCTTTAAATTCACTGAATTCTTTTATCATGTTTATAACTGTTCTTTTGAGTTCTATGTCCTGTGTTATCTCTAGGGGGTTCTCACTGTGCTCCTCTAGAGGAATGATGGCACTTGGTGGGGATATATTATTTTGATTTTTCATGTTATTATTTTTTCTCTGTGACTTTGACATGTGGATTTCTTTTGTAGATTTTGGTTCCTGTGTGAGACTCAAGCCTTCCTTTGTTGAGTTTTGGTTTGCTTCTTTTTGTACTTTATGTGCCTTTGTGGTTTACTTGTTGGGCATGAAAAGCTGGTTGGTCTAGGCTTCAGGTTCTCTCTTTTGATTTTATATTAGCCTAACCAAACTGCTTTTGTCTTGCTGCTCAGGAGTTCCCAGAGAGGTCCAAGTCGGGTGATGATCAGATGCTCTTAGGCTTTCTCCTAATGTCTGGCTCCCTCCAGAAAAGATGCTGGCCTCAAGAATTTGAAGGCTTGGCTGGCCTGGGAGCAGGGCCCAGGAAAGATGGTGGCCCCCAGGAATGCAAAGGGAGGTGGAGGCGAGAAGAGGCCTGAGGACTCCAGGGGACTACAGGGATGAATTGGGTTGGTCTGGATGCAAAGGGTTAGGAAGCAGTGGGGATTCTGGGCTAAGAGGTCAGTCCACAGGTCTGAAGTGTCATGACAAGAGATGGGCCAGTGGCTGTGCTAGGAAGAGAGATGGGGTCAGGGAGCTGGGAGGATGAATGAGGCTGGGGGAAATCAAGGCTCAGTGGGCATAGCCAAACTTACCCAGACAAGCTGCTGGCTCCAGCAAGCTGTCTCTGGCGAGATTATTTTAACTTGAGGCAGAATATCGCATTTGGAACCCCAGACCAACCAGCAGTGTACAGGAATGACCTTTATTCATCCCAAAGCAAGCCACTTTTTCACTTCGCTTCACCCCAGCGCCCAAGGCAAACACTGGCCAATGCTCATAAACCATCTTTCACCTCTTCACTTGTGACCAAATCTGCTTCCTGAGGAGCAACGTGAAGCATGCTAGAAGAGATCTGTTCTCCTCAAGGTGGAAATCATGAAAGATTAAGTACTTTTTTAAAATGAATCAAGAGGTTTAAACATGAAAACTTTTAAATGCATCTTTCATTTCTTCTCCCATTTCTTGTAAAGACTACACCGTGACTATTACAGAATGGATGAGGGGAAAAGGAAAGGACAGCGATGCTGTCCTCTTAGCCTTTCTCCCCTTGACAGGTACCCACATCAACCAGAGGATTCTCCCAAGGCAACCCTTCCTCCATAATGGAACAAGCTCTTTACACCAAAATCTATTCTTAGCATCAGCCATAAGATATAAAGTTTAATACAATAATGCTGTGCCAAAATATGGGGTAGGCACAAATGGATTTTTGCATAAGCTGGAGGAAAGCAAATGTTGTTCAAAGGCATCATACAGTTTAAAGTAATGAATGGAATTTCCCTCACATTTTATTAGGACATTCTCCTTTTCCAAAATCTCTGACAATAATTAACTTACAGTAGGAAGTCAGCGTGTCAGTTGCCTCAGTAGGGAGGTGAGTAGACAGTCACTGAGTGAGAACCGGGGGAGTTAGTCATGCTGTGTTTCCTAATTTGGGGGTTTGTTCCCTTTGTAAGAATTCATTAAGCTTTCCATTTGTGATTGGTATGGTCTTCTATTTTAAATTGCACATCCTTTATAAAGTTTTCTATAAATAAAGATTTTGATGTTTTATATAAATAGTAAAACAGAATCTGCTGCTAATATGAAACTCAACACATTTCCCAGTGTCAGATGACTTAGAGACTTCTCGACTTGACATTTCATCTGCCAGTCCATAAACTGCTTTCCTGTTGAATACTGAAAAAATAAAATGATGCAACAACTTGGAAATTAATAAAATGAGACTTTTTTCTTATTCTAATACTGCAAATAACTTTATTATCTAAGATAATTAATGCCTGGTATTGCAAATTTGTTTTTCTTCAAGAAACCAGGATAGACTCACAAGACCTCAGTGTTTCATATTTACATTCTCCTCCAGGGAAAGATCTTAGATTCATAAATTGTAGATCTTGCCTTTTCACTGGGGGCCATTTCATTTATCCACCTCTTCAAAGGTTAGCAAGGAAAGTCACTAGTGTCTGTGATCCTCTGTAGTATTTCTCTTCTGGATAGGAATAAGAAGGTTATAAAGTCACAGTTCCTGTATAAAAAAATTCCAGTTGGTCACCTTAGAGAACAGAAGTCCCATTTTGTTTCTTTCTCTTACAGACTAGTCTTTACCAAGGGGTGTTGGTAACAGGCTCCCTCCAAAATACATACCAGATGGGGAAAAGCAGACCTGAGAGAAGGAAAGAGATTCAATCTTTTCTTTAAA
>NW_008356950.1:273477-276448 GCF_000622305.1 Nannospalax galili
TCTTTTCTTTAAAAAAATATTAATTTACTTTTAAAATATTTTATTCATTATTTTTATTTTATATGTATAAGTATAGCTTGTATCTGTGAAAGTGCACCCATGTTATACAATGACTATGGAGGTCAGAAGAGGGTATCGGATCCTCTGGAACTGACTAGAGTTACAGAAGGTTGTTAGCCACCTGTAATACAGAAACTGGCTTTATAAACTTATTCCCATCCAGCAAGAGTACTACAGAGGATCACAGACACTACTGACTTTCCTTAGTTTTTTTGCTACTGCCTACTACAGGTATGCTCCAGTTTTGAATAAATTCACCTTTTTTCTAACAAGGAAGGACATTTTTATTATTATACTGTCAGAATAAAAGAGATGATCATGACTATTTATCTGAGTAGTTTCCTGGCTGGTTGACCTCTCCTGTCTGCCTTTAGTGTTCTTGGACGGTAAATCAAGACAGAACGCAAAAGAGTCCTACAAAGAATCTTGAGCCTTTGAAATATGTGTGTGTGTGTGTGTGTGTGTGTGTGTGTGTGTGTGTGTGTGTGTGTGTATTCTTAAGTTCTTCATGGATGTGGAGGCAAAGCAAACATTTCTTATCTAGAACTGTTTTGGTTATAACAGAAACATGGAAGCCATGATGGTCTGTGGAAAGTAAAGAAAGTATTGGATAATCTATAAGTTCAAGGGGCTGGAGAGATGGCTCAGTGGTTAGGAAGACTGGTTATTCTTGCAGAAGACCCATTTTAGAAATCCCAGCACTCACATGGCAGCTAACAACTGTCCATAACTCCAGTCCCAGGGGATCCAACAGCTTCTTCTGACCTCTGCAGGCATTGCATGACACAGGTGCACTGACCTACAAGCAAGCAATACACACATACACATAAAATAAAAATAATAAAATAAAGAAATGTTTAAATCTATAAGCTCAAAGTTAAAAAACAGTAAATTGCATGGCTCCATTCATATCAATAAGAATTGAATCTCTGGGGCTGGAAACATGGCTCAGGGGTTAAGAGTACTGGTAGTTCTTGCAGAGGACCTGGGCTTGATTCCAGCACCAACATTGGTGGCTAATAACCGTCTGTAACATCAGTCAGTTCCAGGGGATCCAATGTCCTCTTCTGACCTCCACAGGCATTGCACAATATGGGAGCACTGACATAGATATAGGCAATATACTCATACACATAAAATAAAAATAATAAATAAAATATTTTAAAAATATTTCTTTGCGCCATGACATGGTTGTCATATGCCTTTAATTTTTTTTTTTTTAATTTGTTGTGCAATGCTGGTAGAGGTCAGAAGAGGGTGTTGGATCAGACCGTGTAAGACATAAAATTGAATGAGTTTTTAACCCTCAAAAAGGATCTCCATTTCATTCTAAAATATACTGTTTCTTACAGAAAGAGTCATTGTTTTTGCTACTAACACAGAGATGTTGGCGCATGTGTCTCTAATTTGTATGTATCTGAATATTAGTAGTCATAATTGTTTGCAATCAGATCCTTGGCACCTGTGTATGTCTATAAAGTCATCGGGTAGATTTAAATGGTAATGTTCATCACCTCTACTAATTAACATGATGTAAACTTTTATGCTTCCTCCTCAAATAGTGCATTTTTAAAAATTTGTTGATTTTTTATTCTGTGTGTGTATATCACACATAACATCCCAAACCATCTTATTCAATACACCCACTTCTCAGACAGCACCCAGCCATAGCCTTCCTCCTCCGCACTACAGCCTATATACTCTGTTATCCCTGCTACTGTCCCCTGTGTTGTTGGCACCCACAGCTGCTCCCCTCTACTTGTCCATCTGGTGAATCTAGTTAGCCTATATAGAGGTCTTTTAGGAAAGTCAGCTATTCTTCATATAGCAGGAATCAGTTGTCAATATTCCTTTAGATAAAATTGGGATCAGCTGTTTATTATCCCATCCTGCTGGGTTACTATCTGGGAGTCCCTTGGACCATCCTGGCCAACAACTAAAAAGAAGGTTTCTAATATCTGGCATTGTTACTTGTTACATAGCCTTTAGTTATACATATGGACTCTGAAAAAATTATATTGACCCCTTTAATCTTTGGTTTTACTTTCCTTTTGGGTGTTTAAGGCCACACAGTTGGCCTAGATAAACCAATTTATTTTTATTCTTAAGGTTGTTTGAGGATCTGTTCCTCAGGGATCACATGGGCTTGGGAGGAGCCCATGGCTCCTTTCTTTTACCAGTTCTGCCTATGTGAAGATAAGTCAAAGGTCCTGTTCAACCATGGCTGCCTTCACTTGGAGGCATGGAGGAAATGTTTCCTCTGTGTCGACCCTCTTCTTTGTAGCCTGGTCACTGGTTCATGTCCACCTTGTGGGGTCTCCTTGGCCTCCTTGATCAAGAGGACAGGTGACCCACCACAATTACAGGACATTTGGGGAAATGCTCATAGTCCCCTGGAACTAGTCAACCTAGGAGGGCAAGGAGCAAAAACTGTCCTTTATGTCCCTCTGACCAAATCAGTATAGGCCTCAAAGTATATCTGTTAAACATCCAAGAAGGTTAGTTCCACCAGTCTAGTACTTTAAATTACTGTGTGCCATGTAGATAAATCTTGGGCAAAGCCCAATTGTTCTCAGACAGACCTTACCTAGAAATGTATTTCTTGCTCTGGTATGTATAATCTGTCAGTAGGTTGTTGGACTAATATGGTTCCCTCTGGTTTTTAAAACTAGCTGGGCATTATTTTTCTCTCTTTTTGTCTAACCCCTCTACCATGAATTCTTCAATAAAGGTGCCCCCATTTTCTCCCTTTCTCCCTTAATAATACCCATCTCCTATGTTCCTACCTCTCTTGAGCTCCTTCTTTCCATTTATCCCCTAGGCTATTTGTATACCATTCCCTCTCTCCTCCCTTAAACTAACCCCATTTTTATCCATATCTCTCTTATTAATGCCTGTTTCCTATTCTTCT
>NW_008356950.1:276608-278791 GCF_000622305.1 Nannospalax galili
TTTTTTTTTCTGAGTCTGTGTTACTTCACTTAGTATAACAGTTTCTAGTTCCATCAATTTACCTGCAAATTTCATGATTTCATCTTTCTTTACTGCTGAGTAAAACTCCGTTATATAAATGAACCACATTTTCATTATCCACTCGTCAATTGAGGGACACTTAGGTTGCTTCCATCTCTTTGCTATTGTGAAAAGAGCAGCAACAAACATGTATGTACAAGTGTCTCTGCAATAGGATGAGTTTTTTGGGCATATGCCAAGGAGTGGTATAACAGGGTCAAATGGTAGGTTCATTTGTAGTTTTGCAAGAGTTCACCATAGGCGTTGAACAAGTTTTCAGCCCACCTGGCAGTAGATGAGTGTTCCCCTTTCCCCACATCCTCTCCAACATTTGGTGTCATTTGTTCTCGTGATCTTAGCCAGTCTGACTGGAGTAAGATGAAATCTTAGTGGTTTTAATTTGCATTTCCCTAATTATTAGTGATGTTGAACATCTTTTAAGATGCTCCAAAACCATCTTTACTTCTTCTTTTGAGAATTCTCTGTTCGGCTCCTTAGCCCATCTTTTAATTGGGTTACTTCTTGTTTTGATTCTCTGTTTTTTGAGTTCGTTATATATTCTGGGTATTAAACCTCTGTCAGATGTGCTGCTGGTGAAGATTTTCTCCCATTCTGTGGATTTTCTGTTCACGTCCTTGGTGGCATCCTTTGATGTACAGAAGCTTTTTTGTTTAATGAGGTCCCATTTGTTAATTCTTGCCCTTGTTTCCTGAACAGTTGAGGGGCGGTCTAGAAAATCCTTTCTGACACCTATATCTTGTAGGGTTTTGCCAATGTTTTCTTCTAACAGTTTCAGAGTTTCAGTCTTTACAATAAGGTCTTTGATCCATTTGGAATTGACTTATGTGCAAGGTGAAAGATAGGGGTTTGGTTTCATTCTTCTACAGGTGGAGATCCAGTTTTGCCAGCACCATTTACTGAATATGCTGTCTTTCCTCCAGTGAATATTCTTGGCCCCTTTGTCAAATATCAGGTGGCTGAAATTTCATTTACTCATATTTGGGTCTTCAATTTTGTTCCATTGATCTATGGGTCTATTTTTGTGCCAATACCATGCTGTTTTTGTGACTATAACTCTGTAATACAGCTTAAAATCTGGTATAGTAATCCCCCCGGCATTGCTCTTAGTGCTCAGGGTTGTTTTGGCTATCTAAGGACTTTTGTGCTTCCATATGAATCTTAGCATGGATTTTTCCAATTCTGTGAAAAATGTCATGGGGATTTTGATTGGTATTGCATTGAACCTATAAATGGCTTTTGGTAGGATGGTCATTTTCACAATATTAATTCTTCCAATCCAAGAGCATGGGTGGTCCTTCCATCTTCCGATATCTACCTCAATCTCTTTCTTTAAAGATTTAAAATTTTCATCGCAGAGGTCTTTAATGTTTTTAGTCAGGTTTATCCGAAAATATTTTATTTTTTTGCAACTATTGTGGAGTGTTTCCCTGTGCTCTTTCTCTGATTGCTTGTTATTGGTATATAGAAAGGGTACAGACTTTTGTAGGTTAATTTTGTAACCTGCCACTTTACTGAAAGTGTTAATAATTTAGAGGAGTTTTCTGGTGGGATTTTTGACATCTCTTAGATATAGTATCATATCATCTACAAAAAGGGATAATTTGGTCTCTTCTTTTCCAATTATTACTCCTTTACTTTCCTGCTCTTGTCTTATTTCTCTTGCAAGAGTTTCAAGAACTATGTTAAAGAGAAGTGGACATAGTGGACATCCTTGTCTGGTTCCTGATTTCAATGGGAATGCTTCTAGTTTTTCTCCATTTAGAATGATGTCAGCTGTGGGTTTGTTATATATGGCTTTAATTATGTTGAGGTATGTTCCCTCCAGTCCAATTTCCTCTAGGACTTTGAACATAAATGCATGTTGAATTTTGTCAAAGGCCTTCTCTGGATCTATTGAGATGACCATGTGGTCCTTGTCTTTGAGTCCATTTATATAACTTATGACATTTATTGACTTACATAAATTGAACCATCCCTGCATCTCTGGGATAAACCCAACTTGATCATCGTGGATGATCTTTTTGTTGTGTGTCTGTATGTGGTTTGCAAGTATCTTGTTGAGAATTTTTGCATCTATGTTCGTTAAGGATATGGGCCTATAG
>NW_008356950.1:279758-282562 GCF_000622305.1 Nannospalax galili
CTTTCTGAATTTTTTGATATGGGCACTTAGAGCTATAAACTTCCCTCTATGGACAGCTTTCAGCATGTCCCAGAGGCATTTTGTGTTGTATTGTCTTTTTCATTTAGTTCCAGGAAAAACCTTTATTTCTTTCTTTCTCTTTTGACACATTCATCATTTAAGAGTGTGTTGTTTAATCTCCATGTGTTCATGTGGTGATTAGGGCTTCATCAGGTGTTGATTGTAAGCTTTATTGCATTGTGGTCTGATCAAATGCATGGGATTATTTCAATCTTTTTGTAGTTGTTGAGGTTTGTTCTGCGCCCCAGAGACAGTTCCATGGGGTGCTGAGTAGAAAGTATGTCCTTTGTTGCTTGGGTGGAATACTCAGTAGATGTCTCTTAAGTCCATTTGATATATTGTATTGTTTAATTCAGATGTCTTCTGTTAGCTCTCTGCCCTCTTGACTGGAGACAGTGGGGTATTGAAGTCCCCTACTATTAATGAGTTGGGATTAATCTGGGTCTTAAAGTCCTGTAGAATTGTTTTTATGAAGTTGGGTGCAGCAGAGTTTGGGGATTATATATTCATGATTGTAATATCTTCTTGATTCATTATTGTTCCTTTGATCAGAATGAAGTGGCCCTCTTTATGTCTTCTGAGTAGTTTTAGTTTAAAGTCTATTTTTTCAGATATTAGAATTGCAACGCCTGCTTTTTTTTTTTCTGTACCATTTGCTTGGTATATTTTTTTCATCCTTTCACTTTAAGATAGTGTCTGTCCTTGAAAGTGAGATGAGTTTCTTACAGACCAGAAAACAAAAAGATGGGTTTTCTTTCCTTTTTTTTTTTTGGTCTTTTTGAGACAGGGTCTCCCTGTAGCCTCCATGGGACCAGGCTGGCCTCAAACTCACAGAGATCCACCTGCCTCTGCCTCCCAAGTGCTGGGATTAAAGGTGTGTGCCACCATGCCTGGTGGGTTTTGTTTCTTAATCCATTCACCTGTCTGTGTCTTTTGACTGTGGAGTTCAGTCTGTTAATATTTAAAGTTAATAATGAAAGATGAGTATTGAATCCTGTCATTTTTATTTCTGTTTACATTATTGATATAGTTGTACTTTTCCACAGTTATACCTTCATTGAATTTTTTTCCGCAACCCCTTGGGTATAGTCATTCCTTTCTTCAGCTCTTTGTATTGCTTCCATAACTCTCTGAAGGGCTGGTTTTGTGGACATGAATTCCTTCAGCCTCTTTATGTCATGGAAGTTTTTTCTTAGATATTTTGGCTGGGTATAGTAATCTGGGTTGGCATCTGTGGTCTTTTAAACCTGGGAATACTTTGGTGCAGGCTCTTGTGGCTTTCATAGTTTGCACTGAAAAGTCAGCTGTAATCCTGATTGGTTTTCCTTTATATGTGACTTGTTGTTTCTCTCTTGCAGCTTTCAGAATTTTCTCTTTATTTTGTATGTGTAGTGTTTTTACTATGATGTGCCATGGAGAGTTCCTGTTCTGGTCCTGTTTGGTGTTCTGTATGTTTCTTGTATTTGTATGGGCATGTCTTTCTTTAATTTGGGGAAATTTTCTTCCACGATTCTATTGAAGATCTGGTCCATGCCATTGTCTTGGGATTCCTCTTGTTCCTGTATACCTGTTATTTGTAAGTTTGGTCTTTTTATGGTGTCAAACAATTCCTACATATTCCATTCTTGTGATTTCTTAAATTTTTCATAATTTTGCTTGAATGTTCTAGTTCATCCACTTTATCTTCCAGTTTTAATATTCTGTTTTCCATTTCATTCACCCTATTGGTGAGGCTTACTCCTGTCTTTTCTAATTGTGTTACTGTTTCACTTCCCTCTTCATTTCAGCCTGAGTATTCTTCAATATTTCTAACTCTTTACTGAAGTTTATCCCTACCTTCCTTCAGTTCTTTGATTTCTTTGTGTGTTCTTTAAATTCACTGAATTCTTTTGTCATGTTTATAATTGTTCTTTTGAGTTCCATGTCTGGCATTATCTCTACGGGGTCTCATTACACTCCTCTAGAGGACTATTGGTATTTGGTGGGGATATGTTGTTTTGGTTTTTCATGTTATTATTTTTTCTCTGTGATTTTGACATGTGAATGTCTTTTGTAGTTCTGATTCTTCTGTGAGACTCAAGCCTTCAAGTTTAGGTATGCTTCTTTTTGTAAACTTTATGTGTCTTCATGGTTTACTTTTTGTGCATGAAAAGCTGGTTCCTCTAAGCTTCCGGTTCTCCCTTTGATTTTTTTATTGGAGTGGCCAGATTGCTTTTGTCTTCATGAATTCACACAGAGGCCCAAGTCAGATGAGGATGAGATGCTCTCAGACTTTCTCCTAAGGTCTGGATCCCTCCAGTAAAGATTTTGGCCTCAGGAATTTTGGGGTTGGACTGGCCTGGGAGCAGGGCCCAGGAAAGATGCTGGTCTAGGGCAGCTGGTGGCTATGTCACCCAGAGATGCAAAGGGAGATGGGGGTGGGGAGAGGCCCCAAGAACTCCTGGGGACTGCACTGTGGAACTGGGTTGGTCTGGATATAAAGCATCAGGAAGTAGAAAGGTCAGCCCAGGTGTCTGGAAAGAGGCTGGTGGGTTGTGCAGCCCAGGGAAGAAGAGGGATGTGAGGGCAGGACCAGGCCTAGAAGGCTCCTGGGAGAGAAGCTGACTGGTTGTGCAGACCAGGAAAGCAGAGAGAGGTGAGGCCCAGAGGGCTCCTGAGGACCCCAGAAGGAACTGGGTTGGTCTGGATGCAAAGGATCAGGAAGCAGTGGTGGTGTCAACGTCATCCGTATGTCCCCCCCCAAC
>NW_008356950.1:282574-294505 GCF_000622305.1 Nannospalax galili
AGCAGTGGTGGTTCCCCAGGTGTCTGGGGCACCAAGACAAGGAATGGGACAGGACCCAGACTAGGAGGAGAGACTGTCAGGGGCGATGGGAGGGTGAGTGAGGCTGGGGGAGTCAAGGTGGAATCGACTTACCCCATAGAGAGAGAGGCCTGCTGTCATGGAGGCCCAGGGAAGCAGAGGGAGGTGAGGGCAGGCAAATTAGTATTTTTTAAATATTTTATTTATTATCTTTATTTTATATGTATGGGTGTGTTGCCTGCATCTGAGAGCACCCTTGTCCATGTAATGCCAGGGAGGTCAGAAGAGGGCTTTTGATTCCCCTGGAACTGGAGTTAAGGTTGGTTCGTAGCTGCCATGTGGGTACTGGGAATCGAACCCAGGTCCTTTGCAAGAGCAGTCAGTGATCTTTACTGAGCCATCTCTCCAGCCCCATTAGTAATATTTTCAAAAAAGGACTGACTCTCTTTCCTTCTCTCAGGTCTGCTCTTTACCGTCTGGTCTTCATTCTTAGTCTTCTCCCAGAGAGTGGTAAGATAGCTACCAACAATGCTCAGTCGAGCACTCAGCCTTCAGCAACCACACTCAAAAGAGCTCTTCTCAAAAGTTCACCCACAGGGATACCTCTGGAAAGTGTGATATATGTGTTATTTTTCCTCTCTAAATAATGCTTTGTGGGCACAGAAATTGAGTAATTTTGATGACTGACCTTGGCACACAGCCGCAGATCTAGGGTGGTCAGGAGGCAAAGAGTGTTGTATCAGAGAAAAGCTCATTATTTATGGGGAGTCAGAAGCAGCAGATAATTAGTTGCAAATACATTCAAATAAGTATTTAAAAATATAATCTTAACTTCATAAGTAAAGTGGAAAAGTCATGAATATATAAGTGCATACATATATTTATATATACCAATTTGCAAATTAGGTAGTTTCAGCTATTCTGTAAGTCTTGGGTCAGTGAAGATTCATGTTCCTGCTTTACCTGGTCCAGAATGTTTTCTGATAAAGACACTGGTCTGCTTCTCCAAGAAGCTGTCCCTGGAGACTAAGTTCCAATTTGGCCTCTTGCATCAACAAATACCTCCCAAGCCCTTTCACAGCACCGAAAACCTAATTCAACTTTAATTCTACTACCTCTGTATCGTTCCTCACTGTTTCCTTTAAGCCTTATCAAAGCTAAAGACAGTATGTATAGTAGAAAAGAAACAAAAGATGTAATCTGGGAATAAACTTATACTAGATAAAAGAAAGAAAGTCTATATGCCTTTTCAAAAGAATAAACTCACTCTCCTCTTCTCATGGGTCTATTAGAGAAAGTACTTTGTTGACATAATAATAACATGGGTGGTTGGCATTGTATGGTAGTACTTTGCGGAGAGTCTTGGGAAAAGCATAGTCTTTGATAATTCATCTAAAAATAGCCTACCGATTAGATGCTTTCCACGGAGCTTTGAAAGGGAAGATGGTGGCCTCTCCTTCACAAAAGACTTTTAGGGACCAAAAGAATGATGTTTTTAGGTTAGTTTGAAGGCTGTTGAGCTGGAGCCAGGGAAGGAGACATTCTCGAAGCTTTCCTGGACTATGATTCAGACAGTCAAACTACTCAGTGATGGGATAATCTACAACTGAATTGTTATATGAGACAGTTGGGGATGGGCTAAGTGAGAAAATAAAAGACAAATTACAGGGTAAACTCTTAGACTGCTGGAAGATGGAGTCTTTTATCCAATTTTACCTGTTGTTTTGCTATTTTACTAGTTGTGATGTGGTAGATTCTCTTTGGGAAAAAAAATAACGTAAAGTATGAACTATTGTGAAAATAAAAATGCCCTATAAAATACTATGATGGTATCTTTATTTCTTTAGGGAACCCAACATTCTAAGCTTTTAGGATTTTCTGTGATCTCCTAACATTAACTTTTCTTTTTTAAAGGCTTGTTTTATGAAGGTCTAGATTTTCTTTTTTTTTTTTTCTTCTTCTGAGGGTTAAAATTTTGTATTTATTCTTTCTGCCAAACTTTGTCTCATTTCCACATTTCTGCTTTTATTTCTCAAAGTTTTAAGCTAAATTTTGACCTTACTGTTGACTGATTTTCTGTTCCTCAGATTTACATTACTGTTGGATTTAGGTTTTCCTTTGGGGTTGTTAAAGAACACCAGGTAACTATTTAGTGTTTCTTCTTTTCATTTGAAAGACATGACAAAAACTTTAATTTTATTATCTTATTATTAGGCAATATTTTAGTTCCAGCTTCATCTATTTGAGTCACTACAAATTGTACTCAAATTGCATTGGCATTCATTTCACCTATGACTTCTTTCTTACTATGTCTTACCAGCACTGTCTGGATTCTCACCTCGATTTCCTAACTGTTCTGTAAATACTTTGAGGGAAGCACTATGTCTCTCACTCATTCTATGTGCTAAGTGCTTACAACACAGTGTCCATTACATAGTAGTACATATTCAATAAATAAAGGACGCCTTAAAGGAACTGGAAAATGAGTGAATGAACAGACAATTCCAGTGCTTGCGGCACAGTATGTTCTAGTTTGTTCTCATTGCTGTGACAAAAAAACTCTTCGAACTATACCAACTTAGGGAGGAAAGGGCTTATTTGACTTACATCTACCGGGTCACAGTTCATCAGGGAGCGCATGCTAGGAACTCAGGGCAAGAACCTGGAGGCAGGAGCTGAAGCACAGGCCATGGAAGAAGGCTGTTTACTAGCTTGCTTTCTGGCCTGTGCTCAACCTGCTTTCTTATACAACATAGGCCCACCTACCAGGGGTGGTACCACCCACAGTGGGCTAGGCCCTCCCCAGTCAGTTAATAATCAAGAAGATGCCCCACAGACATGGCCACAGGCCAATCCAATGGAGGCAGTTCATCAATTGAGGCTCCCTCTACCCAGGTGTGTCAAGTTGACTACTAAAGCTATCCAGCACACAACAGTATTTCAATAATTTGTTTATAAAGTGAATATAAAATGCTACAGCCTATATATAGAACCCATATTTTATTATCAGTATACAATATAAATATTGTATGTGACACATGGGAATAGAAGCGAGATGTTGCAGCCAGATCTTATTGCTGTAAGCATAAAAACATTTCCAACTATGAAAAAACTCAAGTCCATATGCAGCTTGTTCGAGCAAAACAATGAGAGTTAGCAAAAAGAGAACAATGCCAAGTTGGCAAATTTTGACTTTAATCTTATTGGGAGTATTGATGGATCAAAAACTTGGCCTAACAGAGATAAGGAGATTGGGAATGCAGTAACAGAAAAAGAAGTGCTTCAGAGGAATACTGGAAGTATTTGTTTCTGTCTCATTTAGAAAAGTGGTATGACACAACTTGTCCAGTCTATTAGCATGTCTATCCCTATTGTGCAGCTGTATCAGATTCTTCTTTTCAGATTCTGTTTAGTATCGTTGTCCATACCATAAGCTGTAGAGATGGCTAAGTCCAGAATGTGCTTAATGAGGTACATAATGAGAACCAGAGTTTGAGCCTCAGAATGCATATAAAAATCCAGGTAGAATGGCATGTTTGTGCAATTCCAGCACTAGGAATTCAGGGACAGGAAGATTCCTGGGGATCATTGGCCAGCCAGTCTAGCCCAATTCTTGAGCCCCAAGTCCCAGTGAGAGAACCTGTCTCATAAAACAAAGTGGACAGCTGTTCTGAAGAACACCATCCAAGGTTGACTGCTAGTCTCCGCATGAACACAGACAGACAGACACATACACACACACACATACACACACACACACACACATCCATAGTCCATCACCCATTTTCCTATCCAGTAGAGTAGAGTCTGAGTCTCTAATTTCACACTAGATTACAGGCACAGACTGAGTTGCAGAATCCAAGATAGTGTAGGAAATGTTAATCTGAAAGACAATGTCTAGGGAAGACTTAAAAAGAATGCCCAATGGGTGCCTAATTACTAACATAAAACTATTAAATAAAGGGGGAGAATTAGAGGAAGTATCAAATGAAAGGAGTAAACCTAAAAGAGAACCACTTCAGGGAGGAATTGGGTAGACATTCAAAAGCAGAGCATAAAGGAGGGACACCCTTAGGTGGAGAGTGCAGCCACTATTCAAATCATGTCTGTAGCCTCAGATCAGAAAGGACTAGCAGTTAGGGGGGGCAGGCCATCCCATGCTTTCCAGAGCTTTAACTAACGAAAATTAGTCATCTGGAAGATGCAGCCTTGAGAAATCTAATTCTGCCTGCATTCTCCATGCATTTGGTCAGTGTGGGCTCATAGGGCATGCCCTGACTTCTCTGTGTGCAGATGTCCTTAACAGGGAGGGTTCAAGTTATCCCTTTGAAATGGTGGATGCACTAAGGAGCACACATCTTCCTTCACCATCCTGCCAGACATCTGTTATGATTCAAGTAGGGAATGTCCACATAGGGTCATATATTTGAACACTTTTTCCCCAAGTTTCTGAGTTATCTTAGTTGGGTCATTTTTATCACATAAAAATATGGAGTCTGGGGTCGAGAGCTGAGTAGTCCAGAGCACTGACTGATCTTGCAGAAGACCCAGGTTCAGTTCCTAGCACCCACATAGTGGCTAACAGCCATCTGTAACTCCAGTTTCAGGGGATCCAATGCTCTCTTCTGGTCCCTTGGGGCATTGTATGCATGTTCAAGAACACTTTCTCCTTATGGCAAAATACATAAGTAAAGCTTTTTCAGCTTTTTATTACATAAATTGTGTGTGTGTGTGTGTGTGTGTGTGTGTGCACATACATGCACTTGCTCCACAGAAATACGGCGATCAGAGTTCAACTTGTGGGAGTCAGCACTCTCTTTCCACCATGTGAGTCCTGGGATTAAACTCAGTTATTAGACTTGGCAGCAAGCCTTGTCACTTACCGAGCCATCTTGCCAGTCCCAAATATTTATTAAATGAAAACTACCTGACTCAGAATACTTTATTATATTTTGTTCCCATTACTACTAAGCATGTTATCAATAAACAAAGACACATTACTACTAAGCATAATCAATAAACTCGTAACTGCCTACACATTATGTGATGATACAAGGCATTACCACTTCTTGTTGAATTCACCCAGCTTGTCTTTCACACACCACTACTTGGAAACAGCTTTCCAGCTTTCACATTTTGGGAGACTTAAACATTTGATTTTGAGTTACAAGATGTTAGATATAGAAGGCTAAATTTCCTTAATAAAATGAGTGGCTTAGAACTAAAAATACTTCACATATTACTTCTTGACCTTACCTTAGACAAAATGTTACCAACAGAAGCTTTGTCTTTGGGAAACAAAATTTCAGGGTTTAACTTTCCTTCAAATTCTAACTGTAAGATAAAGGTTTAACTTGTACATGCCTGAAACTAGCACTCAGGAGGCAGAGGCAGAGGCAGAAGGATCACCCATGTAGCCAGACCTTGTCTCAATACAATAGCAAGATTTAACTTGCCTGTGAAAATGGAAGCCAAAGCTGTTAGTGACCTTGTTTCAGCTACCTTGCTAAGTAGTAGCAGAAGGTATTCCCAGGAGAAAGGATGAATGAGAAGATGAGCACTCGGTGAATAAGTACTCATTTCCCATTAAATAATTTGTGTGAAGAATGCTTCAGTTTATTGAAGCTTATAGTTGAGATAGAGAAGTTGTAAGATTTTTCTTTTTATTTATTTTTTTATGTGTACGAACATTTTGTCTGCATATTAGTAAGTGCACTATGTATGTATAATGCCTTTGCAGGTCAGAAGAAGGAATCAGATCCCCTGGAACTGCAGTTATGGATGGTTGATAGCCATCATGTGGGGGCTGGGAAACAAAGCTGGATCATCTGCAAGAGCAGCTAGTGCTCTTAGCAGCTGAGCCATCTCTCCAGCCACATTTTGGGACATTTTTTTGAGACAGGGTCTCCCAATAGCCCTGATTGACCTAGAACTCACAGAGATATACCTACTTCTGACTTCTGAGTGCTGGGATTAAAGGCGTATGTCACCATGTCCAACATATTTAAGGTTTTCAAATTAGTCAACAATTGGAAAAGTTATTCTGTGAGAAAAACCTATTTATTCATCTTACTCCATGAACCTGCTAAACCCCATTCAGTCCCAACTCAGCCAAAAGGAAAAAAGATCGAAGTATTATTTCTTGTATTTGAAAAAACTTTTTCATAGAAATAGAAGAAATAAAATCAATATAAGATGCTTAAACCAGGCATGGTAGCACATACCTTTAATCCCAGCTCTGGGGAGGCAAAGGCAAGTGGATCTCCATGATTTCAAGGCTATCCTGATCTACATAGGAGTTCCAGTCCAGCCAGGGCTACATAGTGAGGCCTGGTTTTTTTTTTAAGATATTTAAATTAATAATAATAACTAAATGTTGCTTTAGATTCTTAAACTCTTCAAACAAAGTATGGTGAAAAATCACAGAATGTGTTTTAAACATAAGTCCATAAAAATTATTGGAATTATAATAAAAAGGCACAAAATAAAGGTATCTCAAGGTTATATTTCCTCCAAAATTATATCTTTGCTCTGTAGGAAAATATTCCCTACTGTATTGAGAGATATGATCCAAAGGCAACATCACAAAGATGAGCATTGTTTAAAGCTGCTTTGTACAATACAGTGCTTCTGCATAAACATTTTTCAGCAATGTGACAAAACTTTCTTGTATCTATAACTTTGTTCTATTTCTAAAAATACTACATGAAGATGTAACATAATCTTGAATTCTAAAAAATTACATGCCATTATATTTGATGCAGGAAACAAAACAAAAATCCTTACTTTCAGTTTTAGCTTAGCTTAATTATACAACCACAAACCGTCGAATAACATAGAAATATGTTATATTTCTTACTTTTTAAGTTAATGGGAAGTTAATAGAAAGCAAATAGCACAGGGAGACTCAGGCACTGCCCTCAGAACATAAAGAAAGCTCCCTATATATGTTTTTCTTTCGGTGGTGGAGTCCAGAAGTCACATGGTCATTCATTCTGTAACCGACTGTGTGCCCCAGCTCCTGTGGTCTCTCTTTTTAAAATAATATTTTATTTATTATTTTTATTTTATGATGTATATGAGTGTATTGCCTAAATGCATGTAAGTGCACCTGTGTCGTGCAATGCCTTCAGAGATCAGAAGAGGGTGTCAGATCCCCTGGAACTGGAGTTATGGACAGTTGTTAACCACCATGTGAGTGATGGGAATCGAACTCAGGTCCTCTGCAAGAACAGCCAGTACTCTTAAACACTGAGCCATCTCTCCAGCCCTTCCTACAGTCTCAACTAAAATTTTTTCCTGAGCATCCATTTAAAATCTTTCTATTTCTGCTAGTGTCTTAGTTTCTTTTTCTGTTGCTGTAATAAAATACTCTGAGAAAAACAACTTAAGGGAGAAAAGGTTTATGCTGGAAAAACTGGAGTAACAGGGGCATGAGGCAGCTGGTCACATTACATCCACAATCTGGAAACAGAGGGAGTGAATGCATGTATGCTCATGCTCAGCTCACTTTCTCACTCCTAGACAGTCCAGGATCTGTGTCTAGGGAATGGTGCCACCCACAATGGACAGGTTTTCCCACATCAATTAACATAATAAAACAATTCCCCACTGACATGCTCAGATTCTAGCTTCTGTCAAGTTGACAATTAACACTGACCAATTCACCATATTTATTTCTTCTATACTGTTATTGGAGATGCTTATTTAATCATGATTATAGACTTCAGTCAAGGCCTTTAAAATAACTGGGAGAGCTCAAAAACAGTTTTTTGCTTCTTTATATTAATTCAATTTATTTATAACTAATCTTTATTATTATATTGCTTTTCAATCATTTCAGAACAAATGTGATTATTGATTATTATTAGTACTTGTAAAAATATATGTCATAGATCACTTAAATAGGTTTTCTACAGATACTTAAGTCATTCAGTAAATCTGATCGTTAGAATTTCTAACCTCCAGGACTGGAAAGATGGCCCAGTGGTTAAGGACACTAACTGCTCTTACAGAACACCTGGGTTTGATTCCCAGCACCCACATGGCAGCTAACAATTGTCCCTACCTCCAGTTCCAGGGGAATTCAACACCTTCTTCTGACCTCCTCAGGCATTACATGACACAAGTGCACTTACATACATGCAGGCAATACAGTCATATACATAAAATAAACATAAATAAAATATAAAAAAATACTATGTCACTTCATTTATAAGTGACATAACTGAGGTTAGTAAACTTAAGCATTTTTACCTAGTATATATCTAATTTCTGATTTCAGTGTGTATCTGCTGTTTGAGGCTCTAATGCAAAACAACAAAATATGAAAATCTTTAAATATAAGAGGCAATATTAATCATAGTAAGTTTAAACAATTTGTAAGTTTTCGCTGGTTTCAAAACTATGACTGTTTTAGGTGTTGTATCTGCTTCCTGTGTATTGCTTCCTCACCCCTCCACCTGGTCTTTTCTATATTCTGACAACTTTCTTTTCATGATTTATACTTTGCTTTACCTTCTGTAATGCCATGTTTTCAAAACCTCTTCTCTATCCATTCCAACTTGTCCTTTCTTTATGATCATCCTTCATTCCTGGATGCCAAACACTTTCCCATTGTAATCTATGTGCATCATTACTCAGACTTGACCCTGCTCATCACAATTCCCTTTAAACATGTCTTTTTTAAAAGAGGGCACAAATAATATTCACGTTGTAGTACTCTTATCACCAAGACAAAACAGCTATACTTCAGAACTTCTTTAAGTCTGGTGCTGATGGTTCATGTTCCTACAGTACTGTGTACACATAACTGAGAATCAATGGGAAGTTAATGGAAAGCAAATACCACAGGAGGATTCAGACACTTCCCATAACATTCTCACAGAGCAGAAGAGAAAACAGTCCAAGCAAATGGCTGAAAACACGTTTGGAAAGTTGAGAAAAAAAACAGATCAGTTGTTTTTATGATGCTTACCTGTAGGGAATCTATAACTTGACTTTGGGTTCAATATGCTTTCTGTCCTCACACTGTGAAAAACAAAAGCCTGTTTGGAAAACCTCAAGAGAAACCCCATGATTAAGATGATTCACCAGGGCACACTAGGAGGTTCATATATCTTTTCATTCTCTGAGTTATAAGAAATGAACTCTGAAAGGCTTGGGTATTTCTAAAATCATGAATGTAATGAACAGCTAAAATATAAATAGCTCAGCTCAAAGTTGCTCTGGCCCCTGACATGCCTATAACCAAGCAGGCAGCCCAAACCTGGCCACTTCAGTATTCCCGTTAACCAAAATGCTGCTCTTAAAAAATAATGAAATGAATTCTAATAGGAAATTCAGACTTGCCTGGTGATGTGGGGCTATAATCCCAGCTACTGGAGAGATTGAGGCATGAGAACTGCAAGTTTAAGGCCTGCCTGGGGATTTACTGAAATGTTATCTCAAAATAAAAATGAACAAAGGGATGAGGATATAGTACAGAGGTGGAGGACTGCTTGCCTAGCACATATGAGGCAATTTAGAATGATAAAATGAATTAATTTATGATTGATTTACAATGATAAAATGAATTGTAAAAAATCAATCTATAGTGATAAAATGAATTGTTTTCAAGTTTGCTGAGTGATACATATACATTTATACTAGTTTGGTGTTATATATTTCAATTATTGATTCAATAATTAATAAAGAAAAGGTTGTATATACAGTGGATAATACCATATCATGTATAGAATCAGAAATTAAATATATATAAACACACACAGAGAGACTCACACACACATATGGATAGAGAGATATATCACTTCCCTTTCTGTGCCTGCTCCATTTATATGTATTTTAGTCCTTTTTAGTCCATGCTATCTGGGCAATTAATCAAATGTTCATCCTTGATACATGTATAGCCAGAAACCCTACTGATGCAACTATAACCAATTAATACACATTCCATGGTTTAAACAACAAAAAAATTATTATCTTGTAATTCCAGAGATCATGAATTCAAAGTGCATCTGACTAGGATAGAACTGTGGCGAGCAGAGGTTGGATTCCTTCACAGAGGTTCCAGCGGAGCTCTACGTTCTTGCATTTGCCAGCTGCTCCAGGTCATTAACATTTGCTTTGCCAGCAAGATGGGCCAACTTCTCTCTCAATGAATCACTGACTGTGGCCCTCTTGCTGTCCTCTTCAAAATTTATAGGGGCAGTGGTTACACTGCACCCACCCCAGATTCAGGCTATTTTCCTTATTCTAAAGTTAACTGATTGGCAGCCTTTATTCCAACTGCCCTTACCGTGAAGTTCTGGAAAGTCCAAAGGAGCTATTATTTGGCCTATTATATATTGATTAGCTAAGCAATAGCATTTTAAATTGTGTATAATAAGAAAATAAGTGACACAGATCCCTATTTTTTGATTTTTGTTTTACTTTTAATTGTGTGTGTGTGTGTGTGTGTGTGTGTGTGTGTGTGTGTGCTTATACACATGTGAATACAAATGCCCATGGAAGTCAGAGGCATTGGTTCACCTGGAACTGGGGTTACAGGTGGTTGTGAGCCACCCTACATGGGTGCTGAGAACCATACTCAGGTCCTCTGCAAGAGCAATATGTGCTCTCAACCACTGAGCCATCACTCCAATCCCACAAAACCCCTTTTTAATACAGTACAATGAGAAGTAATAACAAAATGAACTCTGATTGTTCATTCCACTAAATGGAGTACATTACTGTTATTCTTATGTTATTCTTACAAGTAAAGATTCCTGTGAAGGGCAATCAAATACAATTATAAATTATGGAAACGTAGAAATATATGACTGTATAAGAAGTTTTAACACATATTCAAATTTTAATGATCCTAAGGATAAAAGATTTATATTTATTAACAGGAATGATCTAATAAACCTTTAATATTGAACCCCAGTGCCACAAACAGGATACGAAAGGAAAAAAAAACAAAAAAAACTCCCTCAGGCCACTATCTCCGAGGTAAGTCTATTGTGCCCTCCGTGCCTTGACTCCCCCAGCCTCATTCACCCTCCCATCTCCCATGCGAGTCTATCCTCCTAGCCTGGGTCCTGTCCCATTCCTTGTCTTGGCACCCCAGACACCTGGGGAACCACCACTGCTTCTTGATCCTTTGCGTCCAGACCAACTCAGTGCCTTTGCAGGTCCCCAAGAGTACTGCTTCTGGGCCTGACCCTGCCCTCACCTCCCTCTACTTCCCTGGGCCTGTACCACCTGCCAACCTCTTTCCTGGACACCTGGGCTGACCTTTCCTCTTCCTGATCCTTTGCATCCAGACCAACCCAGCTCCGCAGAGCAGTCTCCAGGAGCCCTTCGGGCCACTTCCCGCCCCCATCTGCCTTTGCATCTCTGGGTGGCACAGCCACCAGCTGCCCTAGACCAGCATCTTTACTGGGCCCGGCTCCCAAGCCAGTTCAACCCCCAAATTCCTGAGGCCAAAATATTTACTGGAGGGATCTAGACCATAGGAGAACGCCTGATAGCATCTGATCCTCAACTGACTTGGGCCTCTGTGTGAACTCCTGAACACAAAAGCAATCTAGTCACTCCAATATAAAATCAAAAGAGAGAACTGGAAGCTTAGAGGAACCAGCTTTTCATGCACAAAAAGTAAACCACAAAGACATAAAGTTCACAAAAAGAAGCAGACCTAAACTTGAAGGCTTAACATATCCCCAGCAAATACCAATAGTCCTCGAAAGGAGTACAATGAGAACCCCCTAGAGATAATGAAGGTCATAGAACTCAAAAGAACAATTATAAACATGATAAAAGGATTCAGTGAATTTAAAGAACACACAAAGAAATCAAAGAACTGAAGGAAGATAGTTTTAAACTTCTGAATGAATTCAGAAAAGAGCTAGAAATATTGAAGAATGCTCA
>NW_008356950.1:294559-296236 GCF_000622305.1 Nannospalax galili
ACAGGAGAAAGCCTCACCAATAGGATGAATGAAATGGAAAACAGAGTATCAAGACTGGAAGATAAAGTGGACGAACTGGACCACTCAAGCAAAGATTATGAAAAATTTAAGAAATCACAAGAATGAAATATGCAGGCATTCTGTGACACAATAAAAAGAACAAACTTATGAATCATAGGCACACAGGAAGGAGAAGAATCCCAAGATAACAGCATGGACCAGATCTTCAACAGAATCGTGGAAGAAAATTTCCCAAAATTAAAGAAAGACATGCCCATGTGACCTCATGAAATGAAAAAGCTTATCTATAGTGGCAAACACCATCACACAAAAAGAGATGCACGGAAAAACATATTTTACCCATTGAAATCTTACAGAGGGTCAGTATTGAGAATAAAGTAAGAAGTAAAAAATTACACATGAACAAAACAACCCTATTAAAAATTATGGCAAGAGCTACACAGAAAATTCTCAAAAGATGAAACACAATGCATAAGAAATACTTTTGAAAATGCTCAACAGTTTTAGCCAAAGGGGAAATGGAAATTAAAATTATTTTACCAAGCAAAAGTGTCTGTAATAGTTGAAAAACAAAGAAAAATCTTCCACCACATAAATAGGGTGAAAGAACTCATGTCCACAAAACCAGCCCTTCAGAGACTTCTTGAAGCAATACAAAGAGCTGAAGAAAGGAACGACTATACCCAAGGGGTTACGGAAAGAAACTTAACGAAGGTATAACTGGGGAAAGTACAGCTATATCAAGAATGTAAACAGAAATAAAAATGACAGGATTCAATACTCATCTTTCATTAATAATTTGAAATATTAAAGGACTGAATCCTCAGTCAAAAGACAAAGATTAGGTGAATGGAGTAAGAAACAAAACCCATCTTTTTGTTGTCTGCAAGAAATTCATCTCGATTTCAAGGACAAGACACTATCTTAAAGTGAAAGGATGGAAAAAAATATATCAAGCAAATGGTACTAAGAGAAAAGCAGGCATCGCAATTCTAACATCTGACAAAATACTTTAAAACTAATCAGAAGAGATAAAGAGGGCCACTTCATTCTGATCAAAGGAACAATAGACCAAGAAGTTAACCTCAACAAATACAAAAAGATTGAAAAAATTCCATGCATTCTATCAGACCACAATGCAATAAAACTTAAAATCAACACCAGAAGAAACCCTTGTAGCTACATGAACACATGGAGATTAAACAACACACTCCTGAATGGTGAATGGGTCAAAGGAGAAATTAAGAAAGAAATAAAGTATTCCTGGAATTAAATGAAAAGGACAATACAACACAACAAAACCTCTGGGACATGCTGAAAGCCGTTCTTAGAAGGAAGTTTATAACTCTAAGTACCTACATCAAAAAATTGGAAAGAATACAAATAAATGACTTAACGTTGCAATGCAAGACACTTGAAAAGCAACAGCAAATGAAAACCAAACCAGCAGAAAAGAAATAACAAATATCAGAGCACAAATTAATGAAATTGAAACAAAGAAAACAATACAAAGAATCAACGAATCCAAGAGCTGGTTCTTTGAAAAGATAAACAAGATTGACAGACTGGTAGCCCAGTTAACCAAAAGAAAGAGCACCTCCAAATCAACAAAATCAGAGATGAAAGGGGAAACATCACAACAGACACCAGAAAGAT
>NW_008356950.1:296456-305870 GCF_000622305.1 Nannospalax galili
AAAACTAAACCAAGAAGAGATTAACAGCTTAAACAGACCCATAACACAAAAAGAAACTGAAACAGTAATACAAAACCTCCGGACTAAAAAAAGCCTAGAACCAGATGATTTTACAGCCAAATTCTGACAGACATTTAAAGAAGATCTACATCCAATACTACTTAATTTCTTTAAAAAGATAGAAATGGAAGGAGAACTCCCAAATTCTTTCTATGAAGCCAGCATCACTCTAATACCAAAGCCAAAGACCAACAAAAAAAACTGTAGACCAGTCTCTAATGAACATAGATGCAAAAATTCTCAATAAAATACTTGCAAAAAGCACACAGATGAACATCAAAAAGATCATTCACCAAGATCAAGTAGGCTTTATTCCAGAGATGCAGGGATATTTCAATCTATGCAAGTCAATAAATGTCATAAATCATATAAATGACTCAAAGACAAAAAACACATTGTCACCTCAATATATGCAGAAAAGGCTTTTGACAAAATTCAGCATGCATTCATGATAAAAGTTCTAAAGGAAATTGAACTAGAGGGAACATACCTTAACATAATTAAAGCTATATTAATGCCATATACAACAAACCCACAGCCAATATCATTCTAAATGAAGAAAAATTGGAAGCATTCCCATTGAAATCAGGAACCAAACAAGGCTGTCCACTATCTCCACTTCTCTTTAACATAGTTCTTGAAACTCTTTCAAGAGCAATAAGAACAGGAAATTAAATGAGTAATAATTGGAAAAGAAGAGATCAAATTATCCCTTTTTGCAGATGATATGATATTATATCTGAGACACACCAAAAATTCCATCAGAAAACTCCTAGAAATTATTAATATGTTCAGTAAAGTGGCAGGTTACAAACTTAACCTACAAATGCCTGTAGCTTTTCTATATACCAATAACAAGCAATCAGAGAAAGAGCACATAGAAACACTCCTCTTCACAATAGCTTCAAAAAAACAAAAACAAAAAAAAACTATCTTGGAATAAACCTGACCAAAGACATTAAAGAGCTCTACAATGAAAATTTTAAATCTTTAAAGAAAGAGATTGAGGTAGGTGTCAGGAGATGGAAGGACCTCTCATGTGCATGGATTGGAAGAATTAATATTGTGAAAATGACCATCCTACCAATTGCCATTTATAGATTCAATGTAATGCCAATCAAAATCCCCATGACATTTTTCACAGAATTGGAAAAAACCATGCTCAGAATCTTATGGAAGCACAAAAGTCCTCAGATAGCCAAAGCAGCCCTGAGCACTAAGAGCAATGCCGGAGGGATTACTATACCAGATTTTAAGCTGTATTACAGAGCTATCTGTAGTCATAAAAACAACATGGTACTGGCACAAAAATAGAACCAAAGATCAATGGAACAAAATTAAAGACCCAAATGTGAGTAAATGCAATTTCAACCACCTGATATTTGACAAAGGGGCAAAGAATATTCACTGGAGGAAAGACAGCATGTTCAACAAATGGTGCTGGCAAAACTGGATCTCCACCTGTAGAAGAATGAAACTAAATCCCTATCTTTCACCCCACACAAAAGCCAATTCCAAATGGATCAAAGACCTCAATGTAAAGCCTGAAACTCTGAAACTGTTAGAAGAAAACATTGGGGAAAACCTACAAGATATAGGTGTAGGAAAGGATTTTCTAAACCAGACATCAATTGCTCAGGAAACAAGGGCAAGAAATAACAAATGGGACCTAATTAAACTAAAAATCTTCTGTACATCAAAAGAGGCAACCAAGGAAGCAAACAGAAAACCCACAGAAACGGAGAAAATCTTCACCAGTGACACATCCAACAGAGGTTTAATATCCAGAATGTATAACGAACTAAAAAAACTGATAATCAAGACAAGAAGTAACCCAATTAAAGATGGGCTAAGGAGCTGAACAGAGAGTTCTCCAAAGAAGAAGTAAAGATGGTTTTGAAGCATCTTAAGAGGTTTGTTCAACATCACTAATAATTAGGGAAATGCAAATTAAAACCACTTTAAGATTTCACCTTACCCCAATCAGACTGGCTAAGATCAAGAGAACAAATGATGCCAAATGTTGGAGGGGATGTGGGGAAAGGGGAACACTCATCCACTGCTGGTGGGGCTTCAAACTTGTTCAAACCCTATGGAAAGCAGTGTGGAGAACTCTTACAAAACTACAAATGAACCTACCATTTGACCCCGTTATACCACTCCTTGGCATATACTCAAAGAAGTCATCCTATTGCAGAGTCACTTGTACATCCATGTTTGTTGCTGCTCTTTTTACAACAGCTAAGAGATGGAAGCAACCTAGGTGTCCTTCAATTAACGAGTGGATAATTAAAATGTGGTTCATTTATATGATGGAGTTTTACTCATAAGTAAAGAAAGATGAAATCATGAAATTTTTGGGTAAATGGATGGAACTAGAAACTTTATACCAAGTGAAGTAACACAGACTCCAAAAATAAATCGATATATGTTCTCCCTCACATGCGGATCCTAGAACCAAACCCTGATGATAAATGAGTATTTATCCAGACATAAATAAGGAACCAAGATAACGGAAAGGAAACAGGGAGTTAAAGGAAAAGAACCTGAAAGAGAACAGTAGGTAACAGGCCTTAATAAGGGAGATATGGATAAAAATTGTGTTAGTTTAAGGGAGGTGGGAGGGAAGGGTATACAAGGAACCTAGGGGATAAAGGGAAAGAAGGAGCTCAAGAGAGGTAGGACCGTAGGAGAAGGATATTATTAAGGGAGAAAAGAGGGAAATGGGGGTACCTTAAGTGGGAAAACCATGATGGAGGGGTTAGACAAAGTGAGAGATAATGCCTAGCTAGTTTTGAAAACCAGAGGGAACTATATTACTCCTACAACCTACTGACAAATTACATACAGCAGATCAAGAAATATATGTCTAGGTAAGGTTTATTTGAGAGCAATTGGTCTTTGCCCAAGATTTTTCTATATGACACACAGTAATTAAAAGTACCAGACTGGTGGAACTAACCTTCTTGAATTTTTAACAGACGTACTTTGAGGCCTATACTAATTTGGTCAGAGGGACATAACGGACAATTTTTTGTGGGCTTAAACACCCAAAAGGAAAGTATAAAAAAAGATTAAAGGGGCCAATATAATTTCTTAAGCATCCATATGCATAGCTAAAGGCTACATAAGAAGCACCAATGCCAGATAGGAGATACCTTCTTTTGTGTTTTTGGCCTGGGTGGCCCAAGGGATTCCCAGATAGTACCACAGCATAGAACTGGGAAAATGGAAAGCAGACCCCAGTCTTATCTAAAGGAATATCGACAACTGATTGCTGCTAGAGGAGGAACAGCTGACCCTCCTAAAACAAAGACCTCTAGATAGGCTGACTAGATTCAACATAAGGGCAAGAAGTGGGGATTGGCTGATGTGCCAACAACACAGCAGACAGTAGCAGGGATATCAGAGTATAAGGACTCTAGTTGGGGGAGGGAGGCTATTGGAGGGTGCCATCTGGGTAGTGGGTGTATAGTTGAATAAGATGGTTTGGGATGTTCTGTGTTATACACACACACACACACACACACAAATCAACAAATTTTTTAAATGTATTATATATGTCATGATAATTAGTAGAGGTGATAAACAATACCATTGAAATCTACCCGATGACTTTATAGACATGCACAGGTGCCAAGGATCCAAGTGTAACCGATTATGGCTAGTAATAATCAGATACAGACAGATTAGAGATTCAAGCGCCAACATCTCAGTGTTAGTAGCAAAAACAATGAGTCTGCAAGGAACAATATATTCTCAAATGAAATGGAGATCCTTTTTAAAGGTTAAAAACTCATCCAGTTTTATGTCTTACAGGGCTTATACTGAGTTCAATAATACATAACTGTATTAATTCTACTGTGAACCTAGAAACTTGTGCCCACATGTGAAAGAGATGTACTCTTGCTCTGGAGTGTGTTACTGAATATGTTAAAGCTGTAGTGAAATGCTTCTTCTAATCATGTAGTTATTAAAAATTTTAAAAATGATTAAAAAATAATTCTTCAAGGCATAAAAATTTGCTCCTTAATAATTAGTAGATGTGAAAAACATTACCATTGAAATCTACCTCACAACTTTATATCCATACTCAGATGCCAAGGCGCTCAGAAAGTAACTGACTGTGACTAGTAAAAATCAGATACATAGAGATTAGAAATGCATGTGCAAACATCTTAATGTCAATTGCATTAAAAATGAATTTTTCTGTATGAAACTGTATATATTAATAATGAATTGGAGATCTTTTTAAAGGTTAAAACCTCATTTAATTTTCTCCTATAGTGTTTATACTGAGTACAATATTGTACAACTGTAATAATTCATCTGTAAACCTAAAAATGTACAGCCAATTTTGAAAGAGATGCATCCTAGCTCAGAAAATTGTTATTGAATATGTCAATGCTGTTGTAATGAAATGCTTCTTCTAAGTATGTGGTTATTAAATAAATAATTTTTTAAAAATACTCATCTAGGAGTCTTCCACCTGATCTGCAAGAGAAGATGCTCGTGGTGGGGAGAAGCACTGTGAGCCAGTTTACAGTGAAGTATGTCAGGCTTTCATGCCTGCTTCCCAACCCAGGTCAGTATAGGCAGGAATTTTGAACAGGGCTACCTAAAAATTTTGTTTTGCTATCAGATTAGTAAATGCTACAAATTCCCTTTTCTCCCTTGAGCCTCATTCCTTGAAAAAGTCAGTTTTAATTTTTCACTGATTCTACCCGGCAAAGTCCATGCAATAGCTCCAAATGCCCATGCTCTTTCTTTTAGAGGGAAAAAAAAAAAAACTCTCTTCTCTTCTAGAACAGATATAAATAAATGGATGAAGGGAAACAAAGATGAAGTGCTAAGGATATAACCACAGCCAGAAACAACCAAGCCGCTCCCACTGGAGCAGGGCACAACTCCTGCTCAAAAACCTGTCAGTTCTCCTGCCTTCTTTTCCTCTCTGGGCCTGAAGGCTTGCAGCAGTGAGCTGGGTAGCCGAAAGAAGAATTGCCTAGCTGAGATGTGTGAGGAGATGTACATGACCAGCAGCTTTGGCTAGATATTTAGAGCCTTCCTCCTAGAACGGGAGATTTCTTCACAGCTCTCTGCAGTCACTGCACCTTTCCACAAAGCTAGACAATGCTTGCTGTTCTCTGCATTTTAAATCACAAGACTAACACATAACTAAAAAAGAAAATTAGTGTTGAAGGCATAGAAAAGAACTCTGAAACTTAAATCCACACACTTTTATGTTTCTGCTGCTTTTGTTACATGTAATTATAAATTTTGCTTTTTTTTTTTTGAAAAAGATCTGCATGTCCACTGGAACAAGCCTGACACTTTAAATTGACACATAAACACTTTCTCTTTCTCAAATGTCATTCCTTATCTCTGAAAACTTGCCTGTTTACTCCATCTTCTACTTTTATGGTTCTCCTTTGCTCTCATCACAGAAACAATGAAATTAATAAATATACACTTACTTTGACACAGGATGCTATGGGTAGCCAAGTGATGTGGAGGAGCTGGGAAGAAAGGGACTACTTGTTTGATGATCAAATTTAGAATTAGATCATTTCACCATTTCCCAAGTCTCCTTTTTCTTCTTCTAAATTTTGTATTAACTTATTTCTAGTTTACTTTCACGTGTCAATGGGGAGGTGTGCAACATTTCCATACATATATACATTGCATCATGTATAAATCATATAAAATATATCTCCTCAAGTCTTTATTAGTCCTTTGTACTGAAAACTTCCAGAAGCCCTTCTCCTAGCTTTGTTGTTAGTTTGTAGTCATCCTATTGTAGGACAGCTCATCAGAACTTCCTACTCCCATCAACCTGTAACTCAGTGCCTTGCCCTGCTTTCCACCCCATTCTCCCTGGCCTCTGGAGCCACCGTTCTACTCTCAAAGAATTCAAGTTTTTACCTTCCACATGTGAGCAAAGTCAAGCAGCACTTGTTTTTCTGTGGCTGCTCCATCCATAATGTCACAATCAGCAGGAGTTCCTTGTGTTTTTATTAATAAATTCCATGTCACCGTTACCCATGCACCTGCCGTTCACAGTGAAGTTGTTTCCATTTCTTGGCCTTTATTTACAGAAACTCTAAGCAGGCTCCTTATTTAACTTCCACTATTTCTGTACTTTGTGGCTTCTAGGTCCAGACTGACTGGAATCTGCTGTTACTATTATTGCTATTTGTGTCTTATGGTGCAATCCAAATCTAAGTTCATATACTTTGATGTGTTTAAAAAAGAAGAAGAAAAGGAGCTGATGCAATGGCTCAGTGGATGAGAGCACTTGCTGCTCTTCAGAAGACCCAGGTTTGATTCCCAGCACCCACTCAAAACCATCTGTAACCAGATAATCTGGCACCATCTTCTGGCCTCCACAGGTACCAGACAGGCATATAATGGGCATGTATACATACAGCCGAAATACTCAAACTCATAAAATAAAAATAAATAAATCTTTTGAAAGAAAGAAACAAGAGACTACCTTGAAGGGCTGTGTGTCCCCACAAGCATCTCTATGGGACCAGGGTAGGACCAGATGCTTTGTCTCTACCTATAGGCCTGTGGTCAGGCACTGCAGGACTATGCACAGCTAAGGACAAAGTCACCATGGATGACAGCCCTGGGCTTCTATGTCATCTCCGTGGCTACAATACCACCAAGCTGTGTCACACCCTGAAACTTCAAACCACCAAAACCAGCACATCACTGCAGTAGGACCAAGGCCTTCACTGCTATGGGTTGCTTTTACTTGTGGCTTAAGATTCCTGCAACTACCACAGTTCCCAATGCTAGGTGGAGTCAAACCCTAATCAACAGGGTACAAGTCTTTCTCTGGCACTGGAGCTGTTTCAGAGGCTCCAACTACAGACAGGCTAAGGGCTGGGGACTATGAAGCTCTCCCTGGTGTTAAGTTTTACCAGCACAGAGCTAAGCTCCAGAAGAGTCTTGTACTTACTTACTCCCCTATCCAATACCAAGTGAACAGGTTCTATAGGACACCTGCTGCTGGAAGTTGGGTTATCATGTGTAAAGTCAGTCCCTTGGCCACTTAGGCTGTTAAGGTAAACTGTGCCTAAGTCTCACAGCCTCAGGATCCTGCATAGTCCCCAGTCCCAGGAAGAGTACAGGCATGGCCCAGGCTTACCACCAAGACTGAAAATTAATCAGGCCAAAACTTGAGTCATCCTGAAGGCAGACATGTCTTGGCTAATGCTGGGACTGGCCTAGAGGCTCTGTTTGTGCCCACAAGGCCTTCAGTTTCCATCAAGAAGGCCTTCAATTTCCATCATGTGTGATGGTACTATGAAAGGCTTGGTGCTACACTTTAGGAAAAAGCCTTTTGCTAGCTCTTGAGCCTTGACCCCCAGTGGGTGGAGTCCTGCTCCCAGCTCAGCAGCAGGAAGCTGAGGAGGGACAGTGATTGTAATAAACACCTTCTGGCAGTTCCACCAGCTCAACCATGCCTGGCAGGAGAGTGGTAGGGTTTTGCCCAGGACTTGGTTTCACCATGTTGGGCCTGATACTGGGTTTCAAATCTGAAGCCTATATTGAGTTGCCCATCTCTCCCACAAGGAGGAGGCATCTCTGTGTAATGGGATGCTTAGAGTTAGAGGGAGAAGTGACACCTGTCACTTCCTTCCACTCTTTCCTTCCTTCATTCTACAATAGCCTTTTCATTTTGCTATATTGAAAACTAGGCAATATGGTCTCTCACCTGGTTTTCTTAGGTCTTGTAAAGGTAGTTTGGGGTATAATTGTTCACTTTGATCTGTCTGTGGAAAACAACCTATCATAGGATTTTACTCGGCCACCGTCTTCCTCTGTGTCTCTTTGCTGAGATCAGGCACTAGTTTTACAACAGAAGGGGACTATGACACAACACTAGCATTCATCTGAAAGCAATACAATAAATATTCCAAAATCTAACAGAAAATAGACTATATTCTTTTCAGTCTCCTGGATAAATGATTAATTCATGTATATGCACTGAAGTGGGAAAAATACCAAGGATATAAAGATTAATAGTTTTTACAAAAAAGAATTCAAGCTTTAATGCTGATTTCAAATATGGCTAAAATAAGAAGTCAAGATCAAACTAGAAAATAATAATAAATGATACTCAAAAAATTAAGATTATAAAAGAACTCACACAAATAAGATAAAAAAAATCAGAAAATATGTGTTTTTAAAAAAATGTTCAGAACTTATTAAATTGTAATCAGTATAGCAATAATTTCAGTGAAATTTATCTCTGAAAACAAAAATGATTTTTAAAACATCAGCAAACGCGTGATACCCATCCCCTTACCTGGGATTTTGGGAGGCCCTTCCCAAGGCCCCAGGGCAGATCTGGCTTTGATAGGCTAAGGCCGAGATCCTAGCAGACAGCCTGAGAGGGTGGGTTCCTACCTCCATTGGTATACCAGCCCTGATCTCAGCAGACCGCCAGACAGTGCTGAGTTCTGACCTCCCTCTGACAGAGGTCCGGAGAACACTTGAGAGCCCCCTCCATGTGGTAGTGAGCTTCCCCTAATTGTGCCATACCCATCCCCCTACCTGGGATTTCCTGAGGTCCCTCTCAAGGCCTGAGGGCAGATCTGGCTTTGTTAAGCTAAGGCTGAGATCCTAACAGACAGCCTGAGAGGGAGGGTTTCAACCTCCACTGGTGTGCCAGCTCTGATCTCAGCAGACCACCAGAGAGTGCCTAGTTTTGGCCTCCCTCTGGTCTCCCTCTGACATAGGTCCTGAGAATGCAGGGGATTGCCTGAGAGTGCCAGGATCTTGCCTCCACCTGGTGAAGGAAGCCTGAGTGTACCTGACTGGAACCTGAATTGGGCTTCTGTGGGTACTCCTGAATAGCTGATCCGAAGCCATCAGTTCCCTCCAAATTAAACCTGAGAGAACCTGAACCCTGTAAAAACCAGCTTTACATAACCAATAAAATATCTAAGCACCCCAATAATACAAACAGAAGCATACGTCAACTTAATTCTCATATCAGAATCATAAACAACAAAAGAAACTCACATGCCAAAACCACAACGAAAGAATAATAAAATGGAAAGCCAAACACTATGTCCCCACCACACTCGGAAGAACCCCCTAGCTATCACCCTGGACACTGGAATTAAAAGAACAATCATAAACAGGATCAAGAAATTCAACAGATTTAAAGAATATACTAACAAACAAATCAAATAGCTAAAAGAAGATAGGGTACTGGCACAAAAATAGACACATAGATCAATGGAACCTCATTGAAGATCCAAACCTGAGTACACGCAATTTCAGCCACCTGATATTTGACAAAGGTGCCAAGAACACACAATGGAGGAAAGACAG
>NW_008356950.1:305895-306843 GCF_000622305.1 Nannospalax galili
CAAATGGTGCTGGCAAAACTGGATCTCCACCTGTAGAAGAATGAAACTAGATCCTTATATTTTGCCTTGCACAAAAGTCAAGTCCAAATCGATCAAAGACCTCAATGTGAAATGTGAAACTGGAAACCCTGAAACTATTAGAAGAAAATATTGGCAGTAACTTACAAGATATAGGTGTAGGAAAGATTTTCTAAATCAGACAGAATTTGCTTAGGAGCTAATGTCAGCAATCAGCAAGTATGATCTCATTAAACTAAAAAGCTTCTGTACAGCAAAAGAAACAATCAAAAAAGTGAAGAGAAAACCCACAGAATGGGAAAAAACTTCACCAGTGACACATCTGACAGAGGTTTAACATCCAGAATATATATAAAGAACTCAAAAAAACAAAAAAGCAAGAAACCAAATGACCCATTTAAAAGATGGGCTAAAGATCTAAACAGAGAGTTTTCAAAGGAAGAAATAAAGATGGCTAAGAAGAATCTCAAAAAGCATTCAACATTGTTAGTAGTTAGGGAAATACAAAGTAAAACCACCCTAAGGTATCACCTTACCCCAATCAGACTGACTAGGATCAAGACAACAAATGATAACAAATGCTGGAGAGAATGTGGAGAAAGGGGAATGCTCATTCACTTCTGGTGGGATTGCAAAATTGTGCAACCCCTATGGAAAACAGTGTGGAGAACTCTTAAAAAACTAAAAATGAACCTACCATATGACCCAGTTATACCACTCATATATCCAAAGGACTCATTCCATTGTAGAGACACTTGTGTAACCATTTTTGTTGCTGCTCTTTCACAATAGCTAAGAGATGGAAGCAACCTAAGTACTCCTCAACTGAAGAGTGGTTAACAAAAACGTGGTATATTTACACAATGGTGTATTTACACTGTTCTATTCAGCAGTAAAGAAAGATGAAATAATGAAATTTTCAGGTAAATG
>NW_008356950.1:307483-326249 GCF_000622305.1 Nannospalax galili
TAGAAAAAATGAGAAAGCCTAAGCAAGTGATGAAGGTCTACGTCGGTTTGTTATGATATATAAAGGATGAGACAAAAATAATACACACATATCTTAAAATTTCTAAGGTCATAGTGTAGTCAACTAGTTTAAGGAACAAAATATACATCTAGTCAAGGTTTATCCGAGAATATTTGGTTTTTTACCCAAGGCTTATCTACAGAGCACATGATAATTAAAAGTACCAGACTGGTGGAATTAACTTTATTGGATGTTTAACAGCCAAAGTCTGAGGCCTATACTAATGTGGTCAGAGGGACTTAAAGGACAGTTTTTGCTCCTTGCCCTACAAGGTCGACTGAGTTCCAGGGGACTATGGAAGATCTCTCAAAATGTCCGGTAACTGTGGTGAATCAGTCACCTGTCCTCTTGTTCAGGGAGGACATGGAGACCCCATGAGATGGACTTGAACCACTGTCGAGTCTACAAAGTAGAGGGTCAACTCAGAGAAAATATTTCATTCACGCTTCCAAGTGCAGCCAGACATGGTCTAGCAGGACCTTTGACTTAACTTCACATAGATGGAACTGGTAAAAGAAAGGAGCCAGGAGCTCCTCCCAAGCCCATGTGACCCCTGAGGAATACATCCTCAAATGACCTTAAGTGTAAAAATACATTGATTTATTTGGGCCAACTGTATGGTCTTCAACACCCAAAAGGAAAGTATAACCAAAGAGTAAAGTCATCAGTATTTTTCTTTAAGAGTTCAAGTTTCTTTAAGAGTTCAAGTTTGTTTGTTTGTTTTTTGTCTTTCTGAGACAGGGTCTCCTTGTAGTCACAGCTGTCCTGGAACTCACTATGTAAACCAGGCTGGCCTCAAACTCACAGAGATCCGCCTGCCTCTGCCTCCCAAGTGCTGGGATTAAAGGCATGTGCCACCACACCGGGCTCAAGGACTTTCTTTTCCCCTTGGAGATAAGATGCAATTTAGGACTCTTTTAGATAGACCCACTGAAGGAGTACTCCAATTGCCTCACCCTGCGTCCCTGTTCAGCATGGAAGAACGGTCTGCATCCCTATTCCCTATTGGCAATTTGGGTAACCTCTTCAGAGGATGGTGTGATAAGAATAGGAGGTAGGAATTGGCTAGGTAGTTAGGGTAAAACAACCCCAAAGAAAAGTAGCCAGTTTCTTAGCTAAAAGTCAAAGCATACTTGGGCCTCTTAGCAACATACTCTGTTCCAAAGGCCCAAAATGTCGAAAGTATTTGGGCACTTGTATCTAATCCTTAAAAGATTGTAAGGTTACCTCTTCAGAGGGGGGATGTTATCGAATAACAAAAAGCCCTATAAAGAAAAAATAAAAGAAGAAGAAAGAGTACATGAAGTTATCAGAAAAAAGTGATGGGGAGATATGGAAGGAGTTAGAGGGGAGGAAGTGGGCATGGATTTGATCAAAACACCTTATATGCATGTATGAAAGTCTCAATAAATTATTTATTTTTTAAAAAAATCAACAAATACTAGAGCTAGAGAGATGGCTCAGCAGTTAAATTCACTGGCTGTTCTTACCGAAGACCGGGTTTGAATCCCAGCACCCACATGGCATCTAACAACCATCTGAAACTCCAGTTCCAGGATTCCAATGTCCTCTTCTGACCTCCAAAGGCATTGCACAGTACAGGTACATTTACATCCATGCAAGCAATATACTCATATACATAAAATAAATGTAATAAACAAAATATTTTTTTTCAAAATCAGCAAATATTTACTTAACTATTCAATTAAAAGAATAAATCATGTGACTATCAGTATTCCGGAATAAAAAGGTTTAGAAACTTCGATTCAGATGGCTAATTAGCCAAGATTGTAATGTGACTGCAATAAGAAAGCTGTAAAGTTATCACTAAAGAAAGGATTCGTTTGGACTAGAGAGGTGGCTTAGTAGTTAAGGATGCTCGCTGCTACAGAAGCCCCAAGACCGGCTCCGAGAACCCACGCTGAGCGACTCACAAACACCAGAAACTCCAGCTCTAGGAGATCAATGCTGTCTTCTGGCTTCCACAGACACTTTGCACATATGTGGTATACACAGACACAGAAATAAAAGTAATGTTTTTAAAAAGAAAGAATTCTAAAGGAAACACACGTAAGTACGCAGAAATGGAAAAGAAGCCAGAAAGAGTGTGTCACAGGAGGTGGCTAATAGTGTCCAGGGAGAAGAGTTCAAGCCAGCCGAGAAGAGCTTTCTTGCTGGCATGAGAGAGATTTCTGGCAATGAGGCGACGCCCAGAGACTGATGGTATTCACCACATTATATCATTTCTCTAGCGGATTGAATCGTCTCAGACGCCGAGTACTGTGAGAGGAGGTTCACAAAGTTACCTCAGAACCTCTTTTCTTTAGCCAAAGTGGAAAACAAGTCTTGGGTAGAATATGCATATGTATGCTTAGTGTAATAAAATTAGCTGCCGAGAACCTTTATAACAAAGATTAAATACAAGATCTGAAACAATCAATCTGTTTTGAGAAAACTATGCTTTAGAACAAAGTTCAAAAACATTTATAAGTAATATGAAAACATCTAGCACCAACGAGATGAATTTCACAAAATCTGCTAAAGGAACAGAAAAAGAGCAAGAAAATAAGACTCATAATTAGTAGAAAAATAAATCAGAACTGACCCAGAAGTTCGAAAGACAATAGAATGTATAAACAATGACGATAAATCGCTTAATACAATGGTGCCGAGGTCTTCAAAAAGCCAGAGAAAAGATGAAGCATTTTAAATAGAGACATTGATAATACAAAAGACCCAAAACAAACTAGAATTAGACAACAATTTAAAAACAAGTCCCAGAACCTTCTTCAAACCAAACATAACAATTAACTTGAAATAAAAATTACAACCTAGGCATAAAAGTTGAAACTACAGAATTGCCAGAATAAAACAGAAGAGAGCATCTTTGTGGCCTTGATAATGATTTATAGTGTTTCACGTTTTCTTCTTACACAGTCCATGGAACTTATGATCCAGAGAAAAAAACATCATTGTCCTTTACCAAGATTAAAAATGACTGCCCTTAGAAAGAACTGCCCTTTGCAGAACAAGACCCACCATAGATAGACAGAGAGTAAGCATTCATAATAGATAGATTTGGTAAAAGTAAGATCTCCAGAATATAAAGTCCTCTTATAACTCAATGGTAAGAAAAACAACATTGTAAATGAAGGAAAAAAAAGATTTGAGCTTCTGCTTCACCAAAGAACAGATAAATTTCTAATAAGCCTATGAGACATCAGTAATCAGTAGGAAAATGAAGTTAGTATCACCAAATACCCTGTAGAAATCGTTAGTGCTTTCTAAGTTTGACAACCAAAATGGCAGCAAGAATGTGAAACAATGGGAGCTTGTATACTCTTGGGGGATTAGAAAAGTTAGTCATCATTTGTAAAACCTTCTTGAAGTTTCTCATAAAGTAAAATTTGTACTTAATGAAATTCTTGTTCTATTTCTAAAAATTTATCCAAGACAATTAATAGCATATTTTTGCAGAAAGACTTAGAAAAGAAAATCTAATATGATGATGAGAAAACTAAGTGTAACTAATTGTGGCATTTTGGTACACTGGGACATCGCTCAGCGGGAAAGCCAAACCAACTACCTGCATGTGCAGCAACAGCATGAATCTCCGAAGTGTCATGCAGTGAAATTAGGTGGGCTACAGAAGGCTATATGACTCCACGTATGTGCAATCCTAGAAGAGGCAGAAACAACCTGTAGTCCTGGAAGGCCTTTCAGTGTTTTCTTGGGACCAGGGCTAAATAGGGCAGTCACTTTTGAGTACTTTTGAAATAAAGAAATGTTTTAGAACACTTTTTTATAAAAGTCATACATAACGTATTTGACACTTAAAATGGATACATTTCTAGATATAGATTAAATGTCAGTAACATTGGTTTGAATGATTTAAGAATGTATAAAAGCTCTCCATAGTGAAACTAAATTGGTGTGTTAGTCACTTTTCATTGCTGTAACAAAACACCTGAGAAAACCAAGTTGACGCAGAAAGTATATGCTAGTGTTCATGATTTTGAACCACGTCCTCTGACCCCATTGTTTCTGAGCCTCTGATGAAGCAGAACACTGCCAACAGAACAGTGTAGTAGAGGAGAGCTGCCCACGTTATAGACAAAAACAGAATGAGCAAGAGGAAGGGTCCAGAGACCTTCCTTTCAATAGCCTGCCTTAGCCTTAGATGAACTAATTCCTCTGACTAGATCCCATCTTCTAAGACTCTACTCAGCTGTGATTTATATGCATGATGAATACATTAATCCACTGAAGAACTTAGTCTCCTTATTATGACCTACTCACCTCTCAATACTGCCACCAGATGTGACCAAGCTTTCAACATAAGAGCCCTTTGCAGGGACATTTTACATCCCAACCACAAGTAAAACTGGGCTAGGCCTGAAAGCACAGGTAATATATATTAAAGGGAAAATTCAGAAATCTCACATAGGTTTGGAAATAGTTCCCTTTCTTACTGGCCAAAGTAGAAAATGAGACATTGGTTAGCATTTGAACTGACACCAAAATTCAAACTTTAAACACCACAAGTTTGTACTGACAATTATGTTGTATTAACTATACATTAGAACTCAGTGGGAGTTCATGATCAAGTGACTGAGAAAAAACAAATCCTTCTGATTTACAGATGTAAACACACAGTAATCTTGTAGTAACCTATAACATTTCAGCCCCCAAATGTAATAGCCCTTGAGGAGATGGGAAAGGAAATCTTCATTTCAGGCAGAACTGTTACTTTTATTTCTTTTTCTTAAAATGGAGCTATACAATAAACAAAGGATAATAGCTAGACAAGGTCTCAAGATTTTGAAGGAAACAACATAAAGGACTGATAATAAGCAGTAATAAACAATTCATGGGTAAGAATTGGAAATTGTGCTTTAAGTTAATGGTCATAAACAGGAATCACCTGCAAAGCACTTTCCCAGTACTAAAGCAAGGAGAACACTTTGTAGATAGATACTAAGTACCTTCTCTCACTAAGCACTCTAGCTTGACCAACAGGCTAAGAGTCAAGTCATCAGGTATGGATGTACACACTTTGTTCAAAAACACAGCTTTCCCTTCAACAAGACTATTCTTGCTGTTAAAAATAGCGAGCCACCCAACGTATTGATTCAATTTTGAGGCTCCATTCCCCATGGGATCTGCCAACCAAGTTAAGTATTTCCATCAGGGAAGCAGAAACAACAGATTTCACCAAAACAAACACAAAGCCATAAATGGCTTCCCTGAATGCTCTACTTTTGAATTAACCACTAACTGTAGGCTAAAGGAATGTTTGATTCTCTATAATGATATCCATTCAACTTCATTTCCAGCCAAAGAATACATGAACCATCCAGGAATGAGGGAAAGGTTTACACCCATGCAATTTATTCGTCTTATCATATACCACATCGCCTCGAGTTGGCTTGTCTGAGAGAACAGTGCAATGCCATATTAAAGACCTAGTTGCAGCTTTGGCTAACATAATAAGTAATAACATCTTATCTGGGATGTACTGTCCTATAAGATTTTTATAAGTCTTCTGAATCATCAGCCAATATGATACTGTCTTTTCCCCATAGCTGGAATACACAGTTCAGGGAACTAGAGAAGGCAATGCGCGTGGTTCCTGCTTCTTGTTCTTAAGGAGCCAATCACAACAGTTTGCTTCTTCTTTTCCATACTTTAGCTTTACAGGTTTAGGGATTTAATTTAGGAAAACAAAATGGAACTTTCAGCTTTAACTATGCCATGTTACTATGAGTTCCTTATGCCACTAAGTCAATAGGCAAAAAAGGATTCACTCTACTAACTGTGAGGATAATAGTGATTATTTAAGGGGAAAAGAGCTGCTAAGGTAGGAGTCAAAGAACTCTGAATTGCCTTTTAGTAATCATAAGACCAGGGCCAGAGGCTAATAAAGGAGTAAATCAACCCAACTAAGACAAGGCTGCTATTACTCCAGCCCTTTAAAAACAAAGTTTTGCATTACCTCATCAGTGAAAAATCATGACCAGGTAAGACAAGGTGCTTACCAAAGACAAAAAGAATGATAGTAGAGGAAGAAATTGAAAAAGACTAATTACACCCCCTTATTAATTGGCAGAAATAAGGCCTAGAGAAGCTAAGTTCATTTCTTTTCCTTATTTGTGCTCTACATAGTTGTATATATCAGCCATGTTGTGCCAATGTCATCTTCTATCCATTATAAAGTGCATTAATAGAGATGAACTTCATAATTATAGTTCAGTCTGTAACCTATAAATTATCAAGGAAGAATTGGACTCAATCAAAAAAAATAATAGACATCACTCAGAAACAGTGATTCACAGAATTTCACATCCACCTCTCTGGACAGAAGATGAAATGAATATGGTCAGATAAGACACAGCCATATTCCCAGCACCCACATCAGATTGCTCACAACCACCTGTAACTCCAGCTCCAGGAAAATCCATCACCCTCTTCTGACCTCCACAGACATATACACTCACATGCCCATACAGACACATGTACGTACATGTAAAATCAATAAAAATATAAACCTAAAAGAATCCCTTCTAGCTTATCTGGGCAATGACACGGACAATCACAGCCCAAGCAATGTTTACATCTATAACCTCAATGGCACAACCCTTCATATTGATACATCCAAAGTGGTTTGTGGTCTCTTGACTGAAATCTACCAATATGAGAAAACATTGTAAGTTGGTGAAAGTCAAAAAATGATCTACATGAAGTCTTTTAGAAATTTTAATTAATTATTTATTTTTTAATGTGTATGAGTGTTATGCCTGCATGTGTATAAGTGCACCTGTGTACTTTTAGAAATTTTAAAAGGAAACACCAGAAATCATGTCAATATTGGTGCCAGAGAAGTCCTACAATAGGGCTTCATGCTATATAACAGGCTTCCTCAAGTTCTAGGTATATGGAAAAACGGAAAAGCCATTGTCCGATTTAATTTAAGAAATTACATTCAATTAAAATTTTTTCTAGTTACATGTCACACTTTTTTTATTTGGTCTTTTTGAGACATGGTCTCCCTGTAGCCCAAGCTGGCCTGGAACTCACTATGTAGACCAGTATGGCCTTGAACTCACAGAGATCTGCCTCCCAAGTGCTAGGATTAAAGGCGTGTGCCACCAGGCCTGACCTAATTACACATTTTCTTAATGGAAAAATATTCTGTCCCTTAAGCACAACCTCAAAACGCTAATGAAGTGAATGAAATTCCTTCAGTCTTTGCATCCTGACAAGGGTAATCCTCCACACTCATCTCCCTCACTTGGATCCCACAATTAATTTTTTAAATTCATTACATGTGGTCTCAGGTTACTACACTTAATTTACTATCTTCAATTTTCTAACAAAAAATTGAAATATTTTATAAATTAGCGATCATCTTAGAATATTGAAAATATGGCAGTTGCAACCAGATATTAGGTGATGACTTGGCTAGTAAGAAAAGAAAACAAATCCCAATTTCCTGAGTTAAGAAACATTTCATGCAAGTGACTATAATTTAGGTTTTTGTTTCCAAGCTAATCATAAAATTAATTCAGATTTATAAGAGAATCTTATTCATGCAACAATTAAGGAAAATACTTCTATGATCAACCAGAATAAAAGCTAATTTCTAAGTACTGAAAGTCTAAAATGAAAACTCTATGTTTCTGGTCTTATACATAGCTTTAAAAAGATGATTCCCATTTAATAGAATATTCTTGTGAATATCAAAAAGAAATGTTATGGTCGATTAATGCTTCTAGGAAGAGCATTTAAATATTTCATTGTTCCAAGAAAACCATCATTAAAATCACTGAATATTTATTCCCTTTGCATGTGTTAAAAACAAGACTAAATTAAAGAAGCTTTTCATTAAAGATCTATTTAGCCTATAAGAAGTAAATGAAGCTTTTCAAACTAAAAATAACCTTGTCCTCTTGCTACACTTTTAGCATGCTAGCAAATGACATCCTGATATGCTAAAAGCTAGACAGCTATAATGAACTCAATGTGTCTTTTGGCACAGAGTCAAACAATGTTCTATCAAGCAACACTACTGTCTGCTATAGAACATGACACCTAAATCTATCAGTTACATCCTAATCCGCTTCCAGATATGTTTCACTGTTTCCACACTCTTCTTAGCATCAAGTGACAAGAGAAAGTGTCCAGGAACATTTTTTGAACTGCAAACTCCAGAATCATGACAACCTAATCTATGTTCAACCAAGCGTTTTGGTCAACTGATAAAAATGTAACCCATGGCAACCAATTGTGGGAGACATTGATTCTAAGGCAAATGCACAGAATACCTCAAATGGATCAGAACATGCTGCAATGTATCCTGAAATAATATGTGAAGAAAGGGGAAAGCCAGAGATTGGTCATAGATGATCTGCTCCAGCTGTTAGAGATGGAGAAATTGTAAGTTTGAAAAAAGTTACAAGCAGCAAATGATACTGAAGAAAAAAACACTTTCTGAAAGACGGAACACAAAAAGTGCTGCATATTTTATGAAATATTATTTAGTCTTTTGAGAAGGTATAATTAAATGAGAAAATAATGATATTAAGCCAGACGACTTGGCTCTGTTGGTGAAGTGCACAAAACCCTGGTTTTAATCTGCTGCACCAGATAAACCAGGCTTGGCTGTATATGCCTGTAATCCTAGTACTCAGGAGTCAGAGGTAGGTAGAACAGAAGTTCAAGGTCAATCTCAGCTATATAGAGAGAGTTAGAATCCAGCCTGGAATACGTGAGACCCTGTCTGAAAAAAGAGAAAAGTAACAACTACCAGTTGCTGACACCTATCATAATATTCAAGCATTCTGTTGACACTTTATTTCATCATCTTAGTTAATCCTTGTGACAGATTTTAAGATGGTCATTATTATCTTCATTTCATACGTGAAAAACCTAAGTTTCCAAAACTGAGTGACCCAAGATCATATAGCCACCAGGAAGAGTCAACATTTGATCCCAAGTCCAACCTCCCTTCCTAGTCAAAGGTTTGTGAACTTTGTATTGATCAATACATACATAAATATGTAAACACACATGTATGCAGACTATTCATACACATACCTTAGGCTTTCAGCATCATGGGGGTAAAATCCTAAGTGGACTATTTCTTGACTCGACTTATGCACCACTTCACTTGGACAAGCTAGGAAGGCATTGTGCCTAGCCCCAACTGAAACATTTACAATGCAACCCCTACACCAAAGGCTGAGGAACATCATGGAAGCAGGGATAGAGAGAATGATTTTAAGAGTCAGAGGACCAGGATAGCTGCTGCTAGTGTCTTCTAGATAAGATAGGGAAACTGCATTTTTGACCTCTCAGCAATGTGGTTGCCCAAACAAGACCTGCATATTAACAGCACTAGTTGACATGCCAATATGGACGGGGAAAATTTCAGAGTCCCACCTCTAGATGAAGAGCTACAGGCAATCAACGGCCACTGAGAGAGAGAGAGAGAGAATCCGTTTTCTCCAGAGATGAGGGAGTTCTCTGATAGGTTATCTAATCCCAAGTGGATTAGATATGTATGCATACACGTAACAATAACCATCAAAGAAGAGGACAAGAAATTGAGAGGGGGTCATAAGGCTTGGGAGGACATGGAGAGGGGGAAGGGGGGAATGATGTAAATAAAGTGCTCATGTATGAAATTCTCCAAAAAATTTTTTAAAAAGTATATAAAAAGAAGAGCTAAGAAAACATATTCATGAAGAGAACTGGAGACATATTTTAGAGAGAAATGTTATTGGGATAGGTTTAGACTTAGAGTATATAAAATATTTTCAGTTACTTTTCTGGGATTCTCATAATACTGAAACAATCTCCCTAGAGAAGGTAAATACTAAATACAGTTGTTTTAAGATATGAGGAAAGGTATTTTGTAAATATTCCTTAAAAGGAAAAAAGCATCAATATTCAGAGAAATGTGGATATCTCATAGAAATTTAAAACTATTTTGATATTATTTACCATTAAACTAGCCCCCTGTGGGTGTGCTGCAAAGGATACAGTAGACACATACAGAAATTAGCCAAATGATTCACAACCTGTAGGCTGATTTTCCAGAGAAAAGAACTGAAAATATACTACTTTATTCCACAAAGAAAGCCCTGGATATTGGTAGATATTGCTATTGAGTTTTTACCTCAAGTATGAAAGGACAGAGTTTTCTTCAATGTATTCAGACTGATCACACAATCATAAATTACCTCTTCTTAACTCACCTTAGGAAGTCCTTTTTAAATTTTTCTTTCTAGGCTCTGTTTTAGTCAACTTAGGAGGTTCAAAATATCTGGGATGAATGTCCCTGGCAGCTGAGTGAAGAAATGCATCTCTATCTACAGGTAGTTTGGAGCTTAGCAAGACGTTCTTCTAATTAACTGCACAGACTTCAGCAACCCAGTAGCCTTGTTTGCATCTCGTTGCCCTCTGCAATTAGATAAGGAAAACTGAATTAAAGAACAGCTATAAAATCATCAGCGCCTTGATTTTGTACACCAGCCTGTTAACTGTGGCTGATTCCATGCAGTAGACACAAGAAAAGAAAACCTTCTTTATTTTGTTTATTTGATTTTAAAACTGACGTGACAGAATTTTGTTACCTTTGGCACCTGTCGTGGCAACTATCCACCAGGCATGTCCTAGAAATAATCCCCTGTGCACACAATTTAAATACCTAGCAGAGAAACCTCCTTCCCTTCTTTTTCAGAGAGGCTCAGTTTCGTCAGCCTTTTAGGTAAATAAATACCCCCATTCTTTTCAATCTTTTCTTTCCTTTCTCAGCTTTATTTTATAGACTCTAAGAAGTGATTTGATGGGGCCCCTCATACTATCTGACCAAACTTAGCCTGAAAAGAAAACTTTTACATTTCCCTTTTGATCATGTTAGGGGTATGTCAATCTCTTTCTTGTTCTAGCAAGAATAAGGCTGGTCCACCTCTGCCAAGTCATTATCGAATTTCTCTTGCTTTTGTGATAAGCGTTTGGGATTTCAACCAACTGAGGGAGGACTCCCTGAGACTGTCGCTGCAGCTGGATTCCCTGGATGATCTTCATCTGCCCCACATCTGAGTGCATCAATGGAACTGCACTCTCATAGACAGACTATAATGCTGCCTTTGTGTAATGGGAAAAAGTTTCCCATTTGTCTACCCATTGTAAATTCACTAAAGCTGGCATCCACAGAGTAGTTCTGAGGAAAGATTGGATTAGAGGTGATCTCTTTTGGGTTTGAAGCTTCAAACTTTGTTTTTGCTGTTTTTTTTCTTTTAAACTAATAACGTAAGCCAGATTCTTAAAAAGGAATTGTTCCACAGGTCCAGAAAATTCAGTCAGGTGATTTTCTTTCTAGTGGTCTTCATGGTAATAAATTAAAACATGAATCCTATTTACCCAACCCTATGATTTTAAAGAACAATTCAGAATTTAGGCAGATAACACCACAGAGTATCTGCCTTCAGTTCCCACGCAGTATTGTAACAAAACACAACAAAACTTCATCTCATCAGGTAGGCTAGGTCTGATATGTCAACCGAAAGAGAGACTGCGACTCTCAGGAATGAAGCTCCTCTCCTGTGATTCCCTTCACTACCCAATGCTATTACAATCACAAAGGTTATGTTTACCACCGTACCACCAAATACCCACCGCCACTGCCTACCTGCTCTTCAAAACTGAGTTTACGTACACTACATGGAATCACTGCCTCTCAAAGCTGGAACAAGTTAGCTTTCCAATGTAAGTGTTGGTTTAGGATCACTGGATTCATTTCCTAATGCTGCTACAACAAATACCACAAAATGAACCCCTCAAATAGCAGGAATTCATCTCCCCACAGTTCTGAAAGTCAGAAGTCTGGAACCAAGACATCACAGGACTGGACTTTCTCTTCAGGCCCTAGTATCTTTCCTGACTTCTTCTACCTCAAATAATTATTGGTTTGTGGCCACATCACCCCAGTCTTTGCTTTCATCCTCGCATTGCCTCCTCATTCTATTTTCTCTTCCTCAACTAAAATCTCCCTCTGCTTCTAACATATAAGGATACATAATGGTATTGAGAACACACATAGATAATACAAGTAAAATTTTCATCTGAAATTCTTAATTTAGTCATATCTGAAAAGACCTTTTTTTTTTTTTCCAAATAAAGTAATATGCACCCATTCCAAACTTTGAGACTTGGTATTTTTGTGTGGTCATTATTCAGCCTACTACTGTCAAATTTAGAAAGAGTGACCCTTACATTTTTAACAGGTGTCTCACGCATACACATCAAAATAAAACTTATTCTACATGGATTAGTATCTGCTAAGGCATAACTTTCCATTTTATTTAAGCCTTGTTCATTGAAGAATTACAATGGTTAATTTCCTATTTCTTAAAGCACTCAACATATTGTTACTGTGAGCATTTGCCCCCCCCCCAATACCTTGAAGGACACTTTTGATTTAATGCATAGATTTGTGTTCTAGTTGCCTCATACTTGAACATAAGGATGACTTATAAGGGTTTCTTGCAGATGTGTGCTGTGCAATCCAAAAGGGCTGACCTTTGGTCAGTATTAAAATTGGGAAGAAATTATCTCATTAAAAGGCAGTATCACATCACTTACTCAGCTGTCATGAAGTTCAACTTGAAATAAAATATATTTTAAGCCTAAAATATTCTTTCCAAGTCTGGGTTTGACATCTTACTCTCACAATTGTAGTTGAATCTATTTTGTGTAATTCTGTAAAATTTCACCCTAATGTTTTTTGTAATAGCAAAGATTCATTTGTCCTGCAAGAAAAAATGTTTCTCACACTTGAAGTTTCATGAATTTCTCTTATTTTATCAGTAGGTCTGTGTGTGGCCATTATCCAGTCCCAGCACCACCATTACAAGTGAACTCTGCTGTATCACATCATTAGCTACACACATTACATTGATGACAACATTCATTTCACTTTGAAGGTCATAGGTAGAGGTCTTGGCCCCAAAGCCCATAACTTTCTACAGCACGAACCATGTGCTCAGCAGTAGATTCATGTTTTAGACTGTGAGCAGCTAAAAGACTCTGGATAAGTACTAAAGTTATATTTATTAAGTAAAGGCAAATATAAGCCTACAATCTCACAGTCGGTTTAGACAGGGAAAACACATCTTGTTCATCATTATAAAACGTGCTTCAAACAGTGCATGGGTTAAAGATTATTCTTATAAAGGATGGAAATGGAAAGAAAGAAGTTAAGGAAAGGGAAGGAAGAAAAAGGAGAGACAGAAGGAGAAAAAGATGGAGAAAATGAAAGAAGAAAGGGAGGGAGGAAAGGAGAGACAGCCAGGGTGGCTGTCAGTCGGGCCTGTGACCTGCAGTCCCAGTGTACCTCGCTGACTCTGCTGTTCAGAAAGATTTTTATTTTCTCCAGGTTCTTTTCTGTGCACCATTGATTTGGTTTGGAATTTTCTGAACTGGACCTTGATTAAACTTGCCATTTAAGCAGAAAGAACTGAATTCCCCTGTGCTAAATATTAACCTCACAATAATTTCAGCCGCAAAGTTATTCAGACGAATCTCTAGTCAGACTTCCCTAGAGCCCTACATTTTTAACCTTGCTGAAGGTAATTATAAATCTTTACGACTTTTTGATAAGAGGCAGTAGAACTCAAAAAGTATTCTGATGTTCAGTTTGGGAAGGACTTTCATAGCTACACAAAGAATAGAGAGAAGGTAGTTTAAAGGCAAATGATTATGAAATGTAAACTTTAAAGAAATGCCAAAGGTAAATTCAGGTTTTGTAATCACTGCCCCTCCCCCTCCTTCATATACACACCAATAAAGGCTTTGAATTTTTCTTCAACTTAAGTAGCCTTTGTGTTCTGTTTTGTTGTTTGTTGTTGTTGTTGTTGTTGTTTGTTTGTTCTGACAGGGTTTCTCTAGTCCCAGTCCACCTAGAACTCACTATGTGGGCCAGTCTGGGCTCAATCTCATAGAGATCTGCCTGCCTCTGCCTCCTGAAGGCTAGGATTAAAGGTATGTACCACCACACCTGGCATTAAGTAGTCTATCTTTGATAATGGTAAATAGAATATAACCTTGGCCAGACATGGTGTCCTGTACCTTTAAACCCAGGACTCAGGAAGCAGAGCCAGGCAGATGTCTGTGAGACTGAGATCAGCCTGGTCTGTATAGAATATATAAATAAATAAATAAATAAATAAGAATATAACCTATATATCAAATCTGCATTCTTATTTTTTTCAATTGTGCCATTGCTATATATGTGGGGGGGTGATATTTTTAAATAAAATATATGTACTTATTGTCAGAAATTGAGTAAATAAATAAAAATTCAAAATCACCTATAAATAATCTGCTATCATGAAACAAATTTTAACAAGTTTCTGCTTTTTTTTATTATATGTGATCCTACATTTTTTGTTTTATACGTCTTTACCTTGCTTTTTTAAAGAGTATGTATATTCACATATATATGTATGTGATTTAGTCATCTAATTTTTAAATTATTTATTTTTATTTTATGTGCATGAGCGTTTTGTCTGCAGAAATGTAAGTGCCCCCATCTGTGCAATGCCTGCAGAGGCCAGAAGAAGTTGTTGAATCTTCTGGAACTGGAGTTAAGGATTATTGTTAGCCTCCGTGTGGTGCTAGGAACCAAACTCAAGTCTACTTCAAGAGTAGCTACTGTTCTTAACCACTGAGTCATCTCTCTAGTCCTATGATCCAATTTTTTAATTTATCAATAACTATTAGGTGTTTTATACCATCAAATAATAAGATGCTAATTTTTCATTGTTTTGCATTATAACACGGATGTGCTATAATTGGCTTAATACTTTAACTTTGAGACATTTGATTATTTTCAACTTAGTTACTTAATTTCTTGATGTTTCATTTTTAACCACATAAAAATGAAATAACCTCAAAGAGTTTTTGTGAAACTAAAGAATTCAATACAGTGATTGTACCTCATAAATGGTAAGTAGTTCCTCTCTCTCTCTCTCTCTCTCTCTCTCTCTTACTCTCACTCTCACTCTTTCTCTTTCTCTCTTTATCTCCCATAGTCTTATAATGATAATTTACCAAGAGTTAAAAACAGTCAGCTCAGTAGCTTCCAAGAAGTACTGATAACATAGATAAACATGTCAGTAGAAGTTGCCTTTTCATACTAACATCTATATATAAACTGTAGTGAATTGAATCAATATGAACCTAAAATTGTCAGATTATTTTATAAATACACTTAGAGAAAACATACACATTTTCTTCAGTGTCATTGCTCTTCTCATTTTCCCCTTTAATCCAATAAAAATACCTAAAAAAAAAATCTCACATCAGACTGTGCAGGGACGTGAGAGGCAGGCCTTAGGACAGCAAAGAACCATCTGAATGGTTCACAGCTACAGAGCTAAAAGGTCTAAGACGGGGTTTAAAGAAAGAAGCAAAATTACTTTCAGTGATAGAAACTACACAAAATTCAAATATCAAGTGAACCAAATGTTTGATTAAAGTACAGAGAGAGATGACCTTGAAATTGCAATATAGGTCAAGTCTGTGAATAAACTTTGGCCGCATGGACATGGCCATTCTGTAACCCAATAGTAAGCTGCCAGTAAGTTGAAAGAAAATATGATAGGGGGCAGAAAACGGCTCAGCAGGTGAAGGTGCTTGCTGCCAATCTGTCGGCCTGAGTTGGATCCCCACGACCCACATGGTGGAAGGAAAGAACAAACTCCCAAAAAGTGTCCTCCATGGTATACATGCACACACACAAACACACTCATACACACGATAAATAAATACATGTAATTTCCTTAAAAAGAAAGTATGATAGATAGGTCAAAGTGTCACAAATTAAACATGTGTGAACAAATGCCCTCCTCATATAGAGAGACTTAACACCTCCGAATTTATATCGTCAGTGTGGTACTGATGAAGATTGTTTTTGTCAGTGATCTTTCTCTCTCGCTCCTCTCTCTCTCTTTCTCTCTCTTTTTTTCTGTGTGTGTGTGTTAAAATCTTTTTTGTTTTCCTGTTTTTCCTCTCTGTAATTTGAGAATATATTTAAGCATCGGTTATCTACTTGTTTATCCATTTATCATCCATCTATCACCTAATAGGACCCACAGAGACTATAAACCTGTAAAAGAAACACTGTGCCTTGAAGGAAGTTACAAAATAGTGTTGTCAAAAAGCAGTTAAACAAATAAATGTCACATGGCGAAGAGTGAAATACTCTTTTGGGTCAGAGGACTGAGAGATTGCATTCACTTGATAAGATCAAGAAAGGTCCTAGGAAGAAGGTGAGGTTTCAGAAAGCCCTGGCAACAAGCAAGGCTTTTTTCAAGTAGAATTGTGGGGAGGGGTGCTAACTACATAATCTGCAGTTGGTGGATAGCTTTTAACAATAGTGGTTGCAAGGGCTGAACGTCAGAAAGATGTTACCCTGGTGACCAAACTTTGACAATCTGGAGCCAAGGAACTGCATCAACATCTCTAGCAACAATGTTATTCATTCCAAAGAGGAAACTTGATACACTTGGTAACACTTTAATTTACTCACAGAAATCCTGTTGTGTGACTTTTTCTGGGGAAATGGGAGCAAATGTCTATTTACCTCAGGTAGGGTTCCCACAGCAAACCACGAAACAGTTCCACCCAAGTCTAGTTTAATGAACCAGGAAGTTCATTGGCATTATGTATAGGAGTTTGGACAAGGCTTACCCAGGTAGCTGAGGAAGCTGAAAAGCCGGTCCTGATGTGAGTGGTGATTTGAAAAGGCTGCATATTCTGAGCTCTCTTCAAGACCTGAGGGCCGCTCTGCTGATGGGAGAGTCACCTCTCCTCAGCTACTGTTACTGCTTATAGATAACCTTGGAGAGGGGACTTGTGAATCGTGAATTTCAGGGCTTCTTGAAGATTGTGAGTTTTGTTTACTTTCTTAGCCTTTTAAGTTTCATTTGCTTCCTGAGTCTTAATGAGACTCCCAGGATGCAAGTACAACCCCTTCACAAATTTAAAACTGGTAATAAATTGCATGGAATTATTAGGTATTTCTGGATTTCTCAGCAGCAAAGAACAATCACCACTTCCTTGGCCTGTCATTTGATTGATAATTTTTTTAACTTTATTTTAATTTTATGTATATGAGTGCTTTGCCTACATGTATGCCACTGCACCACGTGTGTGCTGGGTGCCTAAGGAGGCCAGAAGAAGGCACTGAATCACTTAGAACTGGAGTTAAATATGGGTGTTAGCTGCCTAAAGGTGCTGAGAACTGAACCTGGGTCCACTTGAAGAGCAGTGACTTAGTCTCTTAACAGCCGAACACAGCTCCAGTTGCTAATCTTTATAGAGAAGTTTGCTTCTTGCCAATAGCACTTTGTGAAGTTTTTATTATTGTTGCTGTTATCAAATACTCCAGCACTCAAGAGGCAGAGGCAGACAGATCTCTGTGAGTTCAAGGCTAGCCTGGTCTACATAGCAAGTTCTTAGCCCAGTAAGACATAGTGAGATCCTGACTCAAAACAAAACAAAACATTAATTAGGGACAAGCTAAATGGCTCAGAGGATAAAGGCACTTATCACACAAATAGACATAGTTTTAAACTGACTCATAATAACATTGTAATACCCACAGATTAGTGCATCTTTTAATTCTCACCCAAGTAGTTCTTCTTACTTCACAAAGCAATTAACACAGAGACGCACACATGTAGAGAATGTAGGCTGCATATGAATGTAGGAACTATGGAGGAGTCTTCAGCCCTAAATGGGACACTCCTATCACACCCTCTTCCTCCCAGGGCTCAAGGACCATTGCAGAAGAAGGTACAGAAAGATTGTGAGAGCCAGAAGCAGTAGATGAATACAATGAAACTGTTGTCCGGACACCACAGGGTAGCTGCACATATGAACCCACAGCACTTATGACAGCATACACAAGACCTTTGTAAACTCAAGGCAGACAGGGGCTCAGAATGAGGTGGGCAGAAAACCCCAGCCCAAGCTGAGGCAATTGATAGATGCTGGGAGAGGGAAAGTCAGTTATCCTTACTGGTATAATGTTCGGTAGCTTGACCAGACCACAACAGATAGACCCACACCCAAGAGCACATGGGAAACACAGATTCGACTGGATTGACCTTTGAAAAAAAGAGACAATAATAGAAAATGAAGTCAGGGTGAGGTAGTAAGATGAGGTTAGAGACAGGGAAAGGGTCCAAATATGATCAAAATACTAGTATGAAATTATCAAATAGATAACAATATTTTTTTTAATTTATTACATGATATAAAACCACAAAATTTGTAATTAATTTTTAATTTTTTCGACTGGATTGACCTTTGAAAAAAAGAGACAATAATAGAAAATGAAGTCAGGGTGAGGTAGTAAGATGAGGTTAGAGACAGGGAAAGGGTCCAAATATGATCAAAATACTAGTATGAAATTATCAAATAGATAACAATATTTTTTTTAATTTATTACATGATATAAAACCACAAAATTTGTAATTAATTTTTAATTTTTAATTTTTTATTTATCATGCAATGCCCGTGGAGGACAGAAGAAGCTGTCGGATCCCCTGGAACTGCAGTTACGGACAGCTGTTAGCTGCCTTGTGGGCGCTGGGATTCGAACCTGGGTCCTCTGCAAGAACAGTCAGTGTTC
>NW_008356950.1:326317-341357 GCF_000622305.1 Nannospalax galili
TTTTTGGTCTTTTTTGAGACAGGGTCTTCCTGTAGCCCTAGCTGGCCTGGATTCGCTATGGAGACCAGGCTGGCCTCAAACTCCCAGAGATCTGCCTGCCTCTGCCTCCAGAAGGATTAAAGGTGTGTACCACCATGCCCAGCCTCAGCCCCTAATTTTTAATTAAAAAAAAAAAATAACTAAATACTCATGGACAAGGGCAATGGCTCAGCAGATAAAGAAGCTTGCCATGCAAGTGAACTGAGTTCTATTTCTGGTACCCACATGTTGGTAGAAAGAGAACCAATTCCACAAAATGTCCTCTGACCTCCACAGGTCAGCTGTGGCACATGCACACCCTCTATGCATATATCATGCACACAAAAAAATAATAAATAAAATTAAATTAAAGAATACATCGAACAAGATGAAAATTATGACATTTACATGACCATGAACACTTGAAAATTTTCTGTGGCCAAGTTTAATCGCCTGTTTCTTTGAGTCATGTCCTGAAGCAAATCTCCTAATGTTGTGTGTGTCTACTTGCTCATGTGGACACAGGCAGTGATTTCAAAGGTGTGTTAAGTCAGATTCCCAGTGTTAAAATGTTTAGGCAAAAATATAACTGGTTTTCAAACTAAGGCAAATGTGTCAATTAGAAAGTAAGTTATAGCTACCAGACACAACTCCGTGAGAAGCTTCTAAAAACTTCTATACTTATAAAATGCCTCTCTGTGGGGCTGGAGAGATGGCCCAGTAGTTAAGAGCACTTGCTGCTCTTCCTAAGGACCTGAGTTTGGTTCTTAGCACCCAGGCTTACAATGGCCTGTCACTCAGGCTTATACCCAGGCTTACAATGGCCTGTCACTCCAGTTCCAGGGAATCCGACATCATTTTCCAAACTCTGTGGGTATCTGCACTCATGTGACTCACAAGCCCCCACACACGTATACATATACTTAAAAAACAATTTAAAAAATCTTTAAAAAGTACCTCTGTGATTCTGAAAAGGCAGAAGCCCTCCTGTCTCTCTCAACCTGGATTAGATACATTACTACTTTGTACATGTTCTGAAGATGAAGGACTCCAACTTGCTCTGCTCAATCTATTGAGAGTATAGAAGATCTATTTCCTCAATCTCTTCTCTACCCTTTCGGTGAAAAAAGATCAAAGAAATAAGAACACTACACTTACTCCTTCACTAAGACTACACTGATTTAGAAAGTCCTGTATTTTCTAAAACTTTTTTTTATTAATGGAAGAGACTGTTTACTAAGAAATGTTTATATTAAACTATAAGGAAACAAGAAATAAATTCCACATCTACAAACTTCCTAATCATCTACATTTCAGATACTATACTAGGAAACACAATTCATGCAATCCTGTCACAGGAAAAAGGGAAATCCTAGGAACCAGCTCATTCTTTCTTAACCCCAAAATATTACTTACACTGCCATTTTTTCACCTGGCCTCTCTCACCTGATTTTAACCTTGGCATCTGGACAGTTCTTTCTCTGCTTTGCATTGCCCATGACTATTTTGAGTGGTTTTGGTCACTTGCCTTGAAGTAGAGACTGACACATTGCTTAGAATGATATAGTTAGGTCTGAAAGGAAAGTCATATATCTCTTGTCTTTCTTGTCTCTAATTTCACGAGATTCTAACTTCATTTCCATTTTTTATACACACTTTCATGACTTTTTCCCCTGTACTTAAGAGTTAAACTAGAGGAACAGCAAAATGATTCAGTAGGAAAAGGCTTCTGTCACCAGGCCTGGCAATCTGAGTTCAATCCCTGGGCCCCACATGGTAGAAGGAGAGAACCACCTCTTGCATGTTATCTTCTGACTTCCACTCAAGAATACACACACACACACACAGACACACACACACACACACACACACACACACACACACACACTAAAATGTAGGGTTTTTTAAAGTTAAACTGGAAAACCTGAGTCAGAGAGAAAAATATTTCTCTGGGAACATATTTTCTTTGATGTTTCTAATTTACTGAAAGTAGAAAGTCTACAACCCTTCTTCATGAAGAGATGCTATAAGGTTTGAGGGGGTTATTGTTATTATTGTGTTAAAGTTAAATTATGCTTTACAATCATCCAAAGTGAATGTTAGATTACACAGTATAACCGATGCATTATAAATCTAGAGCTCTACAACGCTATTCTATAAAATTACATTGTAAGTTTTTATAACTTAGAATTTAATAAATGGAATACAAGTAATCTCTAAAATTATTAAACTAGATGTGAAAGGTCAATTTTGTCATTTTTAAATATATGGATTTACTAAGTCAACAGCTGCCTGAAATACCAAAGAAGTGGATGCAGCAAATATGCTCTATTTCTTCTATTTTTCAGGTCATTTTACAATGCCAAAAGGTCTTATAACATTTAGAAAATTAAGCAAAGTAAATGCTTTTGTCAGAGTAGATTTAGTTTGATGTGATTTTTACCTCTGAATTAGAAATCTTTTGGCTTAACAAGAAATCATTAACATGCTATTTAATTGTAGCCACATATGACTTTTTAATGCCCACATTACATAAATACTTGTAAGTCATCATCACACTGGATCTGTCACGTTCAACACTGTTAAGCCTTGACATTACTTCCTGCGTCATTTCCTAAGATTCTGCTGCATTGCTGTCACTCCTACTTGTGTAGTTGCTCTTTCCAGGATCTTTTACGATTCCTTCTCTCTGTAAATATGGGATTTTCCAAAGGTTTCTTCAATTGTACTTTCTAATTCCACTTAATTTTCTGTCCTGGAGTATGCTGGCCAAACCTGTGACTTCTATGATCCTTTTCAGCAGTGTTTTTTCAAATCTAATTTAAGTTGATCTCTTTCCTGAGCTCCAACTAAATATGACAACATACCTGTTGTACATTTATCCCTAAGTCAATAGATAGTCAACTGAACTCACCATCTTTCCTACCTTTTCTCTGAACCAACTCACATAAAATACTGAGATATAGTTGATGCTTTTGACAGAGGGCCAAGCCAGAAATGGCAGTAGACTGTAATCATTCCACCCCTCCATTCCCCATTCAATCAGTCACCAAGTTCTGTTGATCCAAACTCTTTAGTATTTCCCATGCCAATCAGGTTTATTCAGTTCCTGCCACCCCCTCTTTGGTTCAGGCATTTATCATTCCTGCCTGCAGAACCCAACAGCCCCTGACAGATCTCCCTACTTCATCCTCCGACTTTTTCATTCGCATTCTACTGTGATCCTAAATATGTTTATTCTCAACTGAGTGACTTCACCTAAGTACTGGGGACAATAGGATGCAGGATGGGAGACTTCCTTAGTTAAACAAATTATATTCACTGTGGTATAACTGGAAAAACCTGTTGGAAGCTATACTTACTTTACTCTTGGTAATAATATTTATTTTGAATTCCAAAGTATGTCAAAGAAACCATATTCTTTTCATGTGTACTGGAGGAGAGTAAGTGCTGAAAGAAATCAGGGAAAGGAGCAGAGAAAGAGGCAGGAGGAGAGTAGGAAGGACAGGACTAGGAAAGAATTCTAAGTAAAATTCTTTCAAGGTTCCACACTTTCTTTGAATAAAGGGCCACTTCTTCAGTGTGCTTTACATGTTTTTTCATGATAAGGCTACTTGTCTCACCCAAGATGTCATCAATGATTACTAAACATAAACCTTATATAGAAATACAAGTAAGAGAGTGTTGTTTGAATGTCCTTTTAAATGCTTTGCCATACAAAGAACATTCCCTACCACATCCCATTCATCCATTTCCATTACTGCTACGACTATTACTACTAACACACACACACACACAAGCACACACACACACACACACACACACGCAATTTGCTTCTGGATGATGTCTTCTTTCCCTTCAAAACATCCTTCAGGTATAATTGTCTCAGAAAATCTGCCTTTGACAACAAAGTAATTTTGAGCTGAGATATCATGCCATTATTCATGGTTTTCACTTTTTAAACTTTTATTTATATTCCTATACACACACACATTAAGCTTATAAAACCGGTTTCCATATGACTTTTTAAAATATCCTTAATGTTAATTATTCCTCTCCCAAATCTCTCCTCTGCCCTTTCCTCCCATTCCCCTCACCACTTAAAATTCCTTTCCTATCCCTAGAGCCATAGGTTTCCAAATAAAAAGCCCAGTGCCAGGTTTGGAATATCTCCTTTTGAGTCAGGGTATCCTGGGGACCCCCCTAAAACAATACAGGATATTGTCATTGCTCTTGGTTGCCCAGCAGGACTTGATGGTGAGACCCTATTGCCGATGAGACCCTATTGCTGAAGACATTAAACAGTTTGGTCACAGGACATGGAAAAATCAATCTGTTGCTGACCTAGAAGCTTCCTCTCTACTGCCCAGATTTCATAGTACCTGAATGTGTAATGTAGGGTGTTGGGGGAAAATGTCATGAATAATGTTACCCAGCTGTAAACCTTGCAAACTACAATAAGGACTAGTCTGGAAAGATATGCTCATTGGTACAATTATGGCACAAATGTTGTGGGAATAACCAACTGCTTTGCAATTGAATTTAAGGCCTGCTCCACAGAAGGAAATTTATGCCTGGTATTGTAAATCTGACCAAGAACCTATGAGTTCATTGGCTCCAGGGGCAAACTTAATACTATTATTTTGCTAAATGGACAGTATTATACTGCCCTTTACAGACTTATATCATTACCTATAGATTAGTGCAGCTCCCAGTGCAATAGACAGCAGTTAATGCAAAAAGTCACAATTGGTCAAAGTGCAGTAAGTGTCTGTGAAGTTATTAGCCATAAATAAGACATCTATATCACAATGACCCCTGAGAGGATGCTCAGGGAACATCTCAGAAGAGGGGGTGGAAAACCTGTGAGAGCCAGAGGTGGAGGAGGACTGGTCAAAACACTGTCTCCTGGACATGACAGATCGATGGACTCATGAACTTAAAGCAGCGCTGGTCGCCTGCACAAGACCCTCACAAGGTCAAGCCAATTAACATTCCAGCATGGAGGGGGCACATGAGCCCCTACCCCTAGCTGAGGAACTATTGGTGATTGGTAGGTACTAGGAGAGGAAGAATCAGTTTTCATTAAGGATGTGGTCCCTGCTACATCAACCATGCTCCAGCGCCCATCATGTGTGGGCAGCACAGATTGGACTCTATGGGGTATTTATTTTGTTTGTTTGTTTGTTTGTTTGTTTGTTTGTTAGCTGAGATTTAATAAAAAAAGGAGGCAGTAGCGGGGCATGGTGGTGCTTGCCTTTAATCCCATACCAGGCCAGCTAAGTGCTACAAGGAGACCCTGTCTCAAACAAAACAAAAGAAGAGGACATGAGATTAGGAGGGAGTGTGGTGGGTGGAAGGTGGATCTAAGGAGTCTGGTGGAGGACAGGGAAGTGAATCTAATAAGAATATATTGTATGCATGTATAAAATGCAAATAAATAGTAAAATTATATTTAAAATTTCTTATTGAATTTGCACTTATTTTGTGTGTGTATGTGTGTGAGAACAAGCAGGTCATGCTGAATGTTAATAAGTCAGAAGACAACTAGCAGGAGTCAGTTCTTTCTTTCTATCACGTGTGTCCCAGGCTTGGTGACTACATCTCTACCCTCTGAGCCAGCTCACTGGCCCTGAATATTTACATATTATGCAAATTCCTTTATTATATTACTCATCACAGTATAACGAAGTTCTTGCTGTCTGTATCTACATTTTCAATCCACAGTAAAAGAATAAAAGAACCTATTTTTCCTCTCTACATCCCCAGTATCTAGCCTAATATTTTCATAAATGTTTTCTACATACTGTTAGACAACTTTCAAAGTTTTAGTAAATAAACGGTAAAGATAAATTCCTTAATGAATGTTTGTTTAGATATTTTTATAGTTTGTGTTCTCAGAGGCGCTTACAACTTATCAGGTAACACTGTTGTCATATTCAGAGGGTAACGATCTCTGTGAGTTCAAGGCCACCCTGGTCTACATAGTGAGTTCCAGGACAGCTGAGGGCTACAGGGAGACCCTGTCTCAAAAAAAACCAAAAAAAAAAAAAAAAATTCCTACCCCATGCTAAACATTGTGCAACTGGTTGTAAGTCTGAATAAGTACCACAGAGGAAGCCATTCAAGTCGAGAGAAGACATGAAAATCCACGTATTTTTATTATGTAAAAAGAAAATAAATTAGACTTTGTTTGATTTTTTTCTTTAATTGACTTTAGAATTTAAATTTATAAACCGTTAAGGAAGAAAAATGCTTCTTGTAGAAAGTACATAAAGAAATTTAGTGAATGTAAACTAATCCAAATAAATTAAATTGCAAATTGTTCTAGGAAAAAAAAGTACTTAAGGAAGATATAAACTTGCTATTACTAAGATGGTCTTTTATTGTCATTATTAAGTATATTAATTATTACACAACCAAATAGCTACACATGTAAGCTTGGACTGCTCACACTGAGGATATAGTTTTAAAAATACCATGAACTTTGGGAATTTATCATGTTAGATTTACAACACCCTGAAAATATATTTAAAATGTGAGACTGTTGGCCAACATCTCTTATGGTAAAGAATTCAAGAAATGAGAACAGCCTTTGCTTAATGCTCACCTGGCTGTAACACAACTGCTGTATATGCAGTATGTAATCAGAATCCAGGGTGAGATAACTCCCTGATACTAATGCAGTCAAAGGAAAGAGTCACCTTCAAGTCTTTCAATGCTTCCTATCAATGGTAGCATCTGGACACTAGGAACAGTGGTACCCAAGAGGCTAGCAAGCAGGGAAAAGAAAGAGAATCTTAGTCTGTTTTTGAGTCAAATCAATCTCTATGGAATTCTGGGACTTACTTCCCTAGTTATCTACTAGGCTCATTAGTTATTCATTTGATTTTTCTTTCATTTATTTGCAAGAAATTCATTCATTCACTCTTGCAAAAGTTGGCTAAATACTCACTTTATGCAAGTTCTATGTCTCTTGCACTCAGGATAATTTGAGATGACAATAGCAAGCAACGCCCCCACCCTTATGCATTTTATAGGAGTTTGGGAGAAAGAGACATTATTTAAAATCTCACTTAAGCCAGGCACGGTAGCACATCTTCAATCCCAGCATTCTGGAGTCAGCAGCAGCTGGATCTCTGTGAGTTCTAGGTCAACCTGGTCTATATAGAAAGTTCCAGGCCTACCAGAGCTATATAGTGAGACCCTGTCTCAAAACAAAACAAAACAAATAAAATTAACAAAATAAAACCTCATGTAAGTATATCATTCTAACCTTTCCATAAAAGAAAAATACCTAGGGTGATGAAGATGTCTGATAGAGAAGTAAAAAGGACTTCTTTCCTTGTTCATTATATTCTCTTGCCTAGCTCCTCTTAGCTCTATTTTCCTCTTCACACCTTGTAAGGCAGTTGCCCATGAGTCAGGGCTTTGTTTCTCAAACATCTCATGGCTCCACATACAATGGCTCTGATCACTAAACCACCACTGGGTCCTGTCATGAGAGTAATTGCCTTCTAATTATTTACAGATATTGTTCAGATGTATCTAAATGTTTTAGAATATTTATATACACATATTTTAATTATGAATATATTTTCAGATTGTGCAGTAATCTTAGAGCAATAATACCAGATGCTTTTTGTACATTTGATCAGATGCTTTTTGTCTATTTAATAAATCTGAAAAATGTGGGTCACTGAATGGCCTTTTAAAATATTTTATTTATGCTGGGCGTGGTGGCACATGCCTTTAATCCCAGCACTCTGGAGGCAGAGGCAGGAGGATCTCTGTGAGTTCAAGGCCAGCCTGGTCTACACAGTGAGTTCCAGGACAGCTGGGGCTACAGGGAGACCCTGTCTCAAAAAGACAAAAAAAAAATTATTTATTTTTATTTTGTGTATATGAGTGTATTGTCTGCATGCAAGTGCACCCATGTCATACAATACCCATGGAGGTCAGAAGAGGGTGTTGGATCCCCTGGAACTGGAATTTCAGATGACTGTTAGCCACCATATGGGTGCTGGGAATCCAACCCAGGTCCTCTGCAAGAGCAGCCAGTACTCTTAACTGATGAGCCATGTCTCCTGCCCCTGAATGGCCTTAAAGGAAGCTGTTGGTCCATTCTAAATGTTAAGGTTCTAATGGAACTGACAAGATATGGGGAAATTAAAATTTGGTTAAGATTCCTTTCAGTGATAATTTGTGACCAGAGCTAGATAGGAGAGAAAAGAATTATTTTTAAAACCTTGTGGTTTTTCTGAAGGATAATAATAAAGTTGTCTTGTGGGAGATAATTACCATGCACTAAAAGTGGCCCAGCCCTCACTTACACTACCATATCTTTATGCCACAGTTAAGATTCAGCCATATCAGCATGGTATTTAAAGCATTAAAGCATCAAACCGGTGTCCACGGTTTAAAACTTGAAGCTGACTGGTTTTGCATATGAAGCAAATTCTGTATAAATATTAATTTGACAACTGTCAGCTCCACATATCCAGAGTTAGTGTTACATAAAATGTCAACCCACAGGCGAGTTGGAGAGGGGGTGGATATACTTTGGGGAACCCATCTCACCACTCTGCCCCACAATGTTTTTTTAAGCAAGGGAACTGACAGAGTCAAGGGCAAAGAAAGGAGAGCTGAAGAATTTATGGATCTTCTGAGCTCAGGATTGTACTGCTTAAGAGCAGGTGCGTTCTCAAACTGAAGACTCCCCCTTTCCTAGCACAAATTCCACTCTCCTGGCACCAGAAAGAGATTTTACTAGTAAGGCCAAAAAAATAATAACAATAATTAATAGGTTTTAATTCAAAGCATAAAGATTTTTCCTAGGTAACTAAGGGTAAGGTAGTTCCAAGTAACAGGACTTTTTCAAAGTTTTTGAAACTTTTTGTGCCACAAATGCACTTTATGGGGAACAAGAAAGGCAAAGAACAGAGCAGTCCTATGCCAAAAAGAACAGAGATCAGACACCTACACAGAAAGCCACAAGCTCAAGGAGGTTTGGTTAAGCCTGCATCTGCCTTGCCTGTCTGGCCACTTGGCCTCATGCCAGTTAAAACACTTTGCTTTGTCCCTCCATGGATCCTTGATCTAGGCCCACTGCAGCTTCTCAGCCCCTGGCAAGAGGATAGGTCAGACCTTAGCTGGAACTAGGGTGCTCTGGCTAGTCCATTGCGCCTTCAGTGACTCAGGCTGGTTCCCACCCATCAGGGGCTGTCAAAGCTATAGGCTCAAGTACCTAGTTCTAGCTTTAAAAAGCACAAACACATGCACAGTAGATACATTCTGCCATTTTAACCTAAACATGCAGCTCCACTTTATCCTTACATTGATAAGCTGAAAATTTTTATGGAAAAAAGCTCAAAACATGTGCTTTCTGTTTATCCTTTCTTCCAAGGTCAACAGCATCTTACTATGCTGCATGATTTTTATTTTATGTTTTTCTACACCAAATCAGGTAGAAAGTTTTCTACCTGAATGCCATAAAATAGCTATGTAGATACTCTAAAATTATTCATTATCCACATATATCCTACCCAACAAAGTTTTGTTGAAATAGGATTCTTTGCCAAAAAGTATTGAGAATGTTAATATTAATTGAGATTGGACCGTGACAAAAATGTGGCATACTTAGGAGATATGGTTTACTAAGCCACATATAAAATTGGAAAGTTCTATACTGTCCACTTCAAAATGTGACTTTCCTGTGTGAGCGGCTATTTGCAAAGCTGATTTACAGCGTGGCAAATAAAAAAAAAAAAAGGGAAGATATACAGCCACAGCAATGCTGTAAGAAGTGCCACGCAGCACTGTTCATGAGTGCTGTGTACATAAATTCTCGCAAGATAAAGTGTAGGCCACAGGAAGCAGTGAAACCTTTATATTCCTTCATTTCTGCCAGAATTCTAAAATTCAAATAGGAGAAAATGAACAGGAGCCATGACTTTGAAGTCAGAGTAGCCAGCCACAGACCAAGAGCAGATCTGTCTCGTTCTGAGTCTGAACACATGACCTTGGACAAAGCCCATGTTAATCCAGCTGCTTTCCATTGTGTAGTGTGTTTTTAAGAGACAGCATATATCTCCTTTGTTAATATGAGGATAATACGGAATATCATATAACTGCATATATCATAAAACATAATAAATATACTTGTGTATGTGATGAAATTGTATAATTTGAGATGTGATTAAGAATGTATATGAAATAATATCTTTAATGAAATACAGTTGTTCCATATATTTTGATACTAAATACTATATATTCACAGGGCAGTTTTGATGCTAGTTTCTGATATTTTGAGTTCTTCAATTACATGAGAGTTCCAACAATTGTGTATAAGAGAATTCATTATCCTTTTTATTTAATTTAAAGGAGGAAAATAACTTTTCTTGTCGTTTGTTTTGAGACATCTCTCCTGGAGTCAAAGATGGCCTCAAATTCTTGATCTTCCTGCCCCAACCTCCTGAGAGCTAAGCTTACACATTCATCATCGTCAGGTTGAAAAAGGGAAACAATTAAGTCTCATTTTTTAAAATACCAATCATTTGACAGGCATAGTGGGACACATAGGTAATTCTAGCATTCAGTAGGAGAATTGCTAGTTCGAGGCTCATCCTGTGCTATACAGCAAATCCATGGGTAATCTGGGTTATAGCCTGAGACTCATGGTGGCTACAAACTGTCCTTAACTCCAGTTCCAGGGGAATCCGAAACCCTCTTCTGACCTCCATGGCATTGCACGACATGGGTGCACTCACTTACATGCAAACAATACACTCACACACACAAAATTAAAATAAAAATTAATTATAAAAAAACAAAAGAAGAAAACAATCATTTCAAAGTAGGTCTGAAACCAGTAAAAGCATACAAGACTGTAGAAATGCACAAATTTTTAAAAATCCTGGAGTCAACTGACCCTTGGGTGGATGACTCTGAAATGATCTTAACAAAAAGAGCAATTTAATAAAGCATATTTGCAAAAAACAAAGAGGTAGGAAAATAGAGCAGTAGGTAAAAGCCTAAAACACACATAGATGCTATTTATACTAAAGATGACAAGAATAAAGTAAAAAGTGCATCCAGTGATTACACCAGGATTTGATTAAGGTCCAGGAAACTTGACATATGAAAAGTGTATCTTTGACCAGATGATGTGGAGGAGTCCCACACTGCAACCGACTAGCACTGAATGTGTAAGTAGCCAGGGGAAAATGTTAGACACAGGGGATATGTTAGTTGAAAAGACAGACCAACTTCCTATCTTCCCTGAACTTATGCCAGCAGGAAATATACACATGAAAAAGATAATTACAAGGGTTAAATAAAAGATTGCAAGAATGGAAAGGTCTGTGCATGGTTTAAATGATGTAGGGTCCCTATAAAGAAAATGAAACTTTAACTGGATTGAGAGAGTTCATACTAGGACTACAATCACTTGAGACTTTTGATTCATTAAATAGAAATTATACCATTAGAAGAAAGTTCAGATCAGTTTCAGTCAGTGAGACTGGCCAATGGACACAAGTTTTTTCAATTTAAAATGCATTTGAGAGTTTCAGCAACACTTGTCAGAAACACAAAACCACAGCAAAACAGTGTCCATTGCTGTTTATATCACCATATTTATGTTGATATGAGTTCCAAAAATGTAATAGCTACAAGGCATAGCATTTCCTAGATGCTGAGCCTAATATGCACTCGGGTCTCTAAAGCACAAGGTTCTGGAGTTAATAGACTCAATGTAATCATACACATTAAAGCAGAAAGAGAATTTTTTCCCCCTGATGGTAAGCTATGCAAAATTTTTGACCTTTAATATACAGAGGGTGGAATAAAAAATTTAAACTGAAATTTTAAGACACAAGAGGAAACTTCTAAGAAATTGAATTCCCACAATGTGCCCTAACAAGTACGTGCACATACAATTTCCAGGAGTGACGTAATTCTACTCACATCTGACATAAACTGTAATCAAGAGGAACTTTGCAATTTCTCTCCTAGTTTCTGACCACTCAGTAACTATTTGTTCTTGAGAAAATTACTTCATCTTTTTTGAGCCTCAGTATCTTCAAGTATAAAATGGAGTCAATGCCCTCTTTATAAATGTGTAAGAATCCAGCTGTGAAATGCTAATACTTACCTAACCCACTTTCTGCTGTTAACTGAACATCGCAGACCAGGTGATTTTAAAGAATAGAAGATTGCTGGGCTCAGGGTTCAGGAGACTGGGAAGTCTAAGCATGCTAGCAAGTACTGTGGAAGCCTTCTTGCTATATGGTAATGTGCCAGGGGGCATCACGAGGCAAAGTTCAGCAAACTTGCTGGGTCAGGTCTCCTTCCCTCATGATCTCATCCAATCCTAATTATTTCCCAAAGCCCCACCTCTAAATATGATTAATATGTGCCTTTGGGGATCAAGTTTCCAACAACTGAATGACAGAAGCATTCAGACTATTGTGCTTGCCAAATAGAGTGTGGAGAAAAAGCTCCCGAGACACTTTTATTCTTGATTCTTATCCTAAAATCAACCCCCAAAGAAAAGAAAATAGAGAACAGAATAGAAAGAATAGAAAATTTCTCCCCGCCCCCCGTCTCTCAAATCTAGAGTCAGAAGAACAGATGTCTTCCAACAGTGAGAAACAATTAATGAAAAAGGAATTGCCTCTTAGCTAAGTGACGAGGATGGGGGTTGGCAGAGAATTTCTGCCTCTAGTTCAGTAACTACAAAGTACTTATTTAATAAAAGATTGGATAAACTAAATAAGATGAGAATGATGACTAAGCTGAATACCTACCTGAATTAATGGATAAACAAATATACTGAACAACCTTCCTTCATTTCAGAAGGTCTTCACACCTTTGCACAAATTATGTTGGGTGCTATATTCTTTTATGTCAGAGGTTTCCAAATTTGGTTACGTCATTCAGTTATATGGGTAGCACTATGGCAGAAAGCTAAAGGTCAATAGAGCATGTGGCAGTGCAAGAGCGTGCCAAACTGGAGTTTATAAAATACACACTTAGGATGGCGAATCTGCTCCTGGGATAGCTAACCCTCTTCCTCATGAACAGCACTAATCTGCTAATGAGGAGAGAGCCCTTATAAATTCATTACTTCCTCAAAATTCTACTTGCAACACTGTGGCCCTGAGAATTAAGTTTTCAACAAAAACTTTTAAGGGACACATTCATATCACAGAACAAGATGATTCCAAAAACGTCAAAGTTGGTCAAATTTAGGGTGCACATGGATGCACTTACCATGTAGGTAAAACACTCGTACACATAAAATAAGGTAAATACATCAAAAAATATTTTAAAAGCACATAAGTATGCTTATGTACTGGGCTTTTTGCTATTTCTTTTCTAGTATGCTATCACTTGCTTTTATTTAACATGTTTGTTATTTATTTTTTTTTTCCTTTTTGTTTCTTTTGTTTTGAGGCAGTGTCTTATTTTGTAATCCAGCTGGCCAGGAGCTCATAGTCCTCCTGCCCTCAGCCTCCTGTATGCTTGGATTAGAGGCCTAGCTACCATGTTCAGCAATCATTTTCTTTATTCTTTTTTAAAAAATTTATTTATTTATTTATTTTTATTTTATATGTATGAGTGTATTGTGCACATGTGTGTAAGTGCACCCATGTTGTGCAGTACCCGCAGAGGACAGAAGAGGGTGTTGAATCCCCTGGAACTGGAGTTATGTACAGTTATTAGCTGCCATGTGGATGCTGGGATTCAAACCTGGGTCTTCTGCAAAAACAACCAATGCTCTTAACAGCTGAGCCATCTCTCCAGTCCCCTCATTTTCTTTATTCTTGATATCATCTTCCCCTTCCCAAGTCACAGTATTTATCCCATGTGCCTCACCAAGAAAACCGTGTTCAAAACATAGAAACTATTTTAACACATTTTAGCATGTAGAGGCATAAATAAATACTGATTACATTATTTGCAACATTAAAAAATCATATTATATACTTGTTATTCTTTTTTCCATTTCATGCAGTATTACATCATGAAAATTCCCCATTGTCTTGTTAAAGTTCCAACTCCTCTTTCCTCATTCCAGAATAATAAATTTTATGCAGGTACCCTAGTTCAGTCATAGATATATGTACTCTGTCATTTGCTAATAAGAACCATGCTTAATCAAATATCCCTATGTAGTTATATTTACTTACTGATGCTTTTAAATCTGTAGCTTAAATACTCACTGTGTGATTGTGAGGTCAATGGATAACCTAAGATTGCTTTTTAATCTTAATAGCTATTGATAGATTTCTTATCCAAAAATGTAATAATTACATATACATAGTAATAATATTTGTAAATAATACTCTATATCAAAAAGCAATGGAAAGACATGGGTCTTCTTTTTAATTTCAGTCAGTGTGGTATATAATAACATCTCATTATTTTATAAATGAGTGTTTTGCCTGTATGTATTTAAGGGCAGCCATGTTGTACAATGACCTCAGAGGCCAGAAGAAGGCCATGAATCCCCTGGAACTGGAGTTATGGACAGCTATGAGCCACCATGTGAGTGGTGGGAACTGAACACAGGACCTCTGCAAGAGCAGTCAATGCTCTTAACAGCTGAGCCATCTATCTCTCCAGTCCCTGAGGAAAATCTCATTCTTAATTTAATTTATATCTCCTTGATTCCTAGTGAATTTGATCATCATTTCATGTAATGTTTGATCTTTGAGTTTTTGTGCCTATTAATTGCTCTGTCACTTCCTTTGTCACTTACTTGAAAATGTGCCCCACAGTGTTTAAAAGAGATTTCTAGTGTTTCACCATTTAGGAAAGAGAAAGGCACTTCAGCTATATTTTGAATAAATGATCTTTATCATTTTTTTCTATTTTTCTAATTTTGAGCTTTGTTAGATGTCATTTTCATTTTCTACTGGTAGACCATATGGTTATTCTCCTTGAATTTCTTTTGCATTAAACCTCATATTAAATTCTGCTGACAGACCTCCTGATAACAAATCACCATTCATCT
>NW_008356950.1:341430-390055 GCF_000622305.1 Nannospalax galili
GTATGTCTGGATACCTATGTATCACATATGTGTAGAATCATTGTATTCAAAACAATTTTTTATATTTTATTATTTTTAATTTTTATGTATATGAGTATATTGCCTGAATGTGTGTAAGTGCACCCATGTCGTGCAATGCCCACAGAGGGCAGAAGAGAGCATAGGATCCCCTGGAAATGGAGTTACAGAAATTATTAGCCACCATGTAAGTGCTGGAAACCAAACCCAGATCCGCTGGAAGAGGAGTCAGTGCTCTTACCAGCTGAGCCATCTTTCCAGCCTCCCAAATAACTTTAAATTTTTTTTTCCAGGGCTGGAGAGATGGCTCAGCGGTTAAGAGCACCGATTGCTCTTGCAGAGGACCCAGGTTTAATTCCCAGCACCACATGGCAGCCACACACCATCCTTAACTCCAGTTCCTGGGGAATCCGAAGCCCTCTTCTGACCTCTGTGGAACTGCACGACACAGGTGCACTCACAAACATGCAGGCAATACACGCATACACATAAAATAAAAATAATAAAATATTTTTTAAAAGGTTAAAAAAAAATTTCCCTTCTGGACTTATTTGAAATTGAATGTAATATCAAAAAAAGTCATAATAAATATACATTCAAATAAGCTTCAATTTAATTTCCAATAAGTTTTCAATGGTATACTTAATTCTGTATTTGGCAAATAAAAGTTTTTAATCGGTATATTTATTTATAAATACTGTTATTATTGTATAACACTCTTCTTTGTTCTGATTATGACTGTTACCCTTAAAATTCACTTTCTGTAGGACTGAAGAGGTGGCTCAGTGGTTAAGAGTTTTGGATGCTCTTGTAGAAGACCTAGATTCAGTCAGTTCCCAGCACCTAGATGGCAACTCACAACCATGTATAACTCCAGTTCCAGGAGTTCCAACCCCTTCTTCTGGCCTCTGCAGGGGCTGCATGCATGTGGTACACTTACATACATGCAGGCAAAACACTCATACAAATAAAATAATAACAAATCTTAAAACAATTTAGCTTCTCTGATATTTAAAACACCACACTGGCCTTTTGCATGCTTGCTTTGTGCTCCCACATGTGCCCTAGATGGACTCTCTGTTACTGAGTACTTCATATAAAGGCCATACTCAGCCATGCTTGTTTACTGCAATCTGATAGTCTCTTATCAAGAGAGATTCCAGTTAATTAATACTTAGCATGAAGAAGCACATAATTTATTTCTTTTGTTACCTTTATCACATGCTATCAGTTTTGCTGTGGTACTTGTGTTAAAACATGAATTCATTTTAACATTAATAATATAATTGAAAAAATGAAACATAAAACAAATTTTGTCTTCTTATTAATCATTGAATCCCAAGAAGCACTAGATGAAAGGTGAAAGTGCACCAGATAAATACAGCTGTGTTAGGATGAATGCAATAGTCCCACCCCATTCCAGAGGCTATGTATTAAAATACCTAGTGCACATCCAAAATCTTGAATAGTACCAACCTCAATATCTTTTCCAGTTTAATTTAGCCAGATGTGGTGACACACACCTTTAATCCCAGTGCTCAGGAGGCAGAGGCAAGCAGATCTCTCTGAGACTGAGATCAAACTGGTCAACATAGCAACTTCCAGGCCACCTGGGGCTACAGGGAGACCCTGTCTCAAATGACTGAAAAAAATTTAATTTAAAAGTAGGTACAATAAGACATTATCAATAATGACTCGTAAAATAGAACAATTATATTTTAATATATTGCTTAATAGCAGGGATATGTTCTGACAAACATATCATTAGACAATTTCATCATTGTGCAACATCATGGAGTATACCTAGACAAACCAAGATGGTATGCCTGCACACACTTGGAACGTATAGGATATGGTGCAAAGCTTGTTCTTCCCAGGGCCATGATAAAAAATACAACACAACCAGGAACAGAAAATGATGCAATCCTGAAATAAATGCCAGGTATATAAGACTGCTGCCAGCAAAGCAAGGCATAGAGTCTACAGTAAATTGTTCTGTCTATAGAAGAAGGACCATCTAAAATAATGATGAAAGCACTGTAAAGCAGACACATAAGCCAACAGCATGGTTAATAATCAGATATATACTATGGATAATTGTTTGTGGTGGTCTTTTAATTGAATGGCAGTTTATCAGGTTCTTTTACCCCCAGCATCATCACAAGCATATGAGTAATTTCCTGTGTAGATGTTACAGTGGATATAACATCACATGGCAGTAGGAAATTATCAACTTTATTATTATAAACTCATGGGACTATCTTCCTGTGTATGGTCCATGGTTGACTAGAACGTTTTATTCTGTGGCACATGACTCTACTAGAATGAAATTAGTAGCGTCATGTGCCACTGCACTTTAAGGGTGTTATTAAGTAATGAAAGAGTTGCTCATATACAAGGTAAGTATCACTGTCACAGCCAGTCTCATAACCTGCACTGTCACTAAATGACTACGGCAAGTAGCAAAACACACTGCAGGGTGCTGGACAAAGAGATGGTTCATGTCCCAAACAGAGCAGAGAGACTTCTTCATTCTGAGAATACCATGTGCTTTAAAACTCGTCAATTGTTTATTTCCAGAATTTAATGTGTACCATTTTTGTATCCATGGGAAAGTAAAAGCACAGAGAGTGAAAGCAGGAATGATGCAACTCCATTTGGGCAGACATAAAAGTGTATACGCCGGGCGTGGTAGTGCACACCTTTAACCCAGCACTCGGGAGGCAGAGGTGGGCAGATCTCTGTGAGTTTGAGGCCACCCTGGTCTCCGTAGTGAATCCAGGACAACTAGGGCTACAGGGAGACCCTGTCTCAAAAAGACCAAAAAAAAAAAAAGTATATGCAAGTATTGTATCACCATTGCATCACCACTGAAAGGATGCTAACTACACCCATGAAAACATGGGACAGCATCAAATTCACTGCACAAAACATGAAATAGAAGGAAAAGAAAAGCAAACTGTGTCAATGCAGAATATCAAACAAGATCAGAGGCATACAAGAGAAGGACTAAAGGGTATACAAGACAAATGGGACATAAAACTACCAAAAGAGCAGGGGCATCTTTCCTTACAGGAATAACCTTGACTATAAATTCCCCAATTAAAGGATATAGATTGGTGAAATTAATGGGAAAATAATACCTGGTGATATACTAATTTAAGAAACTCACTAATAAGAATATTAATAAAAGAGAAAGTATTTTAAAGTTTTACCATAGAAACAAAAGTGAGCAAAAATACCTATCCTTGTATCAGTCAATTATAATAGACTTTAATCAGAAAACTAAAAGAACAAAGAATACCACTATATAATGATAAATGCCTCAATTCATCAATAGGAAATAACAATTGTAAATATATATGTATATATATATAATGCTGTTCTATTCGGTTGTTTAATTTGAGCAATATTAGATCTAAAAGGAGAGATGGGTGATATAATAATCATTAGGGACTTATATACCCCACATTCATCAGCAGATAAATCATTCAGACCTTACCTCCAAATCCAAAAGCAAACATTAGATTTAAACTATACCAAACACTAGATGGACCCAACAGTCATTTGCAGACCATTTCCTCCAATAACCATGAAACACTTTTTTCTGATTATTACACAAAACGTCATCCAGGATAGACCATATGACAGACCACAAAGAGTCAACAAATTCAAACGTAAATAAAAATCAAAGCCTGTATCTTCTCTGACCACACTGGAATAAAACTGTAAATAAAAAAAGAACAACTTTAGGGGCTGGAGAGATGGTTCGGTGGTTAAGAGCATTGGCTGCTCTTGCAGAGGACATGGGTTCAGTTCCCAGCACCCACATGGCAGCTAACAACTGTCTTTAACTCCAGTTTCAGGGGATCTGACACCTTCTTCTGACCTCCACAGACATTGTGCAAGCCAGGTACACTTACATGCATGCAGACAAAACATTCATACACATAAAATAAAAATGAAAGAAAGAAAGGATGGAAGAAAGGGAGGGAGGGAGGGAAAAAAGGAGGGCGGGAGAGAAAGAGAAATTTTTAAAGAAAACAACTTTTGAGTTGACAATTGATCAACAACAAAAAGTATTTATGTATTAAAATGTACATAATACCCTATAAATACATATAATTGCTATCAATTAAAAATAAAGATTTTCTTATTGTTTTTGTTTGGGGGGTTCAATGTTTTATTATTGATTTTTTGTGCATTTCATACAATACATTTTAATCATATTTAGATCTCCTCCCCTATATGCAACCCCCATAGCCTGCCACAGGATTTCATGTATTCTGAAAGACACATTTTTCAAAGATGTAATTTTTATTTTTTTCAAAGATGTAATTTTTAAATCTGTGTGTGTGTGTGTGTGTGTGTGTGTGTGTGTGTGTGTAGGCACATGCATGCCACAGTGAATATACAGAGGTCAGATTAAAAACCTCTAGCATTGGTCTTTACCTCTCTCTCTCTCTCTCTCTCTCTCTCTCTCTCTCTCTTGCTTGCTTGCTTGCTCGCTCTTGCTCTCTCTCTTGTTTTGCCTGCATGTCTGTATATGTACCACATGTGTGCCTGGTATCTGCAGAGGCCAGAAGGGGACATCAGATACCCTGGAACTGGAGATACAGATGATTGTGAGCTGCCACGTGGATACTGGGAACCAAATCTGGGTCTGCACAACAGCAGGAAGGGATCTTACCCACTGAGTCATGTCTCCAAGACCCACCTCCCATCTTTTGTTCCCAGCTGGACACCCAGGCTACTGGCCTTCCAGCTTCGGAGAGTCTTCTCCCTCTGCCCACTGTTTCACCACAGGAGCACTAGGGTTACAGATACTACAGTGTCTGGCTTTACATGGATTCTGAAGGTCTGAACTCAGGTCCTCATGCTTGCAAGACAAATGCTTTACCTACTGAGCCACCTCTCCAGCCCAAAAGCTTGCAAATTGTAATGACCCCCATTCCACCACTTCATAAAAGCTTATCAGTGGAAATCCATTCAGTGCACTTTACAAGAGAACAAGAGTTTTCCAAGGCTGTTACCCTGTTTATTATACTGTTTACATATATTTGAATCATTTAATACACTTAAAACTGTTCTGCCATTTTTATTAGGTACCTGTCCTTTTGAAATAGACACGGTTTTTTAATATTACACTCATAATGCCATTTTCTCCTTAAACTACCATTTGTTGGCTGCATAATTCTGCTGAGGACCATCACTCTTGGGGAGAGATGTGTTGAGTTATGGTACTTGTGACTAGATGTCACAGTGTCTTTTCTTTTATTTCTTTTAATTTCATTTTTGGTTAGGTTAATTTTTTATTATTTCATTCAACAATTTGCTTACTTTCTATCTTTTTAAAATAGTTGTACCAATTAAGTTCTTTATTAAACATTGTCCTTCTCATCTCTCTCCTGTTTAAAAATCATATGGGAACTAGAAATATATAGATCAGTTAGTAGAGTGCTTACCTAGCATGCATTAAGGCCTGAGTTCAGTCTCCAGCACCATATCCTTTGTTATATAGATAATTTTAATCGAGATAAGACCCTAACTAAAAAAATTAAATAGGAGTCAGAGAGATGTCTCTGCGTTTAGGAGAGAGTACTGATCCTGCAGAGGACCCAAGCTGGGTTCCCAGCACCCACATCCATCGAGCAACTCAGAACTGCCTGTAGCTGCAACTCTAAAGGGATCTGACATCTCTGGCTTCCATGAGCACTTGCATCCATATGCACATATTCACAAAGAGACATAAATGGCTGGAGAGATGGCTCAGTGGTTAAGAACAGTGGTTGTTCTTGCAGAAGATCCGGGTTCGAATCCCAGCACCCACATGGCAGCTAACAACAGTCTGTAACTCCAGTTCCAGGGGATCAGACAGCTTCTTCTGTCTTCTGCGGGCATTGCCCAACACAGGTGCACTTACCTACATGCAGGCATACATGCATACACATAAAATAAAAATAACTAAAATATTTTTAAAAATAAATAAAATATAAATCTTATTTTTTTAATTAAATAAAATGAAAACTCAGATGATAACTCTAGCAAAGTTGCTGTAATTCCACCTGCTTCCTGGTTTCCTGCCATAGTCTCAACTGCATATGCACAAAGGGACACATGAGCCATGCCACTGACTCATGCTTAGTTCCCCCACTTCCCCATGCCCCAGACACAACTATCTAACAACTTTTCCTTCTCTCCAATCCACTCTTACCTTTTGGGTTTTGCTAAATAATTTTTATTACTTTCACTTGTACACTAACATTCACTCCTAACGTATAATGGCCTTTTGATTTCAAGGCCCATACTTGGCGCTCACGTTAAGAGTTCAAGACAATCAGATGTGGCTGTGGTTACTCATCTTCATTCTCTGCTTTAGGGTTTCTGCTATCTTGCTTAGATTTGATAATTTCTAAATTATTACTTTCCGAAGTAGCACTGTGATGCTTAATCTTGGTTGTCAACTTGAGTGAATCTGGGATCAGCTAAGAGATATGCCTCTGGTCTGTAAGGCTATTTCCTGAATGATTAACCAAGGAAATGAGACCCTCCCCCAGAGGAGACAGCACCTTCTCTCAGCAGCACAGATGTAAAGATGTGTGGGGAGGAAGCCATACTGCCTTGTCTGCCTCCCTTTGCTCTTGCTGGTAAATATGTGTATCTTTTAGAGTATTTGGGAGTGGCATAGGGGTCCTGGCTTGCTGTCTGCCATCAAGATTCCACTCAGGTTCTTCCATATGTGCCTTTTACAGTTGAGAACTCCAACGAAAGTGTCTATTTCTTTTGTAATTTTTATTATTTTTTATAAGCTAATGCTTAGAAGATCTTGTACATTTTATCATGAAATTTTAAGGTACATGAAATCTTATATTAATTGTTCTCCAATATCATCAAATATTTGCCAATCTCTATTCAAGGCAAAGAGGCTTTTCCTTGGTTTACCCGTAGTACAATGTCTTTGCTAAACCACCAACCATTCCCATACATACCTCGATATGCACAGGAAGCCTGATGATGGTCATATTCTTCTTCCTTTATCAAAATATTTTCTATTTTTCCCCTTTGGAAGACAATGAAAGGAAGGTTCATAAACATGTTGGGTTTCTAGTCTAAGGGCCATGCTCTTTGAGGTACCCAGTGATAACAACTCTGATGGTTGGTGTTCATTGTCAATGAGACAAAACCTAGAATCACTCGAGAGATGAACCTGTGAGCACGGCTGTGGGAGATTCTCTTGATTATATCAATTGAGTTGGGAAGGCCCACACACTGTGGTTGGTAGTGCTCTGGTTTGCTCTCAGTTGCTGTGATGAAGTACCATGACCAAAAGCAACTTGGGGTAAGGAGGAAAGGGTTTATTTCATCTTACACTTCACAATCCATTGTGGAGGCAGGCCAAGGCAAAAACTCAAGACAGGAACCTAGAGGCAGGAACTGAAGCAGAGACTGTTGAGAAACTGCTGCTTAACAGCTTGCTTCCGGGCAGCTACCTTTCTTATATCCACCTGCCTAGGGATGTACCTTCCACAGTGGCCTGGACCCTCCCATATCAATCAGTAATCAGGAAAATGCAGTACAGATATGCCCACAGGCCAATCTAATGGAGAAGATTCTGCAATTGAAGTCCCTCTTCACAGGCGTGTCAAGTTGACAACTAAGATTAGCGTCACAGGCACCATACTCTAGGCAGAGGATCCTGGACTGTTGGAGATGAGAAAGCAAACTGAGCACTAGCATAAATGCATGTACTGTTCTCTGTCACTGATTCTGGATGCAATGAGACAAGTTCTCTCAAACTCCTGCTGCTATGACTTCCCCTGCCATGGTGGATATAAAATAGAACTGTGACCAAAAGAAACTTTTTCTCCTTTAAGTTGTCTTTGTCAGGGTATTTTTATCTCAACAGTGGGAAAAGAAAATGACCTAGCCTAAGGGCTCCAGGGCTTCTTGGGGCCTTAGACTCACCAGAGGGAAAGAAACAAATATCTCCTTTTCCTTTTCAGTCAGAGGCTGTTTACCTTGGGGAAGACAGGCAGTTGGGAGGGAGTAAGTTATAAAAGGGTCACTGTCTTCCTAGAAGTCTGTTCAAATTAACAGAAAGTTCCCAACAGAAAAGTTCAAGGTTAACTTTGCAAACTCTGTGCCTGTCTCAATAAACATGAACAAAACAAGAAAAACTGACATTTTAAGATACTTCTAAAGAAATGTAGTTGCATTTGCTCTGCGTCCATGCACTAAGAGGAACTCAGTTACTGATTGTGTTAGCATTTTGTTACTGTAAGCAATACCTGCGATAATAAATTTATACACAGCAAAGGTTTTCTTTTCCTCATACTTTTGGAGTGGCCCCACTGCTTTTGGGTCTGTGATTAAGTAGCAAGATGTGAGTGTGCAGGAGAGAAGAGCCACTTATCTCATCACTGGGATGCACAAAAAAAAAAAAAAAGACTAAGGGTCTGGGACCCCCTAGTACCTTCAAGGATGCACCCACATCCTTGAAGGCCTGAGACTAGGCTGCAGCTCTTAAAGGTTCCATTACCTACCAAGAAAATAGGAAGCAGGAAAGGAGATGAAGGGACCTACCTCAACAGAACAAGCAAGTTTATTAGGCAGAGAACAAGTGTGAGAGGGCACCTCCTCCTCATGGCTGGAGCCCAGAGGGAGAAAGCCTCTCTTACAGATTTGCAGTTTTTATACTTTTCCCTTTAAGGAGGAGGTTGTGGTTAAGTTGTATCCTATCAGGGAAAACAGTTTGAGGGTAGCAATCACACTAGGGGCATTCAGGACCTAATATCACTCCATCATTCCTGACTCTAGAGGGTTATAAATGGCAGTAGGGTAAGTAAAGAAAGCCAAAATGTTGGGGCAGCCCCAAGCATTACGGAAAGCATGGTTAGAAAAGAAATATGAAGGAGGGGGTACAATTTTCTGAAGAATTTAGAAGAGCAGGCAAATTTAGAAAGAGCCACATGTTTTGTGGCTAGGTCTAGAAGCACTGCACTAAGGGGTAGAATTGCATACAACTGGCTGGGAGGAGTGACTAGATACTCAGGTCCAATGACCCAGCTTACCCCTCCTTTTATGAAGGAACATCCATAGTCAACAAGCCCAACTGTGATGATCTTTTGCAAGTAGGCACAGCTGAAGTTGTGAAGTTGGCAGTTGTTTGGCTCAGAAGATAGCTCTGTACAAAATTGTCTTAGTAAAATAAAGTTGAATCCAAATTACATACACAAGATAATGTTAGCAAAGTAATATTATGTACAACTGTATACTATATACACATTTGGGCTTTGTAAGATCCCAGGTAACCCTTATAGAAAATACAAGACCATCAAAAAAAAAAAAAAAGTTTATTTTTCTTTATATAGTTCAAAGAGTGGTCTACCAAAACCATTCTTTAGGTTTTGAAGGAGTAGCAGACAGAGAGAAACACCAGGTACAGAGCAAAATATTATCAAATTGATGTTCACAACATCCAGCAGAAATCAACTAAAGAAAACTGTAATGCTGGAGTTACTGAATAAGGATTTTTTTTTTAGGTGGAGGGTCCTCTCTGTTCTCTTCATGGATTGTCAGCAATATTTTATTTCTTTTTTTGACGTATCCGGTTGGTTGATTCATTCAGTAGTTAAATCAATCTTAGTACTCACTATACATTTGCGTTAGTTTGTCCATGATGTTGTAACTATAAACTGGAAAGCAGACATGCCCAGGGCATGGTGGGGCAGGGACAAAAGTAAACATGGAGCAAGAGAGTTTCAAAGACAGAGAGAATGGTCTATCTCAGAGAAAAAAATAACTCTTGGAATCATTGCACAGAAAGAGCAGGAATTAAGACTCAGCACAGCCCATATGGTCAGTCTCTCAAGCAAGAAGGCTACCTCTTTTTCCTCCAGCTGTTGGAGGAACCCACTGGTAGCAACTTGTCTTCTGAAAGATTGGGCCGCAGGGTACTGCAAATTTATGAGCTTCCCAAGTCTAGCCATCACAAAGTGTCAGCTCCTTTGGTAGCTGGCTAGTGTTGGAGGCATATGGCATAAGCTTTCTAACATACCAATTTTTCTACTCATTTTCAAGGCAAATAAATGAAACTTCAAACGTAAGTATTTGTCTTAAAAATTCTAAATAACTGTCCATTCAAATTAATGAGGTTTTATGCTGGAAAAGAAGACATAAGAGAAGGTTCGATTATTGGATTTAGTAACCAGTACTTGCAAGATCTACTCATTATTCTCTCTGTCTCTGTCTCTGTCTCTCTCTCTCTCTCTCTCTCTCTCTCTTTCTCTCTGTCTCTGGTCTTTTGGAGACAGGGTTTCCCTGTAGCCTCAGCTGGCCTGGAATTCACTATGTAGACCAGGCTGACTTTGATCACAGAAATCCCCTGCCTCTGCCTTCCAAGTCTGGGATCAAAGGTGTGTACCACCATGCTTGGCTTGCTAATCATTTTCTTGACTAATCTCGAATTACAGTAATTTTCTGTTCTCTAGGATTTTAAGAGTCTATTACTCTGGCATGCTTTCTATTGCTGTGAATAGACACTATGACCAAAAGCAACTTGGAAAAGAAAGGGTTTATCTCAGTTTACATGTGCAGGTAACAGTCTGTAACTAGTCAGGGCAGGAACTCAAGCAAAAGGAGAGGCAGGGCATGGAGGAAAGCTGCTACTGAATGCTTGCTCTATGGCTCTCTCAGCCACCTTTTTCACACAGCCCAGGCCCACTTGCCTAGGGATGGTGCTGCCCACAGTGGGCTGGGCCCTCCCACATCAATTGCCAATCAAGATAGTGACCACAAGCAATCTGATCTGGGTATTCCCCCAGCTGAGGCTCCCTTAAATGACTCTGGGCTGGGTCAAGTTGACAGCTGAAGCTAACTAGGACAGTCATTATAATTAAATTAGCTTGGAAATTCCTTATTTGCCCTGGAACAAAAGCAAATGCTTAGGAAAAACTAAAAATGTTATTCGTTTTGACTTCAACAACAATTACCCTTTCAATCTTTTCACAACTTGTACTAACTTGCAAGCCAGCGTTTGATAATTTAGAGAAAAGGGGACAAAAAATGAAAGGAATTCTAAGAAACGAGCTCTTTCTACCATCAATTTAAAGCCTCACTTTTAAAGGCCAAATGACAACTGTATTTATTATTCAATAAACTTGCAATTTTTAACAATGGGTCCAAATTTTATAACAGTCAATTCATTTGATTTTCCCAGGAAGCTTTCCATAATGGAATTACCTTTCAAATTACACGCTGTTATTATTCAATAGTGCTAAAATACTGCTACTGTTGGATGTTAATTTGTGTAAAACACCATTGCATTGGCACTGATGAAAATACAAATAATAAATTATAAACTTTAGAACTACATTTAAATTAGAAAATTGGTTCAATATCACCATTCTTTACTCTGAGAAGAAACCATGATTACTAGATAAATATGACTTCTTATACCTAATATGAATCCTTAAAGAAGAATGTCATGTGTCAAAAATAAAATACAGTCACTTATAATTATGAGGGCTATATTTCCTTTGTGAATTCTCTCCCTTAGAAAATAATTAGGGAATAATTCTAAAAAGAGGCCAGAGTCAAAAGGACCAGGGATCTATCATCTCCCCTAGGCAACAGTTGCACTGGCTGAATGGATGTAAATGTACCTATTTGGAACTCTGCAGTCTAAGTCCAGCAGTTTGCAGAAGCAGGTTTGTTCAGTAATAAGCAGTGGTTCAGTATCAGCTCTTGGCACGGAACACCTGCCCATATTCCACCCAGTTTCATTGTGGATAGCCATAAAAGTGTTCCTGGAGCAGCTTGCATGCAGCTGTGGGAACCATTACGAACAAAACGGACTTTGTCCTCCAAATCTGTCTTCTAATCAGTGATTACTACTCCTAATCTTAGAGTGCAAAAAAAAAAAAAAAAAAAAGCAAGCAGCCGATATTTAAAATATTTTAATTGATTCTTTGAGAATTTCATACAATTTATTTTGATCATATTTAGAACCATTCCCCAGTCTCCACTTCCGCCCTACTAACACCACCGCCCCCTCGTGTTCTCTATCATTTTTTAAAGGCCGTTTGAGTCTAATTTGTGTTCCCCAAATGCTCTTGGGTGTGGCTCAATCCCTTGGGGTCTGGTCAACCTACCCCAGCCATACCTTTAAAGAAAACTGTCCCTCTCCTAGCAGCTTTTTGGGGGGGGGGGCGCACAGGGGAGGAGGGGTTAGCTTTGACCTCACACCTATCATCCTGCCTCTGCCTCCCAAGTGCTGGGATTAAAGGTGTGCACAGCCACGCCCAGCGTTTTCCAGCCCAGCACCTATTAATGACTAACAGATCCTCTGCTGGGGCCAGAGCTTCCCGCCCACCTCCCTCATTCTTCCTGTACCTCTCCACTACTGCAACCTTTTGTTGAAGGGACTTCCAGCAGGCTTAGGGAGCCAGTATTCCTTTCACTCGTTATTGTTCTCCTTCCTACTCTGAAAGCCAGATCTTTACAGCTAGGACTTTAAAAACCACTTCAAATAGAGAGAGAATAAGAAGATGCCTACATATGAGCAGGGGGCTCAAAAAAATGTAAGTTTGTCCTTGAGTCTGACTTGTGGACTGGAAGACAATCTATAGCACTCAGAACAAAACTAAAAATAGAAAACCAAGAGAAAGGGTAAGAAGCTGATTTTTAAAATGCCACATTATTACTTTCAAATACGAGTTTTCACCAAAAAAAAACAAAGAAAGAAAAAAACCCACAAACTATACAAAGAAACAGAAATGACTTCAGAAAGAAAAATAAATTAATAAAGACTTTACTGAAAAAGTAATCCTTTAATAGACGAGGATTTTAAATATGCTCAAAACAGGCACATTCAAACACTTGTAATCTCAGTTCTCTGGAGGCTAAAACAGGAGGGCTGCTAACAGTTTGAGGCCAGCCTGGACTACTCAATGAGAACTTGTCTCAAAAAACAATGATCAAAGAATTAAAAGAAAATACAGAGAACGTCAAAAAGTGACATACAAACAAAATGAAAATATCAGCAGAGAAAAACTAAAAATATGCCAAACATTCTAAAGATGAAAATACAGTAACTGAAATGATTTACTATCTATATTCAAAGGAAGATTAAAGGATGAATTAGTGAACTTCATAATAGGACAATGGAAATAATCAAGTCCAAAAAACAAATTAAAAATCCTGGAGTCAGGGCTGAAGAAATGGCTCAGTGGTTAAGAACACTTATCGCTCTTGCAGAAGACCCCAGTTCACTTCCCAGCACCCACATGGCAGCTAACAACCACCTGTAACTCCAGTTCCAGGGAATCTGATGCCCTCTTCTGACTTCTATACATACATGCAAGCAAAACACTCATACACATAAAATAAAAATAAATTTAAAAAATTAAAAATACTGGAGACAAGTGAATAGAGCCTAGGAGACCTAGGGGACACCATCAAGTGAAGCAAAATATCCACTGCAGAAGTTTAAGAAGAAAGAAAAAAAAACAGAAAAGGAAGAATATTGAAAGAAATAATGGCTATGAACTTTCCAAGTTTGATGAAAGTAATGAATGTTTACATTTGAGAAGCCCAGCAAACTTATAGTAAGGTGAACTCAACACAACCCACACTGAAGTAGAAGACAAAAGTTTTGGATTTTTCAATCTTTTAAGTGTATGGGTGTAATGCCTGCATGTAGGTTAGTGCACCCGAGTCATGCAATGCCAGTGAAGGTCAAAAGAGGGCATCAGACCCCTTGGAACTAGAGTTACAGATGTTTGTCAGCTGCTACGTGGGTGCTGGGAATTGAACCCAGGGCCTCTGCAAGAGCAGCCAGTTCTCCTAACTGCAGAGCCATCTCTCCAGCCCCAGGAGATTAAGTTTTTGAAAGATGCAAGAATCTTGAAAGGAATAAGAGAAGCGTGGCTCAGTCTACACAGGGGATTCCTAATAAGACCACAAACATATTTCCTCTTGGGAGTTTTGGAAGCAGAACGTAGTCAATTGATATATTCAAAGCATTAAAAAAATTACAGAGTTAGTAAATAAAATAGTAGTGGCTAGGTGCTGGGGAGGAAGGAATGGGGAATAATTGCTCATAGGTATAGAGTTTCAGTTTTACAGGCCGAGAAGAGGTATTGAAGTAGATGATAGTAATGCTTACACTGCATCATTAATTTATTTAATGCTGCTGAACTACATACTTAGAAATAGTTAAACAGGTCTCCAGATATGACTTAGTCAATAAAATTCTTGCCACATAAACGTGATGTTCTACTTTGCCTTCAATTGCTGTGACAAAACACTCTGATGAATAATACCAACTTGGGGAGGAAAGGGTTTATTTGGCTTGCGCCTTCCAGGTCATTTCACTGAGTGGGCCCAAGGTAAGAACTCGGACAGGAAACTAGAGGCAGAAGCTGGAGGAATGCTGTTTACTGGCTTGCTCCCCTGGCCCGTGGTCAGCCTACTTTCTTATACAATATGTGACCACCTGCCCAGGGGTGGCACTGCCCACAGTGGGCTGGGCCCTCCCACATCACTCAACAATCAAAAAAATACCCCATAGACATGGCCACAGGCCAGTTCAGTGGAGGCAATTCCCCAACTAAGGCTCCCTCAACCCAGCTGTGCCATGTTGACACTAAAGCTATCCAGCACATATGAGGACCTAATATATAAAGCTGGGCACAACAGCACAGTCCTGTAAACCCTGCACTGGCGATACAGAGACAACAGGATTCCTAGAATCTGTTGTCCAGCTTGTCTTGCTTTATCAGTGAGCTCCAGTTTCAATGAGAGACCTTGTCTCAGAAAACTAAGGTAGAAAAAGCAATAAAGACCCTGTTATCAACTTTTGGACCACATATACAGACACAGACACACACACAGACACACACACACACACACACACACACACAGGTTAAAGTGGAAACATATGTATCTTATCACAATTTAAAAATCTGAGGAAAAATTTCTGAGAAAAAAAATGAGAAAAGATCACTCTATTAAAAATTAGGGTTTGTGTTTATAAAGCAACACTTATCTTGGACCTGATACTAGGAACACTGGAACAAAACAAGTCTACAGAGCAAGCACAGTCTTGTGGAGGAATAGAAGAATATCCACAATCATTATAATCCAATACCATAACTTAAAAATGGAGTTGCCCAAAAGATTCAGTGAGAATTATATATTAAGATTACAGAAATGATTGTAATGATAAAGCAAAACACGTTAGTGTTTCAACACAACATGGGTTTATTTCTCACTTTTGCTAAGATCCTGTTTGTGAATGGCTGGTCAAGTAAAATTATTGTTTCTTTAGGGATGTAACACAGTTTGGCTCTTTCCCTCCAGTTAATTGTCTCCTGCTTTGACTCTGGTGAGACTGCTTTCTCCTGTGCTTCTTACTGACTGATCCTTCTTGGTTTCCTTCATGATTCCTTTCTGACCCTCCCTTCCATCACTGCACTTTTCCCTCTGCATCATGCAGCAAAGTTCCCTATCTCTAGTCTTGACTCTGAGCTCCATCAGAGTCTTGCGCTTGATAAGATTCAGCTCTCAAAAGCTTCCAGAGAGGAGAACGGCAACCCAAAGGAATGGAGGGGAGGGCAGTGCACATGTGCTCCGTGTGAGGAGGCAGTGACTTCTCATTCTTTGGGCATTTGTTATGTGAAAAATGCCAAGCACTCTTCCTGGATCACATTATTAATTAAGAAAAGTTTATTTTTAAAAATGTATATGTAATGATGCTAATGTAGTCCATTTGTTGTTAAATTCTGCTGAGAAGGAAAACATATATAAACCATTCTCCAGTTGGCTAGTTTTGTGATCTCTGACAATAGCAAATGACTTTTCCAGAACTTTCTACTATCCTGATGTAGGTAAAGAATCAGAATTTCAAACTGTTCATCTCCATTCTGTCAGCACTGAGACATGAACTCCGGCAAATCCGGTTTCTCGTCTCTTTCTGAAATCTGCTTCAGGGCTTATATGCAATCTCTCATATCATCACCTTCATTTTCATGTCAATGATAAGGTCCAAAGACAATAGTTGAGCTAAATTCAGATCTGTGCATGACTGAGATGCAATGAGGTCATTTCAGCATGTTGACCAATCTATAGATAGCAACAGTAATAACAGTTGTAGAATGATACTAGACGGTGTCTACTCTATTACTGCATTAGGCAGTATGGTAAGAATTCTACATGAATTAATGTAAAGAATCCTCACAACAAAAAAAATTACTTTCATTATCTCCAACTTGTAAAGGGAAAAAAAGAACCAAACAACCTATGAAGTAATCTAAGCAGTAAATGATTGCAGATAACTAATTAAATTGCAGGATCCAATTAAGATATGACTAACTATAGAGTCTTGTAAACTATGCTAAGCTTCCATCCAACCTATGCCAGATTGTGGATGCTGAATTTGATGTTCAAGATGTTTTGAGTAACTTTAACAAGAAATCTATCATAAATGACATATTCTATTTCAGAATGGTCCTGTGAAATCATGATATTGAGGGCCAGGAAGGTAGGTTCCTCCCTGTTTATGTGGACATGTGGAATTGTGGTATCCCCAGCACCACTTCCTCCTTCAGCTTATGAAACCTTTTCTTCCCTTTGGGAGCTGGCTCTCTTCCATTCCAGACTTTGTGGTTAGGTGAGGAAAGAGAGTACTTCGCCTATCTGATCACCGGATAGACTGGAACTGCAACCACAGGAATGGGATGGCTACTGGTTTGTTTGCTCAGAGTAAAATGGTGCTTACTAGATTTGGGGTGAGTGTGGAAAGACTAGGGAAGGGTTGGTCAAAGTCTCAGAGAGATAAGACATGTAAACTTTCCAAAGATCTACCAAGTAGCATGGTGACTGTAGTTAATAACATATAATATTTCAAACTTAGAAAATATTTTTGGCTTTCTTTTTTTTTTGAGACAGGATCTCACTATGTAGCCCTGGCTGACCTCAAAATTACAGAAATCAACCTGCCTCTGCCTCCCAAGTGCTGGGATTAAAAGGGTGCCCCACCACACCCAGCTATTACTAAGACATTTTTAAATATTCCTACCACAAAAATGATGTTTGTGATCACAAATTATCTTGCTTAATTAGTACATTAAATATAAACATCACATTGTACTTTAAATGTACACATTTTATTTGAGAATTAAAGTTTTTTAATTATTGTAGGAAAAGAAGGTCATATCGTATTCATTAAGATTCAGAGTCATAAGAATGATGCAGGTTTGAAGTCTACCTATGTGCCTGCAAATGTTCTCCTTTCAGCCATGTTGAGAAAAACCCACTGAGGATTAAAGTGAACAGAGATGAAAACAGGAATGACAGAAGAAAAAGGAAAGATTTCTGACGACATTATCGAATCCCCCATTTTTGGCCATGCTGCATGTAGGAAGACCCTTTCCAGCCCATCTTTGGCTTTTCAACTATCTCAGACTGCAGTTTCTTCACTTAGGCTGAGAGGAGACTCACGGGAAACTAGGTATCTGGAACTGTGCATCCTGGAGACTGGCATTTTTTATTTCTGATCATAGGTCACCAAACATTGCTGAAAGTCAATGTGCCTATTGAAAGCCTTATAGGACATACTGCTTGCAGTGTGTTTCACATCTGGTGACCACTGCGTCCAGATTATTTCTTTGTATAAAACTTTTTGGGTGCGGAGGGAATGGGAGTGGGATTGAGGTGGTAGATAATCCTTGCTCAATAACGAGAGAACACATTAAATTCTTCAGCTTTTCTAATAGGCTACACCAACATGTGCAGTTTAATATGCAAAACAAACACAACAGGAACAAGCAATTCACAAAAGGGAAATTGTTTAATGACTATAAATGTAAAGGAAATCACAAAGCTTCTCAAAAAAATCCACTCTTTCTCCCCTTTGATACATGGTACAAACCTGAGGCAACTTGTGATTCAGGGAAGCTACGTGATTTGTTATGACTAATGGGGTTATGAACATAAATGCTATTTTAACTCAGGGGGCAGAATACTTAATAGCTGATGCAAAATCCCCTTGAGCTCTCCTGGGTGGGATTCCACAGGAGGATAATACAGAACTGAGTGCCCACCTGGCATGAAAAAGGCAAGATAGCTGAGCAATATATAAATTTACATTGTTTTAAGTCACTGAAGGTTAGGGATTGCTTGCTACTCTGGATGGCACAGCCTGTCGTGACTGAAATAAAAAGCGAAAACTGTTAGCAGCCTACTTTGACAATGAGAATTTTAATTGCATATACTCTTAGTAGCAAGATAAATTGAGATAATTATTTTGGGTAATATTTTGGCAGGATGTCCTAAGAGGTTATTAAATTGTTTATTTTTCTCTTGGCAAGAGAGTCTAGATAAAAGTAATAAAGAAGGAAAGGAGAAAGAAATATCAACGTTGACAACCCAAGTAGTTTTCCAGGAAGTTCAGTAGCAAAGCTGTTTAACAAAGTAGCAGTGTGCTGTAAGTTAGAGAGCTCACTCTAAATTAAGTCCCTTGATGAGGAATCTAGTCTCCATCTTTTATTGGCTATCATTGGTTATTTTTACTAAGCTTCAGTTTCCTCATGAAAAACTGGCCCATGGGCTGGGGTATAACGCAGTTGGTAGAGTGCTTGACTGCTTGCACAAAGCTTTGGGTTTGATCCCCAGTAGCACATAAGCTAGGCATAGTGGCACACACTTGTAATCCCAGCACTGAAGGCAGGAGGATCATTTGAGGTCATCCTTGGTTCCATAGTGTGTTCAAGGCCAGCCCCAGGTATGTGAAAACCTGTTTGAGAAACTCTTTCACGGGCTGGGCATGGTGGCACATGCCTTTAGTCCGAGCACTAAAGTCCCAGGCAGGCTGATCTTAGTGAGTTTGAGGCTAGCCTGGTCTACATAGTGAGTTCCAGGCCAGCAGGAAGACACTGTCTCAAAAATACTCCCCTCAAAAAAAAAAGAAATTATTTTTCATTAAATTAAAAACATGCAAATTTTAAATGGACCATAATTTTGCCAAAATTGGTTGGTAATTTTAGCCATTGGTATTAGTGTGCAAGACCTTTTAGTCTGATACCTACCTTGCCCAAGTTGACATACCCTGTCCTAATCCATATACCATTACTATGCTTTATTTATTAATATATTAGTATAGATTTCTTTTGATTATTTTTCAGTCATAGAATGAAGCAAAATATCCTGAAGTTATTTTTCAATAAAACACCTTCCCTTTCATGTCCAAACTTGGAACAAAATAATGTCTACATATCACCTCTATAACAAAGGGCTGAAGGCTATGACTCAGATGTTACTCACGATGAGGTTGTTAAACAGTCACCCTCAAACTGGAAACCTTTGCCCCCACCTTCCCTGGTCATTGTTATAACCAGGAAGCTACAGATCTGCTACCCTGGGGCAGGATCTTTTTCAAATGGCAAAGAACAGATAATAAAATACCTCCTTTCAAACAGAAAGATGACGAGAGAGAGAGAGAGAGAGAGAGAGAGAGAGAGAGAGAGAGAGAGAGGATAGATTGACTACACGTCTCCCAAACTCATCAGTCAAGTAGCTTTCATCCTTCCAAAGAGAAGGTGGACACCAGGACTCTGGAGAGACTCCCAGGGGCCCCTCATCTAAGTCTCTCCACAATGGCTGCTAGGTCCTGCAAGAGGCACCTCACGCAAAGGCTTAGATGAGTCTAAGTTACTTACAAAGCTGTTAGCATGAGACAATTTTATTGCTGGAATGCTTGTAGCTTCTCATTCACAATGATAACCACAGACTTAAAAGATGTTCGCACAAAATAATTAAGACACACATCTTTTTTTCAACAACGTGTTTATTTTTTTTATGTGTATGAGTGTATTGCCTACATGTATGTGAGTGCACCTGTGTCGTGCAAGGCCGCGAAGGTCAGAAGAGGGTTTTGGATTCCCCTGGAAGTGGAGTTAAGGACAGTTCGTAGTCACCATGTGGGTGCTGGGAATTGAACCTGGGTCCTCTGCAAGAGTAGTCAGTGCTCTTAACCGCTGAGCTATCAATCCAGCCCCAAGACATACATCTTTAACTGCTGAAATGGGTCTCTTTTCTTTCCCTGCTTGTGTAGAGCCCTCACATTTATAAGCTTTTCAGTAAATGATTTACTTTCCATGTTCTTCATCTTTATTTCTTCAATTTCTTATGTTCTCATTCCTGGCCTGGTCATTTGCTTTTCAAACATGTTCCTTAGAAACTGGAGAGATGGTTCAGAGATTAAGAGTTCTTGCTGCTCTTGGGTTCGGTTCCCAGCACACACATGGCAGCTCACAATCATCTTTAACTCCAGTTTCACTGGATCCAACACACTTTTCTGGATTCCTTGGGCAACAAGCATGCATGTGGTACACATACTTACAGGCAGGCAGGCACTCACACATACAACTAAATAAATCTTAAAAAAAGAAAAAAAAAAGATGTGGTGTCACATACCTTTAATCTTTAATCCCAGCACTCTGGAGGCAGAGGCAGGTGGATCTCTATGAGTAGACCATCCTGGTCTACATAGTGAGTTCTAGGCCACCTGGGGCCACACTCACACACACACACACACACACACACACACACGAAAAGACACATGCTCCTTCCACAGTTGTTCACCTAAGTTAGACACCCTACCAGAATGGACCCAAACTCTGGTCTGAACCTAGGGTTGTGCCAGCTCAGGTTTACATGTTTACATTGATCTACATCTTCTCCAAAGGTACATTCTCTTCTTTTGTGTGTGTGTGTTCTCAAAGCCTCAATTTTCTGTGTTGACTCTCCACTGGTAATAGCTTTACCACCTCCAAACTCACTCAGCAATTCTTTCAAGAGTTAAGAGTTAAGTGTTGCTTCCTCCCTGAAGTCTGTTCAGGTTTTCTCTATTAGTTTACCTGGTGTTCATCAAGAGGTGGTACACCACTATGTATAACTGGCAGCTGGGGATGGAGACAGAGGACACTGGTGACACAGACCAATCCCTACACTGCCTACATTTCCAGTGGTACTACTTCTTTAGAAAAAAGGTTCAATCCAAATGAGAGTGGGATCCTCCATCATACATCACAGGAAGAGAGCAATTAACTGGTTGGTTTGAGACCCAGAGCACTTCATTTGACAGTGGATAGTCTAATGGGAAGCTACATTAAACAAATGTACTAACTTATCTGGCATGCATGCCATAAATGTGATGCAGTGAGAGCGAAGCAATGGTGAGAGCTTTGTGTATTTTGTGTTTTTTATTTGATTCTCTTGGAGACATTCTTTGTAATACTCAGAGCCTATAGATTTCAAGAACAATAAAAGAAACTGTGGTTTTTTTAGAATAGTTTAGAATAAATTTTTTTTCCAAGAACAAAGGTCGTAAATTGTCTTGATTTACTGAATCTAGGTGGTAATTTCATTTGATTATGCTAATATCTGGTTTTGAATGTCTGAAATGTTTCATAATAAAAATAGCAAGCTGTATTTTAAAATTCAAAACTTGGGACCAATGTACCACCAGGGAAATCAGGTTCCCTTTTGTAGCCTTAATCTTGTTAATAAAAGAATTTAGAAACGAATTTGGAAGAAAGCTTGAGAACAATTTTATGAAAGCACAAGAGAAAAATGAAAAACAACAGGACAAGCAAGCTGTAGATCTTGGCAACTACTAGGAGGGAAACGAAGAGGAGGAAGAAAGGAAGCCATGCCTTTTTCAGCTAGTAACCAAGAAAGTGGGGTACAACAGAGGAGATCAGCAAGCAGCATCAGGTAGAAGTGGGGGGAGCCACAGAAAGAGTGAAAAAGCCCACAGCATCAGGGAATGAATGCTTGGGTTTTTGACCAGCATCCAAATGGAAAAGAAACAGAAAGAAAGAAAAGGAGAGTGATTCTTTCTTTAGAACTCGGGCTTAGCAGAGCTGCTCAATGGAGGTTCAGCAAGCAGCTGCATTGTAGGCGATCTCAGGCATCCAAAAATAACAAAATTACCACCTGATTTCAGTAAACCAGGACAATTTACTATCTTTGCTCCTGAGAAAAATTAATTTAAACTAATAACTACTGTGCTTCTTTTATTATTCTTGAAATCCAAAGGCTGTGGGAAGCATAAGAACATTATCTCATTAAGGGGATAATTATTCATTATTCCTCCCATCTTCTTAGCAGGTCTTCAGGTGAATCATATTTCCTGTGGGGGTAGTCTCCTGGCCAGGAGATCAGCAGACCCGGCTGAATGACGTCTTAAGGGAGGAAAGGATAGTATGCAATGTTCTACTCTTTGAAGCAGATCATAATGTCATGTCTCTACCCAGGACCAGAAGTAGATTCCATTCTTTTGACTATTACTTGATGGGACACAATAAAGCCATGACATCTCTCCTTTGATATGGTATTTTAAATCCTAAGGAGGGGCATTTGCAACCATTTACTTGTCTTACCAGGAAAATGGGGGGGGTGTCCAAAATCAATCATGAGGGAAGAGTTCATCCTTAATGGCTTCCAAGACTGTTAATCCCTATAACAATAGGTTATAAAGAGTTAATAATACCTGTTGTTGGAGTGTGTTACCCATCTGTTGAGAACCTGAGTTCCTCCAAGTAGCAGTGATGGGAAGTGGGACCTAGCAGCAGGTGTCTGAACATGGAAGAGAAGCCCTCATGAAGGACTAAAGGGTTTACTTGGGTAAATTCTCATGGTAATAAGTTCTCACTCTCACAAGACTGGACTAGGGACTTGAAGAGCAGGTGGTTACAGAGTAAAGTAGTCCCTTTTACCTTTTTACTGGACCCACTTGTCTTTCCACAAGGCCCTCATCAGAAGTTGGGCAGATGCTAGCGATATACTCTTGGGACTCCCAGCCTCCAGAACCATGAGTTAAGTAACCTTCTCTCTCTTATAAATTACCTCTTCTGGGGTATTCTGTTATACCAATATAAAATGGGCTAAGATAATATCCTTCTCCCCTCACCAGTCCAGAAAGAACTGAGAGATAGACAGGATTCAGACAAAGATTGTATGATCTTTATCACACATGAATAGACACAGAGAACATATCTTTCAGGTACTGGGCCCAGTACCCTTGCTAGTCCTGAATCAGCTGCCTCTCCAGGAAATGGCATAGTGGGTACCTCCGAAAGCAGAGCCCTCCCCCCATGGCAGAGGCAGATCCAGGCAATCCGTCTAGGCAATGGGAAAAATCAGAAAAATATGGCCACAAATTGCCAAGTGCTGGGATCACAGACATTTGCCATTACTGCAGGCTAAATGCTCTACTTCTTGATTGGGGGTTGCTTATTTCATGAGTATGATGGCTAATCCTGGTTGTCAACTTGACACACTTAGGAAGAGGGAACCTCACTGGAGGCATTTCCTCCATCAAATTGGCCTGTAGGCATGTATGTCCTTAGAGAATTTGCATGGTTGCTAATTGAAGTGGGAAGGTCCAGGCCATTGTGGACAGTGCTATCCCTAAGCAGGGGGTCCTGGGCTGTATAAGAAAGGCAGTTGAGCAAGCGAGGGGAAGCAGGTCAGTAAGCAGCATTCCTTCATTGGTATATTCCTTGAGTTCCTGCCTTGACTTCTCTCAAGGATGGGCACTGTATCCTACAAGATGAAATAAACTCTTTCCTTCCCCAAGTTGGCTTTGATCAGTGTTTTATCACAGCAACAGAAAGCAAAGTAGAATAAAGAGTTTAACAATTAAAATTTTATCAAGATAATACACTTAAGATTTATGTATTCTAAAATATGTATTGGCCTGCTAGGGCTTCCAAAGTAAAATACAACATATATATATATGTAATTCTGGATGCTTAAGTCTAAAATCAAGATATTTTGCTATCACGACTGACTGCCTTCTTACTCCCCTGGCCCCTACTGGTACAGACTCACAGCATCTCTTGTCTACCTATAAGGATACTAGTCATATTGGATTAGGGCTGCACTTTACAGGACTCATGTCTTTGAAAGCACTTGACACACTGGAGATTAGAACTTAAACATACAAATGGGAAGGGGGATATGACAGCCCAGAACGTCATTTATATGGTACACTTCAGTAATAAAGGAGAAAAGGAAAAGACCCAGGAAATTGGAACATTTTAATATAACAAAAAGGCACATGAGGATATTAATACACCCCTTTTTTCTTAAGTGGGGGAAACTTTGTTAAGGAGAAGTGTGCAATAGCATTGGAAGCCTGTGAAAAAGAAAGCAGATGGGAAGGAGACAGAGGAGGGTAGATGGGGAGGGCAGAGTTGGAAGCAAAGATCAGCCTTTTCGGCTCTACAGGAGAAGACTGGCCCAAGAGAAGCTAGCCTCCTTGTTCTGGGACTCAGTAGTGTTCTTCCAGTGACAGAAGGAGGGAATGGAAGGAAGCTGGAAAGTGGGCATGGTATGAGTCTGGGAGATGGGCATAGAGGGAGAGGAGTGTGCAGGACAGCTTTAGTGTCAACTTGACACACTTGGGTTGGGTTGAGGGAGCCTCAGTTGGGGAATTGCCTCCATTGGACTGGCCTGTGGCCATGTCTGTGGGGCATCTTCTTGATTGGTGAGTGATGTGGGAGGGCCCAGCCCAGTGTGGGCTGTGCCACCCCTGGGCAGGTGGGCCTGTGTTACATAAGAAAGCAGGTTGAGCAGGGGCCAGAGGAGCAAGCCAGTAAGCAGTGTCCTCCATGGCCTGTGCTCCAGCTCCTGCCTCCAGGTTCCTGCCGAGTTCCTACCTTGGCCTCCGTGATGAACTGTGACCCGGGAGATGTAAGATAAAACAAACCCTTTCCTCCCTATTGGTATTGGTCAGAGTATTTTGTCACAACAGTGGAGAGACAGACTAGGACAAGGAGTAATCAGAAAGAGATACAAGGAGACTGAAAGGAAGGAGGAAGGGAAAGAAGCCAGGAAGGGAGAAAAAAAGATTGATGACTGTAACAGTGTAAGAGACAAATTAATAGCTTAATGTTGTATTCTGCCCGAGTTCATGTGCCTGCCCAGTCACTGAAGAGCTACAGAACAGAGGGGAAATCACTTAACCGCTGTACATCTTCACCTCTTGTTCTGTCAGATGAAGTACTTATATTGTGTGGTCATTTCCAGAAAGGGAGAAGCTAATGCATGTATGGCCTGGCATATGTTGGGCAAGTCTATATAAAACATCAACTCCTGTTAGCACTCATGCTGAAGACTTAGGTCTGGGAGCCAAAGTCTAAGCAACAAGTGAGGGTGGGAAGATGCAGTGACACTTTCTCATGAAAAGAAATGCTTGCTTCTCGCCATGTTTGTTTCTCCAGAGGGGCTTAGAGGTGGGTAGCAATGCCCAACTCTGAACACAGCAACTGAGATAAATAGCCACATTTAGTTGTACCAGGATGTGCTCTGTAGTTCTTGTGTGATTTCCTTTAAGCCTAGTATCCTCCAATATTGACCTAGTGTCCCTTCTAGGAAATATTGATGCCGTACTTTCCCAGGATAAGTCTAAACAAGAGATCTTCAGCCCTCAAATGTAGTTTTTCTACATAATCTGTTAGTTTCTTTTTTCATTGAAAAAGCAAAGAAAAGAAAATCTAGTGAAGAACTTTCTATTCCCCTCCACTGCACTGTGCTGCGGGTTGGTAGGTCACACCAACCCTTCAGGACGATCATCTCAAACATGACATGAGAGTGCAGGTGTTTTGCCAACTTTTACAATTTAAGCTTTACTATCTTCACAGACACTACCACGCAGAAAACAGAGCTGGAAACCCACAATTAATGTTTGCTGTGTGCCCTATTAACAGTTCTTAACAACAAATTGCATAGCATCAACCATTTAAACACATCACAAATCGTGTTATTACTGAGTCTGAGGAACGTTTCCTTGGCATAGATTTTTATAGCTTTTATTTATTTATTTGGTCATAGAAGAGTGCCAAGTTTGTGGCTTCACCCAGCGCAACTGGGAAACAGGATGTGGTTCATCAGTTCTGGGGGTTGTGGTGAGTCAGCAATGAAGACAAACGTTTCCATGGTGACTTCCCGCTTCATTCAGTGTGACAGCTCCCCTCTCAATGCCCATGAGGACTAATTGGCATGGCATTCGCACTGATAAACATAATGAAGAGAGTTGTCTGAGAGTGGGGCAACCCAACCCCAACATTTGGGAGGAAATAGGAAGAAATCCAGCCAATGTGTTGAAGAAGAAAATATTGATCTGCAGAGAGAGGAAATCCATTCTTCTCTTTTAGAATAGCGCTCCTGCTGCTGACAACTGCTGTGGACTCCCCTCTGGGAATGCTCTCAGTGTTATGAGTGCATGGGGGTGGAGAGAAGTGCCACAAGGAAGAGCACCACTTAAGGTCAAAGGAACCAGGATGGGAGTAGATGGAAGGCATTCAGTCTTAATGTCTACTCTGATGGAGTATTTTCTTTGTTCATTTGAATACTTTAAAATGTGCCTTGGGAAATCCTTTTAAGGAATTCATTTTTTCCCAACTGCACCTTACCTTTTACTATAGCTTCGTGGTACCACTCTGGTTCCTTCAGAAAAATGCATTGTTCTCATACTGTACTAATAGCAATATCCTATTCTAGGGCACAGAGATGGGGACATTGTACAAGCTGATAGAGTAAAATTTTACCTACAATCTGACTCAGATGACAGCCTCCGGCAAATTATAGACACAAGAGGGACTACTATGCTTTCCTGGATCATGGTTCCTTTACTCCCTAGGCTCAGAGGGGATTGTTATTTAGCTAGCTATTTACTTGATAATCTGTATTAGATTTCAAGATTCCATGGAACATAAGCTTCATCTTATACATCTATGGCACTTCCAGTCCCACCACCTATATAGGCAAACACTGACCCAGCATCCTCCTGCCTTACACACCACACGCCACATTAGTATGTGCCTATTGACAGAATAGATTTGATCAGCTAGATAGAGCCTTGAATGAGGCAATTAAACACTTGAAAATGAGGTTTAAAAATCCATAGTCAAATTGTAATGGTTTTTAAAACTGTGTGACATTGTTTTGCTCTTTTAAATGTTCAGACAAGTGGACTTGACACAAATACAATAAAGCCTGAAAGGCAGTAGATGAAAAAAAAAATGTTTTTAAAAAATCAAGAGACTCTCAAAGCAGTTGGACGATTCAGCTGATTAAATGATACCTGGTGAATGCTGATGGCCAGAACTACCATAGCACTTCTTAATCCAGCAAATATTTATCAAGCCACCTACCTTAATAGCTATTTGCTCCATTCGTAGCACTGCCCTTAGTACTTATGCAGATTAACTTGTTTAATCTCTTCAAAGAAGTAAACACTATTATTAAAATATCTAATTTTAAGACAAATAAACTGAAGTAGAAATAATTGAATAAGTTTCACATGGACAGTGGGGAGTGGAATTGTAAACTGAACCAAATGCTCTGTCCCCAGAGCATAAGCTCCTAACCACTCTGGCTACTGCCAGTCCCTGGCTGGGAACTGCACAGATGACAATTCCCTAAGAACGCATCCATTTTCTGTTTTCCTAAAACTGAGCGTAAGAAGGGGAGATATGCTGAAACGCACCTAGAATCCCAAGTGGCAAGTGCTATAGGAGCCAGGAAAGGTCTCTTATGACAGAGGAACACAAATCCTGAGACTAGTCAGAATGGGGAAGAAATACGGAAAGCAAAGATGTAGGTGCCATTTTCCCACTGACCTTGTTTCCTAATGGCCTTTGGTCATGAGGTAGGAAGGGCTCAGTCAGACACACTGAGTCATTTTTAGGACACATTCTTTCCAAATGGTTCCTAAGGTTAGCCTATGAACTTTGAGAGACATATCTCTGAGAAGTGTGTTCCAGGGCAAAAAGTTGGCATTGACTACTTGGGATGCGCCGACCCGGTAGAACCTGTCAACACAGATTTTGGGATGGACAGTGTTTCCATTAAAGCAAAAGTGTAGCCATGGATATTACAAAGACCAGGACAGTCAACAGTGGATACTGGTAATGTCTGCTGGGCTAGGATCAGAGTGAGTACCTTGGACATCAGAAACTGTGGAAGCTAGGCATATGCTAAGAAAATTCCTCTAGAAGTCAGCCTGATGTTTAATATATACTTTTCTATGCACCAAATTATATAGTAAGACTGGAGGTTATTATTATTATTATTATTATTATTATTATTTAAGGAAAGTCAAATGTTTCTTCTAGAAATTGAATCTTTGGGTCTGCTCAAATAAATGGGTAATAGAGTAACAGGAAACAAGCTATAGCAAGTTTATTTGATCAATTTTATGTTGAGGTTTGACGAAGCAGGGGCAGCTGTATAGAAATATAACTAGACCAAAAAGAAAAAGATATAATCTAATAACAACAGTCTGGGGTAAAAACCCAGCAAAGCCTGGTCAGTCGGTTTTTTCTAAGCCTCTCTCTGCAAACTTCCTTCCATCTGGGTACGGGCAGGGCTCATTCTGGAATGGAGAGTCTTGTCAGAGAATTTCTTTATAGCCAACTCTTAGCCAAAAGGCAGGGGAACATTACAGTAGTATTTTCAGGGTTTATGGCTGGCTTTTGGGAAAAGTGGTACTGGTTTCTATAATTCACCACTGGGAAAGGAAATTCTAGTTTCTATGGTTTACCTCAGAAGAGAAAGGGGAGTGAGAGAGGGAGGACAGGAGAAAATGAGATGATAACTTTGCTTCTGGGCTTTCACATTTGGAGTACAATTTTCTAAACCCCAACATTGCTATACCGACTAAAGTTATGACATGGCAGAGCTGGGCTTGGAACCCAGCCAAATCATTCCAAAGCCAGTTCTTAAGTAACTGTGGTTTAGCTCCAAAATGCTTGCAGGTGTTTGCTTATGAGGCAATGTTAATACCAGTTCACAGGAGGAACTAATGACTCATTAAGTCTGAATGGAGATCTTGGACCTAGATTTTTGTACAACCCCCAGAATAAAAATATCAACTGGATGCCACTGTTGCCCTCGTATAAAGGATGATAGTCAAATTTACAGAGAAACTTTAGGGAACGGGGAGGGGATGCAAGAATTTTTTTTTTCATTTTTATGAACATCAAGTATGGGCTGATTGGTTCCTTCTGTTCCACTTTCATTATGGAAGGGTGTATGGAGACAGGTCAAAGGGAGATCTGGAGTAAAGCTAAAGGAGAGATGAAATGCTTTTTTAAAATATCAGGAAAATGGGTGACCAGAAAAATCAAGAGGATGGCAGAGTGCCTGCCTGTATATACAAAGCCCTGGGTTCAATCCCCAGCACTGCAAAAAAGCACAGCATAATAGCATTGTAATGGAACAAGCTGACACTTTGACCATCTGAAAACAAACTCCAGGGTAATCAGGGGTAAAGCTCAGTGAAAGAGCACTTGCCTAGCAAGCACCAGACCCTAACATCAGTCCTTAATATCAGAGAGAGAGAGAGAGAGAGAGAGAGAGAGAGAGAGAGAGGACAGAGACAGAGACTTTAGAGGATGTACACAAGTTTTTAAGGTCCCATCAGTTTCAGGATGAAAAGCAAAGGGAAAACGACAAAATGTGCCTAAAAAGATGTCATCAGAAACTGTCTGGAATGTCAAGAAAATGTAGAGCAAAGAGAAGAGGAAGGGCTGATGTGCAGCTTGTCTAGCCCTTGTGGGGTTTCTTGCTCACCAACAGGGCTCCACACCTGCTGACAGCCAATGGGAGCAACCAGGTGGAATCCGTGGTGGGGCAGGAGAGACCACTACTAGGTACAAGGAAATGGTTCCTGGGATGGAAAATGGCTTGCAGTGGTTCATAGGAACAGACCCCAAGCAGCAGAAGCATTTCAAATGAAGATACCATATATTTTCAAGAAACAAGTTGATACATGGGAAATCAGGCCCCCTTTCACTGTTCTTAGTCTCATTCATAAAAGAATTTAACAATGGGGCCAGGGGTAGTTGAGCACTCCTATAATCCCAGTGCTCGGGAGGCAGAGGCAAATGGATCTTTGTGAGTTCAAGGCCAGCCTGGCCTACATATCTAGCCAGAGCTCCATGCTAAGTCCCTGTCTCAAAACAAAAACAAACCAAAAAATAATTTAAGAATGAACTCAAATAGAATCTCTAGGACATTTTATTAGAATCTAAAGAAAATTCCTCAGAGGAGGCAAGCCATACATCTTAGCAGCTGTCCTCAGGAGAATGGAGGGGAAAAGGAAAAAAGCCAGAAAGCCACATGGAGGTCAGCACAGGCATGGAGGTCAGACTAGCGGCAGCATGGCAGGGAAGGAAGGGGAGCTTTAGAGAAAAAGCAAAGAAACCCCAAATGCTAGTACAACCCAGAGCACTGAGAAATCATGCTGAGAAAAGAGATAGAAGAAAAGGAGACATTGAATTGAGAAAATCAGGTAGACTTACACAAAGCTCATCCTTCTGGCCCAGTCCATAAGTACAGTGCTAAGGAGCAGGGAAATCCAGGCAGGCAAAGTTCACCATCTCAGTGTCAAGCTAGGTATTCAGCCTCTCAGCATGACTTAAAGTAAACCTCCTTTCTAGGGATGGTCCTGTGATCAGGTGATTGACCTGGAGGAGTGAAAAGTTAAGGCTCCACCCAGGCCAGAGATTCTTATTTTCTTGACCAGTTTTCTCTTCAGGGGCTTTTTGTACCTGTAACAAAATGACTGAAAAATCACTCCTAAAACATTTTTGGACAGGGGCTGGAGAGATGACTCAGCAGTTAAGAGCACTCTTGCAGAGGACCCAGGTTTGATTCCCAGCACCCAGATGGTGGCTAGCAACTGTTGGTATCTCCAGTTCCAGGGTTCCTGTACCTTCTTCTGACCTCCTTGGACATTGCATGATACAGGTGCACTTACACACATGCAGGCAATACACTCATACATATAAAATAAAAAAATTTTTTTTAATTTTAGGAGAAAAAAAGTCTCATATGTGAGCCACAAACTGTACCACTTCCTAGAATTTTCCTCCTACAGTTTCCCAAATGTCTCGCTCCCTGCACCCTCTCTTGACCACCAGTGGTTTCACACTCCTAAAACAGAACCCAAAAAAAGGTAGCATATCTGGGCATCACGGAAAGGATATATTGTTCCAGATTCCACTGTGGAAAGGCATGGTAGGCATGCCCTAAGCTTCACTTTTATGTTTGACTACAATTACTGCGTGTTTTATCTACTAGTCTATCTTGCAGCAGCACTAGGATTGCTAAATATTGGGAGAAGGGAGGTTAACATTCTTTATAAAATTTGGCAATACTTAAATAACATCTTTGCAATTCCAGGCATGAATCTATTCAACTGCACTATTTCTTTTCTTATTTCTTTGTTTTTTTACAATGTAGGTTTAACCTGAAGTTGACTCAAATAATGTACTTATACCTGTAATCCGTACCTGAATACATTTCAAGTCAAACTTTCAAGCCTAACTCCTTCATTATTAATGTGGGCAAAGAGGTAGATAAATATGTAAATTGTTCTTCTAATAAGAGGAAGTATTTATAATCTGTGTAGTGAACTAAGTGATATTTTGGGGAGGTATGGAGGAAGAATTTCCTTTCCTTCCCTGTATACAAAGTTCTAACCACTCACGATTGCCACTAGCAATAGCAAAAACACTCCTTGGTGTTTCTGGCTGGCTTTCTAAGGATTTGCTTTACTGTCCTTTATCCTAGTGTCCTTTCTCGTTGCCTTTACTTTTCTGAGTTTGTTTGGGTTTTGTGGGTTGGGGGGGGGGTTCTGTTTTTTGTTTTTGGCTTTTTCCCCATGCTATCTACTTGGTTTGGGATCTCTTTTTGTTTGCTTTTTTTCCTCTTCGTACAAAATGTTGTCTTGTCTTCTCAGTATTTCAAAAGGTCTCCCCAGTGACTTCAATTTGAAGAAAGCTGCAGGGTTGGAGCTCAGTGGAAAGCTTAGAATGACAGTGAAATCCCTGAACAGGGGCTGCTCATTCTGAATAGGGAAACCTAAAAATAAAAAGCTGTCAGCAGCTGGGACTGAGCGGGAGCCCAGACAACAACCGCAGAAATGCAAAAGAAAGTATAAACATTTAAAAAATATAAAAACAACAAAAAAAACCAGTCTTGCTAGAAAGAAAGGACTCCGGGGTTAAATAGGTGCCAAGGTAGAAACCTGGAGAAGGCCAGCTTCATGAACATTCATCACCCACAGGTAGTTTGATAGAGTAGAAGCTTTATTCATCCAAGAATTGTCACCCTAAAGAACACAGGGATGTGGCAAGAAGCTGTAAGTCGAGCTAACGCCTCTCTTTGCTTGGCTTCTTCATAGCTTATTGGTTTGTTTTTCAGCAGTGCAATTGTACTCAGTCCTGGGTGTGAATTCTACCCCATCTGCTTTTCCTTCTTGGCTCACAAGCCCACAGCCTCCTGCTCTCTGCTCCTGAGACACCACTCTAATTGTCTCACTGGCTCCGACCTCCCCTTCCCCCCATTTCCCTCTCAGTCCTGACTGTCACCCTCACTTATTTTCTCCTCCTTTCTCTTGCTTACACCCTTTGCAGATTCCAAATCTTAAATGTAGTTTCTATATCTGTGCGGCTGAATGGACTTAAGGAAATAAAAAAAAATAAAGCCTTGTAGCTACTGCTGCCAAAAATTCAGATTTGCCTCCTCCACTGGATGCCCCTTCCAGACAGAAGAGTAGAGAATGTGGTCCAAATTAATATTCAGAAGAAACCAGACTAGAAACCTCTCTCCACCAATGCTGACCTGTAATAGAACAGCAAAGCTATATGCTATGCAGAAGACCTCTAAAGGTCCCAGTGTTGGGGAGGGGTCTGGACAGCATTGGACTTCTAAACTTATCTCTCACTCCAACCCTGCCCTTCCTTGGAAGTGCTGTTTCTGAATAAAGTGCCTTGCTTCCACCACTGTCCACGAGTACTTCTGTTCAATTTCTTTTTCTGGAATCCAAGTACCTGGAGGTCCCAGTGTGCTGGATAGCTTTGGTTGTCAACTTGACACACAGGGGTTGAGGGAGTCTCAACTGGAGAATCACCTCCATTGGACTGGCCTGTGGCCATGTCTGTGAGGCATTTCTTGATTGTTGGTGATGTAGGAGAGCCCAGCCCACTGTCAGCAGTGCCACCCCTAGGCAGGTGGTCCTGGGTTGTATAAGAAAGCAAGCTGAGCATGGTCAGGGGAGCAAGTCAGTCAGCAGCACTCCTCCATGGCCTGTGCTTCAGCTCCCACCTCCAGGTTCCTGCCCTGAGTTACCACTTTGGACTCCCTCAAGGATGAACTGTGACCTGGGAGATGTAAGGCAAATAAACCCTTTCCTTCCCAAGTTGATATTGGTCAGAGTGTTTTATCACAGCAATAGAGAAAAACTAGAACAGAAATTGGTACTAGAGAGTGGGCTGTTCCTATGACAGACCTGACCCAGTTGTTTTGGGGAGGATTGTGGAAGCATTTGGAACTTTGGACTGGAAAAGCCACTTGGTACTTAGAGCTTAGTGAGTTGTTGCTGTGGAGCTTGGAACGGTTCTGCTCAAAGAGGTGTAGATGATGGAGGCCTGACTTGTACAGCTTCAAAGAGAAATGTAGACCATCAGGGCTGTTTGTGTGATATTTTAAACTGAGAGTCTGTGGTTTTTGGCTGGCTGGAGCTAAAGAATCCTATGATTAAGAAGAGACCAGAACCACTGAAGTGAAACTTTTGCTTTACTGGGACAATTGATGCTGGTTAACTAGGTCTGAAAAATCAGCTGTCAATAAGGAGACCAGCATCACTGTGGTGAAATCTTCTGGGAAGTATTTCCTCAGGGTCAGCACACAGAAGCTGTGATCCAGAGGGGGCCCGAGCCTCCATCTCAAGCTGAAAGCAGGACTTGCTAATGTGTAAGAGTCTCCTGCATGGCTCTGGTGTTGAAAGTGTGAAGGGGTCACAGAGAGCAGCTGAGGCACTGGGAGGCCAGGAGAAGCCATTGGTGAAAGTGCAGCCTCAGTTGAAGTGAAGACAATTCCCAGGATTGAAGAAGTCATGGAGGGAATCCGAGGCTTTGCACCCTGAGGCCAGAAGAGAACATTGGTAAAGGTACAGCCTCAGTTTCAGTAGAAACCCCAGTTTATAGAGATGCCAGGTCCATGGGATGACCACCAAGGACATCATCAGGTGTGGAATGGAGGCATCCCGGGTCTGTGAGACAAGCTGTGTATTGTGGATAGCAGAGCCAGAGAAGTGGAGCTGTTGAAACCCTTTGGAGCCCAGAAGATCATGAGTGAACCCCAGATCTCCAGTCTTGAGCCACTTTGCTGGTTTTGCTTAAGGTGCCTGATTCTTCCCTTTTGAAATAAGACAGAGCTTGTTTTGGATTTTACAGGAGCCCACAGCTAAAAGTCTTTTAAAAGAGACTTTGAACTTTTAAAATGTTTGGATTTTTTAAGGACTGTGGGACTTTTAAAGTTGTACTGTTTTATGTTGTGATATTAATATTAACTTCATCATACCTTGGGGATAAGAAATGGAAAACTTGTGGTTTAATAGTGATGTGTTTGTGTGTCAAGTTGACAAGAGGTCAGTTGTGCTGGATAGCCTTGGCTGTCAACTTGAAACACCTCCTTGACCTGTGCTCCAGCTCCTGCCTCCAGGTTCCTGCCCTGAGCTCTTACCTTGGGCTTCCTCAGTGATGAACTGTGACCTGGAAGATGTAAGCCAAATAAACCCTTTCCTCCCCAAATTGGTAATGGTCAGAGTATTTTGTCACAGCAATTGAAGGCAAACTAGAACACCCAGTAATTGCTAACCAGATCCTGATATTGGCCTATAACACCTCCTCTTTGACAATTCCACTGTTCCTCTCTTTGAACTCTTAGCTTTGAGACACAGTGTCTCCCCTGGCTTCACCAAGCTCTGCAATCCACTTTGTCCATGTAGCTTTCACAACATACGCCATTGTATAAAGAAAAGAAAAGCTCTTTGCAGCACCAGGACTAGAAACTCCTGTAGGGGCTGGAGAGATGGCTCAACAGTTAAGAACACTTGTTGTTCTTGCAGAAGACCCAGGTTCGAATCCCAGCACCCACATGGCAGTTAACAACTGTCCTTAACTACAGTCCCAGGGGATCCAACAGCCTCTTCTGACCTCCTCGGCCATTGCATGACACCACTGCACTTACCTACATGCAGGCAATACATACATACATATAAAAATAGTTTTAAAAAAAATTTTTTAATTTAAAAAAAGAAACTACCTGTCTACAAGGGACATTTTTTCCTTTACCAAGTCTTGGTGAAAAAGCACTCCTCGCTCTTCGTATTTGATCACCTCCCCCCTTGCTTTCCTCAGACTATATTACCAGGCTAATTGCTCTTACTTTAGCAGGAAAAAGAAAGTCTCTAAAATATGGTGTACTTTTCTAACTACCCTTTCTGCTTCCTCTTTCCTTTAAGAATAGCTCTCAGGGAGCTGAAGAGATGGCTTGAGGTTAAGAGCAGTGACTGCTCTTGCAGAGGACCCAGGTTTGATTCCCAGCACCCACATGGTGGCTAGCAACCATCTGTAACTCCAGTTCTAGGGGACCGACACCCTCTTCTGACCTCCATGGGCATCTCACGACATGGGGGTACTTACACACATGCAGGCAATACACTCATGCACAAAAATAAAAATTAATTTTTTAAAAAAAGAATAGCTTTCAAATAGTAAGAGTCAGAGGACCAGGATGCCTGATTCTGGATAGTGCCTTCCAGATGTGATAGGGAAGCTCCACCCAAGAAATCTCAACAATGTGAAACCTATATAATGACAACACCAGTTGACATGCCAATGTCGATGAGGGAAATTTCACATGGCCCCACCTCTAGCTGAAGAGCTACAGGCGTCCTTGGCTGCTTCTGAGAGGGGGCGAATCAGTTTTCTCCAAGGATGAGTGAGCTTCCTGATAGGTTATCTTATCCCGAGTGGTCAGCCCTAAACACATGCTCATATGAGCACCACTAAATGGACTCAGTAGGTTTTATGTCTGTATGTGTATGTATTTATATATGTGACCAGAAGAGATCACAAATTTGAGACAGAGTTGGGGGGACATGGGAGGAGTTGGAGGGAGGAAAGGAAGGGGTGGAAATGATATCGATATTCATGTATGAAATTCTCAAAAAATTAAACATTTAAATGACAATAATAGAAGTTTTAAAAGAATACCTTTCACAGCCCAGGTGTGATGGCCATGGCCTTTTAATGCCAGCACCTGAGAGGCAGATCTAGGTCATGTTTCTCCCTTGTTTTTTTGTATTGTTTTGTTTTGTTTTTGTGTGTGTGTGTGTGTGTCCCCGGAGCTGAGGACTGTGTGTGTGTGTGTGTGTGTGTGTGTGTGTGTGTCTCCCCGGAGCTGAGGACTGAACCCAGGGCCTTGCTCTTGCTAGGCAAGCGCTGTACCACTGAGCTAAATCCCCAACCCCCTTCCTTGGTTTTCATAGATTGTATTTTCCAATTCCCAGCAGACTAAAGAAGCTTTCTGGGTTCTTGTGTACCTGAACTCTTGCTCTGCCACCCTGGTAGATGATCCGTGTGTGGTATTTATTCTCTCCAGATTTCTGAAGGTAGTGCTCTACTCTCTAACATCTGGTGTTATTTTTAAGAATTTCAGTGCTATTCTAATTATCGTTGATTGTGCTGAATGTCAAAGTTGGATTCATAGAAACAAATTTTAAATATTTGCACTTACTATTATTGTACTGATGATGTGTGTATGAGTGCATTTTGGTGAGCGTGGGCTAGTGTGTGCAATTGCATGAAGGTCAGAAGAAACCTTTGGGAGGTCAGTGCTTGACTCCTACTTCAATGAGGCAGGGAAACTGTTATTGTTAAGACATGCTTCATGCTCCAGATAGCTTCTGGGCTCCTCTGCCTTCACCTCCCACTGTACCTAAGGGGTGCTAGCTAGCAACTCTTTTTTGTCGTTGCTGGGTTTTGGGGGTTTGTTTTCATTTTTGTTAACATGAGGTCCAGGGAGCAAACTCAGTTGTCAGGCTTGCATAGCAAGCACTTTTAACCACTGAGCTGCCTTGCTGGCACTACAAAAACAAATTTTAAATTTCTAGAAAAGTTGCATGAATAGTATAAGATTTTTCCGAAGCCATTTGAAGTTGTCAACCTGAAGCCTCAACACCCGTACTTCCGCTCATATCCACTGTGAAAATATCACCTGACTCCTGCACAGGAAAATGCAGTCATCAAAATCAGAACAGTCACATGGGCACAGTACTCTCACTTATTTAACTCTACTCTGTTTCTTAGATCATACTCTGGTTTGGCTAATTGTCTCAAGAATGCTTGTATTTCAGATTCTTCTCAGAACCACTTCTGCTAGATCTCTTCAGCCTTCAATCTAGAATCATTCTTCATTTCCCCCTTGACTTTTATCACCTTGACAGTTCTGTAGCGGTCAGGCTTTTTTAAGATTTCCCTCTGGGTTGTTGATATTTCTACCTGATTAGATTAGATTCAAAGTATATTTCTTGGCAGGATGAGCAGAAAAGTTATGCAACACCTTTCCCAGCATATCATAATAATTTTATTTCCTTCTTTCTTAGTTTAATTGAGACAGGATCTCACTATGTAACTCTGGCTGATCTGAAAATCATGATGTAGACCAGGCTGGCCTTGAACCCACAGAGATAACTGCTTCTGCCTCCTAAGTGTTACTATTAAAGGCATGTGCCACCACACCCAGTTCCATAATAGTTTTCCAGTTCATGGTACCTCTTTCTCTACTCTTTTACTTTTAAATTTTTCTTGGTCATTGCACTAAAAATGCAGCTCAGGTAATATGTAGTTTAGTACATCAGATTTTTACACAGTCTGATAGTCCTTACCACCATTGGATTATTTAGATAATTTGAATACTGTAATTATTGATATGGTGGCATTTAAGTCTGTAATCTGGCTTGTGTTCTAAATTATTTGTTTGGCTTTTTTTTCAAGATTTGTTTTATTTTAATAATTTGTGTGTGCCTTGCACATAAGTGCAGGTGTCAGTGGAGGCCAGAGGTGTTGACTCCCCCTGGAGTTGGAGTTACTGTCAGTTGTGAGCTGCCTGACCTGTGTGCTGGAAACCAAACTCAAGTCTTCTACAAGAGCAGTATGTTCTCTTAACCATTGAGTCATCTCTCAAGCCCATGTGAGGATACACTTTACCTCTAACCACTACCTCCAAGCATCTGAGAAGGTATTTAAATACTACTCACGGACACAACACACACACACACACGTACATGTATGCAAACTGAAATAGGATCACAAAGTTCTTTAGCCTGGGAAATAATGAAGCATGAGACCACAGTCCCTTGGTCATTCTGATCCAAAATGGCAGGCATTTGCAGACTTCCGAATGTTGTAAAGATAATGAGTAACCTCAGTAAAACATAATTAAACTAGAACACTTACTTTTCTGAAAATGTTTTATCTAATGTAGAATTCTAGGTTGAATTTTTGTTGTTGTTGTTTGCTTTGGTATTGGTTTTTTAAGACTGGGTTTCCCTGGCTAGAACTGGCCGGGAACTCACTATATAGACCAGTCTGGCCTCACTCTCACAGAAATGTCTCCTTCTTCCTTCCAAGTGCTATGATTCCCTGCCTTCTAAGAGCAGGGATTAAAGGCATGTGCCACCATGCCTGGCTAAGAATATTTCTTAAAGCATTTTTTCATAACCTGAGTGCATTAGTTATTTTTCTGTTGCTGTGATAAGGCACCATGACTAAGAAAACTTCTAGAAGGAGAAGTTTGTTTGGGCTTACAGTTCTGAGGGTTAAAGTCCATAATGGTTGGGGAGACATGGCAGCAGAGGTGACAGAGCAAAAGGAACAAGCCCAGTGATCACATCTTCAGACAGGCACAGGAAGCAGAGAGATACTGAAAATCTGCCAAGGCTTAAGAACTCTCAAAGTCCGCCCTCAGTGACATGCTTCCTCCAGCATGGCCACACCTCATAAAGGTACCATGACCCTCCCAAAACTGTGTTTCAAACTGGGAACCAAGTATCCAAATACTCTTGTCCAGCTCAAGACTGGACATCTAGGATTCATTCAACCACCACACGATGGAGTTGCACTGGTTTTAATGGGTCTGGGGTTGTTTCTTTCTTTGTTATTTAGAATCAGTGGTCCTTATCTTGTACCTTTTTTCTCTCTAGTTGGTCAGGTTTTATTTTTTATTATCATTCAATCTAAAATATTTTCCAATATTCTTTGTTATTTTATCTTTGACAGATACCTTATTTAGAGTCAGTTACTCAATTTCCAAATACTTCAGAGTATTTGGACATATTGTTTGCAATTTAAGTGTATATATTGACCAGAGCATATACTCAGCAATTCTGCAATCTTATGAAATTTATTTGGTCATGTATTAAGTTAGCTCAGCACATCAATGACATTGGTGGATACTCTAAGTACACTTTTAAAAATGTATATTCTACAGTTGCTGGGAGTAGTTTATCAGACTAGTTCAGAGAGAGAACCTGTCTCAAAAAAGTAAGGTTAAAGATACCCAACATTGACCTCTGTCCAGCAGGTCCAGAGAGCATCTGGGAACTAGACTCTTAACCTCTGGGAACACTGTGGAACCAGGCTGATGGCCCTGCTGGGCTCAGAGATCAGTACAGGGCCTGAACCTCAGCTCTGGTGTGCCCTTAGAGACTAGGAGCTGGCTCTAGTGGTTCTCTAAGGACAGTGTAGTTGTGGGGTTTAGGCTTTGGGGGTTTTGAAAGTCACAGCAGGATTGGCTGTGTCTGTACAGCAGTCTGTACTGCTGTCATCCTGGGGGTTACTTCCAGTCAGTGGCTTTAACTACAGCCCCAGGTTAGTACCATAGACTTTGGTGGGTCTGACATTTGGTCTCCAGCCCCTAAAGAGTTCGCAGAGTCAAGAAGGTGACTGAGTAGTGATCCTGTCTGATTTCCTTGAGCCTTGATATGTGACCTCACATTGGGTCCTGTTGGCACAAAACCAAGACAAGGATGGCCCCAGTGATTTCATTGGTCAGTCAACACAGGGGGACTTTGATACCAGGTTCCACCAGTTCCTGTGGCTAAGCCTCATGCATAAGATATCCTTTAAGAAGAATCAAAGAAAACAAAATGTCCAAATTGTCTTGGTAAAAGGGGAGGTCAAACTGAAAGATAAATCTACTCCAACAGATGTGCAAAATACAACAAAGGAACACAAAGACTATAACACAGATACCACCTATGAACCACTTGCCTACTGACCAGCAAGGAAATCCAAACTACAGAGATAGCTGTGGTGTCTAAGGAAGAGTTCCGAGCTTTACTTTTTAAACTAACTAGTAATCATTTAGAAGAATCAAACAGAAGCATGAAATAAGGAAAACTGTCCAATACCATGACAACCTCCAAATTGAACAAAGCAGTCAGTACGGAGGAAAAATTTAGCAAGTGGATTGAAACACTGAAGAGAAATCAAATATAAATACTTAAAATAAAGGGGATAGTCAGTGAAATAAAAACCACAACAGATGCCATCACTAACAGACAAGACCACACAGAAGAACGAAAACACTAGTACAAGCAGACATATATAAGGAAAAAGAATTAAGTAGCATAAACATAAAATTCTTCATGCAACACTTTATAGAGAGTGTTCTAGTTTCCTTCTATTGCTCTGATAAAAACACTGACCAAAACCAATTTGAGGAGGAAAGGGTTTATTTGGCTTAGAGCACACTTCATCAAAGGTATCATAGAGCATAGGGCAAGTCTCACTACATACAAAAAAAAATCAAGATAATTCCTTATGTCTTATCAGACCACAATGAAATAAAAGTAGAAAGTAACAACACAAGAAACTAAAGAAACCATAAAAATACCTGGAGACTAAACAATACATTTTTAAAAGAACAATGGGTCATCCAAGGAATCAGAGATGAAGTTTTAAAATTCCTAAAGACAAATGATAGCGAGAATACACCCTATCAGAACCTCTGGGCTACAGCCAAGGCAATCCTAACACAAAAGTTAATAACAATAAATGCTCACATTAAAAAATTTTTGAGGAATAGAAAAGAACATAACAATGCATGTATCTCACAGCTCTTTGAAAACAAGCAGCCAATCCTAGTCCCTGCGGGTGGCAAGAAATAATAAAGATTAGGGAAGAAATGAATGAAATAGAGACTAAAAAGAATAATAGAATTAACCAAAGAGTTCGTTCTTTGAAAAAGTAAACAAATCTGACAAAACTTTATTCAATATGACAAAAAGAAAGTGGGAGTAGATACAAATTAGCAAAATCAAAGCAGTGTCATTATAACAGATTCCAGTGAAATACTGAGGACAACTAGAGATTACTTTGTAGACCTATATTTTTAAAAGCTGAGAAACCTAGAAGAAATAGAAGAATTCCTCAATGCACATCACCTACCAAAATTAAAACCAGAAAATATAAATAACTTAAACACCCATTCCAAGCAAAGAGAAGCTATAATCAAAGGTCATCCTTCAAAAAAAAAAAGCCCAGGATCAGACTGCTTTACCATGGAATTCTACCAAAATTTCAAGAAATATATCAAACCAATTCTATTGAACTTGTTCCACAAAACAGAAAATGAAGGAATGCTATTAAATTCATTCTATGAAATCGGTAATCAGTATTACTCTGATACTGATACTAAAACCATGGAAAGATATACCAAAAAAAAAAAAAGTACAGACCAATGACATAGATTAAGAAATTCTCAGGGCTGGAGAGATGGCTCAGCAGATGAGAACACTAAGTGTTCTTGCAGAAAACCTGGGTTCGAATCCCAGCACCCACAAGGCAGTTAACAACTGTCTGTACCTCCATTTCCAGGGGATCTGACAGTTTCTTCTGTCTTCCTCAGGTATTGCACAACATGGGTGCACTTATGTACATGCAGGCAATACACGCATACACATAAAATAAAAATAATAAATAAAATATGTTTTAAAAAAGAAATACTGGCAAACCAAATTCAGGAGAATATTAATGGAGGCAGAGGCAGGTGGATCTCTGGGAGTTCAAGGCCAGCCTGGTCTACATAGCGAGTTCCAGGACAGGCCAGCTGGGGTTACACTGTCTCAAAAAGACACACACAAAAAGAATATCATACATTATGAACAAGTGGATTTCATCACAGAAAGGCAAGATTGGTTCAACATATGTAAACCAGCAAATGTAGCACACCATATAAACACACTAAAGATAAGAAACAACATAATCATCTCAATTGATGCTGAAAATGCATTTGACAAAGTTTAGTGTGACTTCACGATAAAGGTGATAGAGAGGTTAGAAGTAGATGGAGCGTACCTCAACATAATAAGGACTGCTTATGTCAGACCTAGCTCCAACATGATCTTAAATGGAGACACACTGAGGGCATTTCTTCTAAGATCAGCAATGAGGCAAAGATTCCCAGTCTTTCTTCTACTCTTTAACACAGTGCTCAAAATCTTAGCTATAAGAGTTAGACAAGAGAAAGACATAAAGGCAATTGCTGCAAAAAAAAAAAAATAAAATATCTTGGAATAAATCTGATGAAAGACATCAAAGATCTCTACAATGAAAATTCTAAATGGTTAAAGAAAGAGATTGAGGAAAACATCAGGAGATGGAAGGACCTCCTATGCTCATGGATTGGAAGAATTAATATTGTTAAAATGACCGTCCTAGCAAAAGCAATATATACATTCAAGGTAATCCCAATCAAAATCCCCATGACATACTTCACAGAATTAGAAAAATGCATCCTTAAATTCATATGGAGTCACAAAAGATCCCAGATGGCCAAAGCAACGCTGAACACAAAAAGCAACACTGGGGGGACTACTATACCAGATCTCAAAGTATACTACAGAGCCACAGTCATAAAAACAGCATGGTACTGGCACAAAAACAGATACATAGATCAACGGAACATCATTGATATCCATCATTTGGATCACTGAAGATCCAAATCTGAGTACATGCAATTTCAGCCACCTGATATTTGACAAAGGTGCCAAGAACACACAATGGAGGAAAAACAGCATCTTCAACAAATGGTGCTGGCAAAACTGGATCTCCACCTGTAGAAGAATGAAACTAGGTCCTTTCACCTAGCACAAAAGTCAACTCCAAATAGATCAAAGATCACTATTAGAAGTTATTAGCAGTAACTTACAAGATATAGGTGTAGGAAAGGATTTTCTAAATCAGACAGAAGTTGCTCAGGAATTAAGGTCAGCAATCAATAAATGGAACCTCATTAAACTAAAAAGCTTCTGTACTGTCTCTGTGCGGCTTGGGGGCTGGCTAGCCCTTCGGGGTGTCTTGGGATTACCTGTCCGGGGCAGGGGGAAAGTAGGCACAAAGTCAGACACAGACTCTGGGAGACTTACTCTGCAGTAAGCAAGCAAGCTCCTTTATTGTGTACAAAGGGCTTTTCTTTATAGCCCCCGAACTTCTCCTATTGGCCCTGAAGGCTGAGCTGTTTATTGTCCGTTGGTGTAACCGTCGTGTCATCTGTCTCTAGCCAGGGTGGCAGATATCAGGTTAGCAGTTTGAGGAAGTTGGCTGCGGAAGAATGGCGCGCCTGCCTCCAGGTCTGGTGCCTGGCAGATATCCACGGACCCCCTCCTATACTGTACAACAAAAGAAACAATCAAAAAAGGGAAGAGAAAACCCACAGAATTGGAAAAAATCTTCACCAGTGAAACATCTGACAGAGGTTTAACATCCAGAATATAAAGAACTCAAAAAAGAAAGAAGTGAGACAGCTAAGAGATGAAAGCAACCTGTATCCCTCAACTGATGAGTGGTTAACAAAAATGTGATATATTTACACAATGGAGTTCTATTCAGCAGTAAAGAAAGATGAAATCATGAAATTTTCAGGTAAATGGATGGATCTAGAAACTGTTATACTAAGTGAAGTAACAGACTCAGAAAAATAAATGACATATGCTTTCCCTCAACATGTGGCTCCTAGCACCAAATCCTTTTAAATTCCAGATCCTTTTAATAAGATGGTGCTATACAGCAGTCCCTTCTGCATGAAATAACTACCATCATCACAACTTTGGCTGAACCTGATCACTAAACATAGTCACAATTGGGCTTGTTGACAGTTGTGCTCATTCATTAAAGGAGTGCCAAGCAGGGTCACTGGACCCTCATCTGAAAATCCAGCCACTCTTCCCAGCCAACTAGTCCAACGTTGGAAGACAAAAGAAAAAATGAGGAAGAACCCAATAGAGGGATGCTTTCCATAGCCCTTGTCAAGAAACTCCAATGGACTCTCATATGAACATTTGAAAATTGCCCTGTTCTGACTTTTTTCTAGTTCCCTGTCTAGAATTTGTAATGCCAATTACTCTTGCCTTTACTTCTCCTTCACATCTCCTATTCATGATTCAAAGACTTTCTTTTCCCCTTAGAGACAAGAGTTATGCAATTTGGGAATCTTTTAGATAGACCCACTGAAGGAGTGCTCCAATTGTCTCACCCTGCATCCCTGTTCAGCATGAAGGAAGCCAGAGCAGTCTGCATCCCTATTCCCTATGGCAATTTGGGTAACCCCTTCAGAGGATGGCATGATAAGAATAGGAGGTAGGAACTGACAAGGAAGTTAAGGTAAAAAGACCCCAAAGAAATGTAGCCAGTTTCTTGGCTAAAAGTCAAAATGTCCTTGGGCCTGTTAGCAACATACTCTGTTCCAAAGGCCAAAAATGTCAAAAGTATTTGGGAGCTTGTATCCAACCCTTTAAAGATTTTAGGGTTACCTCTTTAGAGGGGGGACTGTTGGATGGGAGGGTGTGGGCATGGATTTAATCAAAACACCTTATATACATGTATGAAGTTCTCAATAAAGTTTATGTGAAAGTTAAAAAAAAAAACCCAAAACAAAAAAAAGTAACCTTCTTATATTGCAATAATATACTCATAGGAAAGAAATTAAGAAAAATATCCCATTCAAAATAGCAACAACAACCAAAAAAAAACTGAGTAGCTAGGAATCCACCTAACTAAAGAAGGCAAACACCTTTACAATGAAAACTTCGAGAGACTCAAAAGTGAAATCAAATAAGACAGTAGACAATGGAAAGGCCTTCTCTGTTCCTGGATTGACAGAATCAATATGTGAAAATTGCTATACTCCCAAAATTAATCTAGAGATTTAATGCAATACCTATCAAAACACCAATGTCATATTTCACAGAACTAGAAAAAAATACAACCATTCATATGGAATTTCAAAAGATCACGAATAGCCCAAGCAATTTTACCGAGTAAGAACACAGCTGAATGTATCACAACTTCAAATTATGCTACAGAGCTATAGTGATAAAGACACTTTAGCACTGACATAAAAACAGGCAAGAAGGCCTGTGGAGCAGAACAGAACCCAAAAATAAGCTGACAAAGCTATGGCCACTTAATTCCTGATAAAGGAGGCAAAAACATACATTGTGAAAAGATAGCCTATTCAATAACTGGTGTTGGCAAAACTAGATTTCCACCTTCAGAAGGATGAAATTAGGTTCACAACTTTTGCTCTGTACAGATCAATTTGAAATAAGTCAAAGTTCTTAATTTTATACCTGAAACTGAAACTCCTAGATGAAAATATAGGGAATAATCTTCAGGACATTGAGTTAGACAAGAACTTTCTGAACAAAACATCAATAGCACATGTGTTAGCGCCAAAGATGGGACTACATGAAATTATGAAGTTGCTCCACAGCAAAGAAAACTATCAGCAAAGGACATGTGATAGGTCACAGAATGGGAGAAAGTCTTCAGCAGCTATATAATGACAAGGGGTTAATATCCAGAATATACAAAGAACTGCAAAAGTTAAATTCCAAGGAAATAAAATTATCAAACAACAAATAAGCTAATGAATTAAATAGATAATTTTCAGAAAAAAATGCAAATGGCCAACAACTATATTTTAGAGTATTTCTATTGATTCGAGAATTTCATACAATGTATTTTGATTGTATTCTGACCTCCTTCCCCTTCTCCATCTGTTCTTGCTACCTTCTCCAACGTCATGTCCTCTATTGTTAATTGTCTTTCTTTTCAAGTTCTATCAAGTCTAGTCTGGCTTTTCTAAATGCTCTTGAATATGAGTTCATATCCTGGACTCTGGTCAACCTATGAGGCATCACACCAATAAGGAGAACAGACTCTTTCTCTCTGAGCATCTATCCATTGCCGACAGACAGTCAGGTCTGAGGGTTCCTGCCCACTTCCCCCATCCATGATGCATCCCTTTCTGGACTAGGTTTGCACAGGTCTTGTGCATACTGTTTTAAGGTCCAATAATTTTTTAAATGTTCTATATTTCTAGTCATCAGGGAAATACAAATAAAAACTACTTTGAGAAACAACTCTACTCCTGTTAGAATGGCTATGATCAAAAAAATATGACAGCAAATGTTGGAGAGGATGTGGAAAAAGAGGAACCCTAATTCACTGCTGGTGGGAGTGCAACTCAGTATAGCCATTATGAAATCAACTGGAGGTTCCACAGAAAAAAAAAAAAACTAGAGCTACCATATGACCCAACTATCTGACTCTTGGGCATATATCCAGAGAACTCCATATCCTACTATAGAGATATTTGCACCCCAATGTTTATTGCAGCTCTATTCACGATAGCAAGGAAATGAAAACAACATAGATTATCCAACAGATGAATGATTAATGAAAATGTAGTACATATATAAAATGGAACATTATTCACCTCTAAAGAAAGATGAAATCACAAAATTCATAGGAAAATGGATGTATCAAGATTTTATAATATTAGATGAGGTCAAATAATCACAGAAAGTGAAAAACTGCATGGCTTCCTTCATATGCAGAGTCTAATCTATAAAATATACATGTACAGCTCTAAAGAATACATACATTGGTATAATATTTAGAAAGGAGAACAAGAAAGTTTAATTTTTTAACAGCATGGCTTTTGTCTTTTTTCATGGTGGATATAAAATATCTGATTGCACTTTTATTTGAAGATGAACCTGTTTTCTCTATATGCTAAATAAGAAAAACTGGAGGCATGCTTTGGAATGTGTTACAAGGTTAAATCTATATCAACAGTAGAGAATTTTTAAGTTTTTTTTAATATAATTACCCAATTGGCAATATTCTGAGGTGTTTTATGTCAAATTGCATAACATTATGACCTTTTATGTCTCAGTATGCCTTACTGTGGTTGGTGTATTGCTGTGATGAAACAAAATATGTTTAAAGATTAAAACATACATTTGGAGCTGGGTTATGATATTATTTTAATTAAGATATCTTACATATGTTTAAAATTCTGCTTTCTATTTTTTTAAATAAATAATTTATTGAGAATTTCATACATGCATATGAGGTGTTTTGATCAAATCCATGCCCACTCCCTCCACTCCAGCTCTTCCCATATCTCCCCATCACTTTTTTTCTGATAACTTCATGTACTCTTTCTTCTTCTTTATTTTAATTTTTTTAATGGGGCTTTGGGCTACTCTAACATTCCCTCTTCTGAAGAGGTAACCCTAAAATCTTTTAAGGATTAGATAAAAGCTCCCAAATATTTTAGACATTTTTGGCCTTTGGAATGGAGTGGGTTACCAAGAGGCCCAAGGACATTGTGAGTTTTAGCCAAGAAACTAGCTACTTCTCTTTAGGGTCTTTTTTACCCTAACTGCCTAGCGAATTCCTACCTCCTATTCTTATTACACCAACCTCTGAAGAGGTTACCCAAATTGCCAGTAGTGAATTAGTATGCAGACCACTCTGGCTTCTTCCATGCTGAACAGGGACCCAGGGTGAGGCAATTGGAGTACCCCTTCAGTGGGTCTATCTAAAAGACTCCCAAATTGCATTACTCTTATCTCAAGGAGGAAAAGAAAGTCTTTGAATCGTGAATAGCAGATGTGAGGAAGAAGTAAAGCCAAGAGTAATTAGCATTACAAGTTCTAGACAGGGAACTAGAAAAAAGTCAAAACAGGGCAATTTTCAAATGTTCATATGAGAGTCCATTGGAGTTTCTTGACAAGGGCTTCGGAACGCATCCCTCTATTGGGTTCTCATCATTTTTCTTTTGTCTGCCAAGGCTGGACTCTAGAGTGATGGAGTCAGGATTTGCTTTCAGGTATTTTGATAGCTGTTGAAGTGGTTAGAATCAGTGTCAGTTCCCTCTCAAAGTCTTCTAGATAGGTGGAGAAAACAAATTTACCCATCATTTTAGAACAATAGCTGGTTGTCTCCCTTAGCTACAGGTGGGCACTATAGTATTAGAGACCAAGATCGAAGTCTTACATCTGAGCAGCACCTTCTGGTTAGGAACAAAATCATTGATCAGAAATAATTATCTAAATAACTTTTTGTATAGACTTAAGCCAAATGTCTGGGAAGTGTAATCCCTTGAACACTTAAAGAAATATTCTGATGACTTTACTCTTTGGTTATACTTTCCTTTGGGGTGTTTAAAACCATACAGTTGGCCCAAATAAATCAATTTATTTTTATATTTAAGGTCATTTGACAATCTGTCCCTCAGGGGTCACATGGGCTTGGGAGGAGCTCCTGGCTCCTTTCTTTTACCAGTTCCATCTATGTGAAGATAAGTCAAAGGCCCTACTCGA